>NW_027287084.1:0-305000 GCF_022747635.1 Hetaerina americana | reverse complement strand
AGGCATAAAAAATAAAATGATACTAAAAATTAGCCATATTGATACACCCTGAGTATATACGTACGATATATTTATGCCATACTCAATAAATACGTCACTATTATACCTTAGTACATATTATACCTTATGCGATTTCCAGTTCTAAAATTTGGAAATATTTTCCAATTTCACCTTAAGTAAAGTCAATATGAATAAATGAATTGGCTCTTGGAAATTATCCTATAAATTGAATGCAAATAATACTAAATGATACGTGATATTTTCAAATACAAAACAATAGCCCAATATTGTATATAAATATATCAATAGTCATGAGTCGTATCTCGGGTGTCCGTATAAAAATGAATAGGGAGCCTCCTTAATACAAATAACCAAATTGTTGTAGATATTGAACAATGGATTTACATCAAGCAGCCAGTCATAGGTATAAACACTAAAAAACACATTAAATAGCTCTAAGGTTTGTTTGATGAGAGAGGGTGGAACTCACCTAATACTCAGTCATTTACGGCGTGTGAAATTCACACAGCAGGTTAAGGAGGGGCACTTATTTTCCTTTTGGTTAATTAGTGTGTCATAATATTAATTTTTGCCCAAAAGTTATTTTGGCTTGAATTCCGAATACTGGCACGGTAACGAGGCATCATTCTTTTCTAAAATGGTAAAGGCGTAAGAAAATCTAAGGGAAACTATCGCAAAAGAGGGCGGAGCTTTAGGAGATAGTGGTTATGTGCCGGAGATGAGGGGAATGGTTAGGAACGACGGAGGGGAGAGGGATGACGGACGAAGAGAAGACCCCTGGTGAGGCAGGGAGCCAACTTCAACGTGAATATTTTACAAGGTCCGTGTGGCTGAGGCGCGTGGCTTACCCAGCCAAACCTCCCGACGTAACCCATCCATATATCTCTCTCTCTTGAGAATGCCCACCAATAGGGAAGGCGGCGCTGGGGGGGAGGGGTCTTCCCTCATGCCCCTGGACTGCGCCCTTTTGCCACGCCGCACCCGAGTGCTCCAGGTCCCATAGTTTTAGGATAAGTTTAGAAGGATCGCGCCGCGCCGTTGCGGCTGGCGGATTCTTCAAATTTGAACGCGCTGGGACAGATACAGAAAGATTCTAGGGTACGATTAATATGAAAGTTTCCCTAGACTTTGCATCTACTTTTTGACCACCATGCCATCGAAGGTTTCTAGAAAATATTTTCAATATATAATGTAATACCTTGATGAAAATTTTATGGAAAACAAAATTGAGTTTGGCAAAAGTATTTTCATGAATCTTCAGTGATGATAACCGGAGAGATGTATTAATAAAAATATTAGCTAAAAATCGTCTGATATTACATTTTTCGATTCAAGAGTTTTAGGCTATATTATATGATAGCCATTGAAGTTTTTAATAAAACAATGGTAATTAGAGTCGCATATTCATTATTCCTATATATTTATTTCATTTAGAACAGAAGGCGATGAATTACAGATATTTTAACTTTATATTTCCTGTTTGCGTTTCCCTCAGCGTGAAGAAAGCTTTAGAAATCTAACCGACAACCCCTTAAAATTGAAGGGATATATCTCAATTTTGATAAAATTCTTAATTATTTATAGGAGAATTACATCATTAAAGCGTGAATAAAATCGGTCTTTCTTTTGAAAGTTGCTCAGTGAAAAACGTATCAGGGAAAAATACAGTGTTCAACGAAAGAACCTAATCATGTTTTTTTGTACGCGTTTTTCACAAAGCTAAGGATTTCTTCGAAAGATCAGTATGAAAATACTAATAGAGAAATGAACTATAAGCTACTCCTTAATAAGAGATAGCAGTATTCGCCCAATATTATATACTCTTGACCATCGATCTGAGTATCAATTGGCAAAAGATTTTATTATATTTTCAATTTTAGTATGCTTTTTAAACAGCATTCATAAAAACCTCAGCGTTCATTCATATTCATAAAAATTACAGCTACATTTCACCGCTACATCAAATTTCCCTCCCTTCGGTTGCAGAAAATACACGCAGCTTCGGTCGCCGTCGGCCATCGGTTGCGTGAATTATTTTAAAATTTTCAGGGGATAAAATTCATTGTCCCCGTACCTCATTGAAAGAACTGCGACCAATTTTATACTACTCGTTTATATTCGCCCAGATTTCCTAACCACCCACGCTCTCGGATGCTTTACGGCAAACCTTCTCCCACTCGAAACCCCGCCCTCTCTGCTCTGTTTTCCCTCCTCAACCCTTCCTCCCCCGCCACCACTTCTCACCCCTTCCTCTCTCTCTTTTCTCCACCGGCCTCCCTCACACGTCCTCACTCGGAGCATTCGCTTTCCTCTCCAGATGCCATTGTCTTTGGTCCAAGTCTCTCTCCCCCGGCCGCCCACCGACCCAACTTCCTAAACTCCCAGGTTAAATAGCCGGAGAAGTGAGGCATAGGAATAGGGAATAGAGGAAAGGGACGGGTGGAGATCGGAGGAGAGGGGTTTTAGGAGGGGGGTTCCTTGGCTTGCGTAGGACAAGGGAACGGACGCAAAGGCCCCGCTTCCTACGTCCCCCCGTCATTCCCCTTTCGGGTTATAAGGTGGGGGAGCGGAATGGACTGGGAGTTTAAGATGGGGTGGGGGATAGAGAGAAGGGATGGGAAGGATGGAGGTACTGTGTGTGTGTGAAGAGAGAGGGCGGGGTGAGAAGAAGGGCAACTGCCTTCAGCCGGCCCTAAACGCTTGGCTGCTTTCTATCTCACTGCTCTTCAACTCCTGACGACCCCTGCCCACCACAATGCTCCAGCCTTGGTCCCTTCTTAAGACCTCTCCATTCCCCCTCCCTGTCTCCCTCCTCATTTCCTTACTCTTCCTCCCCCGCCCTCTCGTGCTCACTCGACCTTCGCCTTAGCTCTTCTTGCATCTTGCCATTCTCTCGCTTTCGTCCTGCTCTTGTACATATATGTCTGCATGTATTTGTGTGATCACATAAATATGTATCCCCAGTTCCTCTGGATCCAGCCTCCTCTCTCTGTTCCCATCTTTGATTCCTCCTTCACGCAGTTTATTTGTCGAAGAAGCGCTTTGCTTTCAATTATCGAGAGTTATGATTCACTTAAACAGGTCGCTGTCCTTAGGGCCGTTCCTTCGCTATGATTTCGAGTGCAGAAAATTCTCAGAATTGGTATTGTAGATTTGTCTTCAAATAGGCAATTTTGGTTTAGGGGTGACTGGACTGTTATCTGAAAAATAATTTTGGATTCAAAGAGGCTGGTAGAGAGAAATAGAATACACAAGTATTTAAATAATCTTGTATTTAATGGCGTTGAATTCATGACCGAAACATAGAAGCGATATGTAATATCAAAGCAGTTCAATACATACTACTATAAGATATTTGTGATATCTCCATGTGGTTTCTTAAAGATAACTTAATTATTCATTATTAACAGTATCTCTTTAATTTCTCTATAAAATATGTCCGAATTTAGTGAGGTTCAATGTTAATGCAAAATACAAAGCTTATCAATTAGTTAAAGTGCAAATTCGGCAAATGTAATAAATCTCAATCCGTACTTTTAACAATCTAAAACAATGATATGTTTACATTTATTAATATATAATTATATATTTAATTTTCAACGGAAAGTCTTTAGTGGGCAATTTTAAATACCCTGAGAGATCATTAGCATTTAATCATCGAAGCAGTTATCTCAAAAGTGATTCGTACAACTAAAATTAATATATTTCTCGTATTGATATGCATTTCACATTATATACAATCGTTATATGAATAGATCATTTGGTATCTGGAAACAATGCAATTACAAATGAGCGTGTTACCATAGCACGACTGGAAAAAATATTCCTAACATTCGTTACCTACTGAATCACCTCCATCAAAAATATAAGCCACCGAACCACTTCTGTATTAACTCAACCCTTTCCTCACTCTCTCTCCAATGCACTGACCCTTTGTATTTTACCTTTATCTTCCTGGCGCTTTTTTCTCTGATTTTTTATTACCATTACCATCCGAATTCCACGGCCCGCCCTCGCTTAATGGCCAAACCTTTTCATCTACGCTTCGCGCCCTTCCGATTCAACCCTCGTCCTCCGCACTCTCCACTCCTGGACCTGCCCTCCCCCAAAAACTCTCCTCAAAGTCAAAGACACTCCCTCCCTTCCCCCTCGCTTCTTCCACACCTCTTTCCTCGCCTCACCTCTCTCTGCCCCCGCCCTCCACAATTTCGCTCCGACCCACTCTCCCTCCACTCCTCACGGCCTCCCTTTGGGCCTGCGGGAACATTCATTTCAGTCTCCTCGTAATTTACGACCGGGCTCAAAGATTTCCTCGGCTACGGTGCCAGAGGCATCTTGGGAAGGGGTTTTTGGGGCGAGAGCGCGAGCGGGTTGGACAGAGGGGGGGCGGGAGGAGTTGGGGGAGGGTCGTAGTGGGGGAGAACCGAGAAACGGTGGGTGGGTGAGGGCCAGCGACTGGGCAAGGGCGGAGAAGAGGATTCCTCGGAGAGTCGGGAGCGGGGTGTGTGTGTGTGTAGGTGGGGGAATGGAAGGGTTTTGGGCGTGTTTGGGACCTTGGGCGAGAGGACGAGTCCCGGAGGCGGTTGTTACTAAGGAGAATGCACGAGTGCCGGCCGTGTGGCCCTTCCGCGAATGAGATGGGGGGCGGAGTCCGAGGGCGGGGGTGGAGGGGGATGAGAAACTAGGATAAAGAGAAAGAGAGAGAGGGATTTGAAGAGAAAGACCGGAGGGATTGTGGTGGGATGGGGGGAGGTCTCCATTTTCGCCCAGGGCTAACGCTTTTAAGAAGAAGCGGCGTATTGTGTAAGGGAATGGTCCAGGAACAGAAAGGGTTTTGATCTTTGTTCCTGTGTTTGGGGTATGGGATTTAGACTCCTCACCCCATGTGCTCTCCTTCCATGGTATGCGTTTGGTTGCAGATTAGAAAAGGGGCCGAAGCCGGGATTTCCAGGGGGAGAAAACCGATAGTAGTTATCCTGGTTAAGGAGGGGAGAACGGGGTAAAAGTGTGCCCAGCATGTTGACTAGTGTTGACTCATAATAGCATTTGCTGAATTAACTAAATAAGTCATTACTAATACACACACGCATGTGTTTATACATATATTTGTATATACGTACACATGTATGTATTAGGAATATAACAGAAGGAAAACTTTCCACAAGGAAGACCAAGAGACTATATATATATATATATATATATATATATATATATATATATATATATATATATATATATATATATATATATATATATATATATATATATATATATATATATACATATATATAGTATATATATATAAATATATATATATGTATAAATATATATATATGTATATATATATATATATGTATATATATATATTTATATATTTATATATATATATATATATATATATATATATATATATATATATATATATATACACACACACACGATATATTTATAGATTTAAATACACACAAAAAATGGCAAGGGAAATATGCCAGCAACAAAGATTTTCACCGAAACATGGGTTTAAATACAAGGAAAATACAATTTTACTTGAATAATACCAGTCTGCAAAAACATAAGTTGAAAAATTAATTTTTATCCCGGAAGAAGCTTCCCATTTATGACTTCATATTTGTCTCCACGTATCCATCTCATGTGAAATCTTAAGAATATTGCTTCGTGGAGCCAAATACCATTGGAAATTTATGGAACAAAATTAACTCGTAGAATTGTGAAAAGTCTGACTTTTAGCCAAAAATTTTAATTCGTAGTAAAATTGGCTATGTTGGAGTTTTTATGTTGATATATTAGTCCATTCTTATGTAAAACCGAATGTTATTGCATTTTCTTAATGTGTCCGTTGAAAGTTATAAATCATTTTATACCTGCGATCTTTTTTTTAATTTTATTATAAACTAAGAGAATTGACATGATTTTGAGATGGATTTGTGATTGAAAGTGTCAGATTTCAAGAGTACAATTACTTCTAAAAATTGGGATTAACCAAGTATGCCCTTTATAAATAATGAGTTCATATATTGCACCGTGCCTAAAACATTTTGAATTAGGGATTTATTATTGTGAATTGATGTATGAATAACTGTAGAATACCATGGAAGCTACGAATTTAAGAAGCACATAAACATAAAAAATTGAGATTATTGCATTTGCGCTTGACTTATTTCGACATAAAATAAAAAGAAATTATGGTTTTTAATTATCGGGTAACAAGTTGTTGGACTTCAAATCCTAAAACATGGAGAGCCAAACATATCATCAAGGAATTTTTATAATATCCGTTGTCTTCGTTAAACTTTCTTTTGTATTTTTTTCCATCAAACAATTTAATAACATAAATCCCTTTGCGGACCATTTTTACACAATTACGACGTTACGCATGGATAATCAAACCGAGAGAAAAAAAATTAAATCCAATCTAAAGGAATCAGCTTTTTTGTGTGAAGGAGATTTTCATAAATGGAGAAAAGGAATCTTGTCTCTCTCCTGTCGAAACGGAGAAAATGCGGTCGAGATAAACGACATTCATCTATTTTTCTCCTCTCATCTTCCTCCGACCCCTGAAATTCATTTAAAGCTAGTAATCCGCTCTATTAAGCCTCACAACTTGGCAAATTTCGCCACTATTTTTTTCCTCTCGTCCCCCCTTCCCAGAACCCTCCCTCTCGCGAGGCCGCGATATACACTCGCCATCTTTCCTTCATCTCTCTCTTTTCCTCACCACCTCCCTCCTCTCCATTCTTTTCCGCCTCTTCCCCACCCCATCCTCCTCATCGTAGTTTCCCCCAAAAGTTAGCTCAAAAGTCTCGATCGAGTCTAAGAGCCCTCTCCTCCTCCCACCAGTTCTCCACCCGCCCCAACGGCCGGGAACTTTACCACCTCCCCCACCCTTTATCTTACGGTCTCCGACTCCCGCCACCCTCGTCTCCATCTCCCCCTCGCCAGCCTCTTATATATATATATCTCTCTCTTACTCTCTTCTCCAACCTTCCGCTTCCCTGGCGCCCCTGTTTTCTCCCGCTCCTTCTTTCTCTCCTCAATCAGCGTCGCCCGTCTCTTGTCTCCGTGGAAAGCCGCGGGAGTGATTTTTTAACGCGATTAGTCTCAAGGAGTAAATCTCTTTATGGTGTCAATTATTCGGGGTTGAAAACGTGGGGTGGGGTTTAGAAGGAGAGGTGTTCGTGAGGGGTGGGGCATGCGGTGAGGAAGAGGGATGGAGAATGGAAGTGCCACGCGAGATTGGAGATTTTATAAGAAGATCAGAGAGGTGGGGGAGAAGAAAGAAGATTGCTGAAATTTAAGGGTTGGAGGAAGTAAGACATTGGATGTTTTTATTGGGTAAAAAACGCTTTCGCGTCCTGATATCTGCAGAGTGTAAGTGAGAGAGGAAGGATGAGTGCGACTCGATATGGTCCATGTTGTGTCTCGAGTGGGTGCGGGGAACTGCTGAAATTTATTGATGCTACATTAATTGATAAGTTATTGATGCACTGTTTTTTGCATTGCATCTAAAGTGCGTAAATCGCGGACGGTGTTCAAATACTATAACTGAGCGTATTGGATTAATGAAAGCGATCTAAGGGGTAGCGTGATAGCCAACGGGGAATGGAATACTTCCTCTGGTTTGGATTCCGGACGATGCTGTTTGGAAATGTTCTCTTAAAGTCCATGTGCTGCCATTTCATGGTCATGGGAGCATTGAATGTGGAAAATCAAATAAATATTTGAGAAGAAAAGTATTTGGTCCGCATAGTCTGAATGTGTAATGCTACCAAACTTATTGCTTAGCTTAGCACGTTAAGATATGACCTATTATGCGCCTAAATCACAATTCGGTTCCAATATTTTGATGGTGCTGAGTGTATTTAAATAAGAAGTTCGATAAAATTAATACTGCGCACAATCAATTAAAATAAATATTATGATTATAATAGTTGTTTTAAATAATAATCTATGATTCTGCTTTAGTAGATACACTATGCTATAAAATTTTTATTAACATTTCTTTGAGGTGAACAGAATGCAATCATCGGTGGCATTTTTGGTGTTAAGTGGTGACTATTTTCTTACACTCTTATGTCATAAATTACGAAAAATATATTTTTTGAATAATATGACCATATATTACGAATAATTAGAAAAGTGAATTTTTCCTAAGAGAAAGAGTTTTGCCTATAAATATTTGTTTAGAACTTGTAATTATGAAATCCATTCCAGAAAGGCCATCCGGATTTACTTTCCTAATTAACATATTATAATTCCAATTAGTGAGTTAAAGGAAGGTTATACGAATGGGAAATAAAAATCTGTGTGTTCTGATACGGTATGAATATCTTATTTATAGGACTCCATATAAATACTAATGAAATTGGCAATTATTTTCGAGCGTTTGAGAAAATTGATTAAGAAAAGAAAGCGTGATCTGCAATTGAGTTGCGGGAAATGAACACCAACTGACGAATCTCTGCCAAAAGATTGTAAAGGGGGGAAACATCGCGAAATCGGATATGTGGAGGAGAGAAAGGGAGAAGGAGAGAGAGATAGAAAGTGTGGGAGGTGAAGTGCGAGGGGGTCGGGGGAAGGAAAGCAAAGAATGAATGGGAAGGGAATGAGACGAGCGGAGGGAAATTGGTACGGGCTTTAAGAAAAGGGACGTTGGGGGTGGGTGGTTGGTAGGGAGGGAGTGGTGGTGTTAGGCTGCTGGAAACGGGAGATGGGGAGGAGTTGAGTGATAGGCCTCCGACGGAGACATCTGGATGATGATGATGATGACGGCTACGACGATGGTGGTGGTGGTGGTGGCGGAGGCGGCGGCGGCACCGGAAATTGCCCCCCTCCCGAGCAGTCGGTAAAAGTGCGTAATTTCGAGTTGTTAAACTCGCAGTTTATCAGAGACACAGCGGCATTGCCACTTCGATTCGAGGTCGGTTCTCCGCCCTCCCCCTCTTCACCCTCTTTCCCGCCCGACCCCCTCTGGTGCCCACACCTCCCCCCTCTCCCGATAGCACCGTCCCGCCTTCTCATTTCCTTCCCCTTCTCTTCCGCCCCCACATCCGAGGGGGCTTAAACGGTCTTGCCCGTCCTCATCATCTCACCAGTCCCACTGCTTACTTCTCCACACGGCAAAAGCCACTAAGTTAATTGGTATCGTCGCCGTAGTCTTATTCATTGAATCTTCGGATCCTTTTTTTCATCTTCCCCTTCACCTTCTGCTTCACAGAAGCCCAAACCCTTCATCATTAACAGTCGGTTTCTAGTTTGCCTGGCCTTTGAACCTATTCATTCTTCCTTCTTTTATATAATATCTTTGACGAGCATTAAATTTATATTTAATTTTTTTGTGAGCTTTTTTTTCGAAAATATCACGGTGATCACACTGTTTCACCGAATGAAGTTTACAAAACGCGATTGAATGTCTTCGAATTTATGGGAAATAATAAATTTAAATATAAATCTGTTTTTTTTAGTGTCGTAGAAAATATTGCACAAATTTCAATCTTTTCTTTCCTTTTCTTTACATTTTCCCTTATTTTTAACACTTAAGAACTAATTGCAACAATTCCTAAATTTCATTAAATTTAAAAAATTTAGGTTGTTATTCTTTGTGCAAAATGTTTTGCTTTGTCAAGGGTAATACCAACTAATTTGTGAAAATAGGTTCTCGTACAGTTAATAAATACCGATATGATCCAATATTGATAATGATCTGATGTTTTTACCTATTGTTGTAGTAAATGAGACAACACGTTCGCCGTTAGAGATTTGCAATAACAACTATCATACAGTTGGTGTAAATGTTAATGATATTTATAATATACTTACGGTAAGTCTCTGATAATTGCATAAGAGATGGAATTAATGTCAGTAGTTTCAATTGATATGTTGACTTGAAAGTAATATTCATTTAATAATGGTCGCGGCACTTTTCATCCAAATATAGTATACTTAACTTGGTCTTAGCCAAATTTCAACTTATCTCCGAGTCGTTATATGCTATTCTCGAATGATCTCTGAACGCTGTTTTCTTCATAAGGATTTAAATACCTCCTCTGTCATTTTCAGGCCACTCTCACAGTCTCTCGTCATCTAGTCCCCTTTCAACATCTCTAATTATTCACTTAGTAGCTATTTGCCTACTAATACTGCCTCTCTTACGAGTAAAGACTAATTTCTTCACGCCCTACCTCAGCCTTCTTCTTTACACCAACTCTCATTTCCTCCCCCAGAAAACCTTTGCTCACAACCTTTTGCCTTCGTCTGCCGACGCCTACGAGCTCTCCGCCTTCTCTAAAGCACCCACCAAATCAATTTCTCATCCCAGTGCGCCGCGCCATATTCCTGTCCCATCACAGTCATTGATGTAAGTTTTATTTCGTACTCCACTGAGCTTTTGGAGTTTTTCTTCGGTCTACTCTCATCAAGCAACTAAGCAGTTTGATTCTCACTAAAGCGAATTCTCGCATTAATCCATTTGCTTTCCATCCTTTTAATTTCGCGTTTCAGTTTCCATTATCGTGATGATGTGGTATTGGAGACCAGCTTCATATTTTTAACATTGTTCTGACATTGTTCATCATTTCTGAGAGATGGTGTATTTAAATTAGCTCGGAAAACATGGTCAGTGAAAGAAGAGGCTTTATAAAGTTTATGTGGGTTGGCAAAGGTTTTTATTCCCAATGATAGATATTATATTAATGCATGGTATATATAGGTATATCTTTGTTAATTATATTGCTATATGTTAATATTAATAAAGCATTTAAACTGGTTTTATCATGCATATTACAACTATTGATGAGGGACGTTTTTATGAGCTTAATAGGGTTCTGATGAATGTCTGTATTTCCTTATAATACAAATGTAACTGTCATGGTTTAATTAGTGAATTTCTAAATACCCAGATGATTTCGAATTTTTATAATGTGTGTTGTTCCCAAGAAATTTAATTGTCATCTTAAAGGTATAATATTAATGTAATATACCCTCCTGAAACTAAAAACTTATATTTATTCTTGTTCTTCTCATGAATATCAAGAATTTCATCGTAATTGTAGCTAATCCCTTAATAATACGGGTTTATACTCGTATGTGTAGTTTTCCCCAAATGAAAATGCATCTAATCAGTAGTGCGACTTTTTATTTATGCGCATTGATGAGTTACGTTTGATGTATGTGCTTAGACCTGATCGAATTTAAATTCTCAGCGTAGTTTAACCTTATTTTTCACTTCAAATTGCCTTTAATATGTAAAATATTACAAAGGGCACGCTTACGCGAATTCAGAAGTGTGCTTCATTGGATCTTTTACTCATATTGATTGAAGTTTTTCGTTAATTTTTTCAAGCCATTGCACACTCTTCATCTTTTACTTTTTGTTTTCTCAAAACTGGTGTTTTAAATAAGCATCCATGCTCCTTCACTTGTTGCACGAATTAAAAACAACTTTTTCTCCCTTTAAGGCATATGAGTTGTGGAAACAAAGACATTTCAATGGGATCCAAAAGAATATTTCTGTGCTGTAATATAGAGCAAAGAATAAATATGTGGAATGAAGAGCATTTTTTCTTAGTCTTCGCCGGTGGGAAACTTTTTTAAGTTGCCTACATTTTTATTAGGGAATTATGAGCAGTAATATTTGCATCAAATATTTAAAAAATAAACTTTCATTTTTAAGGGTGTCAAAAATGGCAAAAGTTAATGGTGCCACCATCTACCTTAAAGGAATTAATATACAAAATATCAAGCAATATTTGAATAGAAAAAAAGTAATTCCAATGCAATTAGATTTCGCGCAATAAATGTTTCACTGTCAACCAGCCTGTACTGATAAACATTCTAAATATTTTTTCGAAGCTAAATTTGGGCATATAGTATTTCTACTTCCAGGCGTAATTTGCTCAGATTATTTTGATTTTAGAAAAATCCATTTATTTTTAACCCGAGAAGAAAACAAACTTTCAATCTGACTAAATACCATTCTGAAGTCGTTTTTGTTTCTCCATCTGCTCCACCTCAACTAACATCCCCATTGGAGATACCTTCATTTAGTGAGCTAATCCACATAATTTGCATTAAGTTTGTCGTCCTTCACGACCATTATTATTTCTAAATCATCCAATTTCATCATCCAGATGCTTTCAGTCCTCTTTTCGTCTCTGGTATTTTTTTTATTCCCAGCATCCCGTCTTCCTCGCCTCGGATGGACTGAACATTCCCTTCTCACTCACGGCGGGCTTCCTTTTGTCCCTCCTCAGGTTCCCAGCGAAGGCGATTGTTCCGAGAGCGAGCCTCGGGAGTTAGTCAACGTCTCGTCTGGAAGATTGCTATTGCACTCGGTTGACGACGGGGAGAGCGAACACATGGGCCCTCTCTCTTCGCGCGCGAGTGAGGAGAGGGGGTGGAAGGGGAGGTTGTGAGACAGGAGAGGAAGAAACGACGAGGAGCCAAAGGCTGGAGGGAAAGAGAGTGGGAGCAGGAGGGAGGCAGAGAGGGAGAGAGACAGTCCGGAGGACGACGGGGCGAATGAGGAGTGCGAGGGGAAGAGGCTGGGGAAGAAGAGGGAGGAGGTGAGACGAGTTTAAAAGAGCGGAGGGAGGGAGAAATGGGAAGATTTGGTCTAGAGGGAGAGAGGAGCGTCTGCTAGGCGATGTGTCTGAACGGAAATGGACAGCACTGTCCCCCGGGGGCTGTAGACTCGGGAAGGGTTGGGTGTGAGTGCTAAAGGTACCACTACGTGTGACTGCCACGGGAACGCATGGGGACGGCTGTAGGTGGGGATGAGGGGGGTGTAAGGGGTGGGAGGGTAAGGGAGAGTTGCATATCTTCTGCAGACAAAAGCAGCGGGACAACAGGATTCTTCCGTCTTTCGGTCCCCATTTCCTTATCGCGAGAGCGCCATCTTTTGTTCAGCCAACCACGATGATGAGCCCGACAGCTCAGCAAATTTGCCGGCTGTGCTAATACGGGGGAGAGAGAACATTGTCGTTTCTCAGGAGAGAAAAAAAGAAAAGCTTCTTTCCCCTCGTTTTTTTTGGAAGCGCGCCTCGTCGTCAAACCAGCCGTACAATTCATTTAAGAGTCGTATTGTTTTATATATATTTTTTTGTGTTGCCTTCGCAGTGCGAGAAAAAGGGAGACCAGCGTCCTAATCCCCGCTCTCCTTCTCTCTTGCTCGCACCATCTCGAATCCTTACTGTCATTTCTTTCATTAGAATTCGAGTTTTCTACCTCCTCATCCTTCTGGTGTATATCTTAAAAATGCACATTCAATTTCCATCTGCACATCTTGGGTCTCGTTCTACCTGCTTTCGTTGCCAACTCACACCCCCCCCCCCCTACTCCTTCATTCTCTCTGGTCTCCTTTCTGTCCTTAATTTCCTTCAATTCCGACTTGCGCCGCTGTTGTTCCTTTAGAATCGCTTGCCTTTTGTTTGACTCTAAACCTCTTCCATTTTCTCTAATTCACGTTTACGCGAGAAGGAGTTGGTCTGTTTGGGTGGGTTTTGTATGAATAATTTAAAAATTTTGGTAGGAATTAACCATAACGAGGGTATAAAAGTCCATTACAATAATTGGAGCGAGAGCTTTTTCTCCACCTATTGTGGCGTTACAGGGATTTTTTTCCCAAGAAAATGGAGTATTTTTCTCATTCTAATTCAGGTTTTCACTCCCTTGACGTAGGTATATCTTGAGATGATCTCTTTTATGCTTTTCACTCGCTCCATGAATACACAATGTGTAACAAGGCCTAAGAATCAAGTCAATCTCCTCATTAAGGCTTAATTGCTTGAGTAAGTTATAATGCGCTTCAAGGATTCCATACAAATTTTAAATTAAACTAAATAAATTCATGCTCATTTTTGCGCCTGAATAAGCTTTCTAATATTAACTTCTACCCAAATTTCTTTAAATTCTGCCCGTTGCTACAATGCGAAGCATTGGTTTACTTATGCACGATACAAATAGGAATCTTTTGCCATGATATGCTCGAAATTAATTTAATTAATCGCTGTACATATATTTGAATGCTTTCTTTTTTTGTATCGCTATAGATAAGCATAAATATTAGTCGTTATAATGTCAGTACTTACCATAGAGTCTGAAAATGTTATTTCCTTTTGCAATTTTGTTTTACATGTCATTCATTGAGTTTCAGGCGTTGTGAATGAACAGTTTCTATAAGAATATTTGCGAAGGATTAATTGCTTTCCTGTTTACTAAACGGTAACTTGACACACAGATTTCTCAGCGATTGATGCACACAATATACTGAGAGACACAATCTTCACTATCAACGTAGTTGAGTTCACCGATTTAATTCTGAATTGATATTAACCTAATGTAAATTGAAATTACACAATAAGTCGCAATTTTTCAAGTCATCCCTTCAAAAAATATACAAAAGTATTTTGATGTATATCTCATAATTTATTGATTATATTCAAATATTCAATTGATAGTAGATAATTTTTTTGGGTAGTCATAAAATTAGAAATAAGCTATAACTTTTTTTTTCCATTCTGCCCTAATTTTTACATAGACGTTGCATTGAACCTGGAATCCGGAACCCACTAACATTTTTATCTATGTGAATTCAAGCAATGGATATTAAATAAGTTGAATAATATATTTACCTTACCAATTTAAGGAAGTTAAAAATATTTTCTACTTTTTCCCAGTGAAATCCGTTTGTGTTTCTAAGTAGAGAAATTGTTAAGTGGCTTAGGGTAGAAGTGACCAAATATTCTGAATAAAAAATTTTGTCATCCATTAAGACGATTTCTCTATTAAAATTAATTATTCTTTTGAGCTGTCAGCAAAAATGATTATTTCAGTATTACGCGTGAAATTCCTCTTGCTTTTCACAGAGCTAAAGAATTAAATAGTATTTAATTCTTTAGCTCTGTGATTTTTTTCCTGCCTTCAAGCCATTTAAGAAGCATCTTTCTTCTTATACCCCTCAACTTATATCCTCCCTAATATCATGTTCTGCATTTCACGACCTCTCAATACCTCCTATTCACACATTTTTCTGTTTTCAAATTTGAACTAGCAGCTATTTTTCTTCTTCAGGCTTCATTTAAACTTTTGAAGTTAGTTCAACACATTCCCTTTTTTTACTCTCATTCCCCTGCCTCAAAGAGCAGGGTTTGGATTCATAAGTGCCACGATTCATATTGTAATATAATACAATTTTTACTTGTATACTTAACATTCCTGTCATTATTTCTTTTCTTCTTTAAAATTTTTCTTTCTCCAAAGTGATTTTTCTACTAATGTCCCCATTACCGTGCCCAAGATATTTCCCGAATAATTGAACTGCTCTGCCTGGTCTAGTTCATTACTACTGCATATTTCAATAAAATGTGAGTTTTAAAAGAATGCGCTAATTTTAAAAAAATATATACGGACCTTAAGTGTAGGAATTCTGAGGCTAAATGTTAGTTTTTTAGTGCTTCTCCACTAATTAGAATTTTGAAAATGTGTATGCCTTAGGAGGTCCTTGCAGTGCCGATTCAACGAACTATTGGGATACCTCACTATAACGTCAACACGATGCGTTCCTTTACTCATGCTTGAATCCACCTTTTCCTTCTAATTAATCTACTCTCGTCCCTTCAACGTCGCCATCTTTCGAAAAAGAGGAGGAAAGTGTGGAACTTTTGGGATAAGTCTGACTCCCTTTGGTCCACCATTTCGCCCCGACACCTCGCAAATGGCGACTCTTCTCTCGCCCTCCCCTTTGAACACGCGCCTCTAGCCCCTCAAGTGCAGGCGGTAAGGGAGACCAAAGGGCGAGGGGGAAGGAGGGGACGAAACGGACGGATGTGTAAAATGGGGGAGTGGCCCTTTGGCCAAAAGGGATCTCCATCCCTTCGCCTGCGTGGACGCCGCGCACTGCCCTGCTCTCCACTCACGCCCTCTCTCCTCGCCCTCACCCTTCGCCCGTTAGCCTCTTCCCCACCCCCTCTCGACTTCTCACTCCCTCCGCAGCCACCCCGGACCCCTCCCTCTCGGTCGCGTTCTTCGCCCCTTGGGTGCCCGTCCCACCCCCTCAACGTGGGCCAACTGCAAACAACAACGGAAACGCTCCTCGTCCTCCCTCCCCCCCTTCTATTTTTTTTACCACCCCTCCACGGTCAACGGAGTAATTTTTTAATTCGCTCCTTCACGTCTCCCTTCTCTCCAAGTCGCGGACCTTTTGTCTCTCTCTTTATTTAAAAAATATTTTCTTTCCTCCTCCCTCCCTTTCTTCTCTCTTCTAATGCGAGCCAGTTCGTCCTTCCCTCGCCCCTCCTCTCCCGCTGTTTATTTATCAAAGGGCGTACTTTATGAAGCCTCCCTCTTCTCACAGACACGCTCCGGCGACCTCCTGCAAATTCCCACCCCCTCGCCGCCTCTCCCCAATCCCCACTCATTTTTTGCCCCACTGCAACCCTTTCGTCCATTCTCTGGCCGTTTTTGCGAAACCACTTAACCGGATTCGTTTCGTTCTCATTTCTGATACTTCATTCGCCACTCTTTTGTCTCCAGCGTTCGCTCTCCCTCGCCCCTCATTGGGCGGAAGGGGTTTCCGGGCTCTCATTCCCGTCTCTCCTCTCCTCTCCCCCACCCTCCTTCTCATCCGCCACTCGGTCCCTTCACCGTTCTCCAATCTCCTTCTTCCATCTTCCTGTTTCCACCCTCCCTCTCTTTCTCCTTCCTTCTGCGCTCACTCACCATTTAACCTCCCACTTTGATAATCTCCCAACTTTCCACCCCCCACCATCCTCCCTATGTACTTACTCAGCTCTCCTCTACCCCCTCCCCAAGCCCTTCTCCCATGGTCCACGTCAAACTCTTACCCTCAAGGTCCGTTCTGTCCTCACCTCCGTCCCTTCTTTCGATTGATACCGTCCTCCATCGAGGACTTTTGTTTCTCTCAATTCTCACCATATTTTTGCGGTATCCATTAGAAAGCTTTTGGATGGATATACGATATCGTATAATAGTGAAAAGGATTTAGGTGTTATTGTACATTCACGGTATATCCTACTCCATTCCTCGAGGCAAACGTCATCCTTAAGGAAAGTTGACGGAAAAATTCATTCATTGCTTAAGACTCATGCAGCATTGAGGTGATTCACAAATTGTTTCCGGAAAAAACATGCAATATCCGGTTAAATGATGATATATTTGACAACTGGGAATGTAAACGATAACAATAGAAGGTGTGAATAACTTGTTAAGATTTTAAATTATCAATAAGTAATACATTTTCTATATCGTCCATCTGGCAAAAATTCATAAATTAATAAGTAATTTCGATTAGTTATGGGTAATAAATGTGTATTATTTGAATACCTTCAGGTATTACCAAATGATAATACTAGTCACAAGTGGCAAGGCGCTATTCTAAGCCTCTTTGTACAGTCTCTTTGTACATAATTACAACCAATATTTTTGTCACGTTGTAATATGACTATCAGAGCCAATAGTTTCTTTTAATTAATAATTATCCCTATATTATTTTTCGTCCCCGCAGAATATTCTATCGCTGTCCCTTTTCCTCTTATTTTCTTCGTTTTTCCCTCACTTTGCTCTTCTATTCGTCCGCACTCTGACTCTCTGTGCACTCTCCCCGTCCCCTCCGCATGCCCTTCACAACCCTTCCGGTCTTTATATACTCGTAGTCTTCTCCTAACCCTTCCATCCCATTCCATCCCCCTCCTTCCCTTTTTCCTCTTCCTCTCCCTGTTGGACTCTCGAGCCGTTACGATGGCGGTTCATTAAATCTCTTTAACCTCAGTGAAACATCAAGGTTCCATTTTTTTTATTTTTAAGGTCCCTCTTCGCCAACAATGCCGCATTTGCTTTCGGTACAATGGGCGGTCGGAGGAAGTCAGGGGTTGGAAGCAAGGCCATTGTTTCCGTGATTGGTATTGTGATGTGTCCTGCAAAAGTTCTGTTGTGGCGTTGGTTGGGTCATGTTGTGTGTGCATGTGTTTGTTTGTGCCTGGCAAACTTGGGAGATAAAAATGTGCATTAATGCGAGTGTGTCTCTTTGAGAGGGAGAGTGATTTTTTATTTCGAGTGAGACGGGAATTCTACATTTTGAATCTAATGAGAGCTATTAGCCACGGGTATTGCATTTCCACAATAGCCTAAAACTTCTGGCACTTGGGGAGATTTATTTTAATGATATACTCACATTTAGGTACTTTGAACATAATTACCGTTAACATTTAGAGGAAAAATCGTACTATGACTTCATGGAGCTTAAAGTGTGGTATTTCAAACTTGAGGCCAATGTGAATCTCTAATTTCATATTGAAATATGCATATTACAATAAATAATCGCAATCGTTAAATGTTCTTTCGCCACCGAAATAGTCTAATCTGAAATAAAGGCGTAACTAACTACGTTCTGTGAAGTGGTTTAAAAATATTCTCTATTATTAGTGTGTAGATAATTTATTTTTTAATCAATAAAAGTATTCAAGTATCTTAATACCTAGGACACATTTTTCACGATCATAATGGACCAGTTAGTTTAAAAAATAATGCAAAATACATTTGACCAAGTTTAGTTAACCGTCCCAGTGCTTTAAAGGAAAATAGGAGTTATTTATTGTGTCGAGAATTTATTGCTTGCAAAATACTTAGACATAATTTATTTAATAAATAAAAAATATTATAAATTGGCAAAAATCTTTTATTCATCTGAAATAATTCAATTGCATTAATGGATTAAATTTTTGTATTTCACAGGGATAGGTACATTTCCAGATATGCTCAATTATGGACTCTATTTTATTCTTTGAGTCAGGTTTTTTTAGCCAAGGCTCTAGGGTTTCTATCTAGTTTAGAGCTAATACAGAAATTCATCCGAGAGAAAGCTTGGAATGAATCCCAGGGCACTCCATTATCCATTAGCTAAGGTTCTGGTAAACGAGATGTACAAGAACAGATTGGCGTTCCTTCCCCTTGTTTGGTATCCCCATGCCATTTCCTATTCACTAGACCTTCCCTTACTCCCTGTTCTCCTGCATCCCCTTATTCCACCCCTCGCGTTCTCATATGTTAGACATCGTTCCCCTGAGGCAAACTCACTGAGTTTGGGCCATTTCACAAATATGTCCATTAGCTTTCCGAGTAAGGCCGCATTGAGAGGTGATGCAATTCTCGGACAGAAACCTGATGTACTCGTTGAATGCATTATTTCATGATTTGGATGCAGTATGTAATACTTTGTTCTTTTTCATTATTTTTATACCCTGAACTTGTTCTTAGGGTTATTTAAACTGTTATAGAATTCTACGAAGAATTAATTAGCGCATTAAATAAGCGACAACGTCGCCAAGTTTGTAAAGTGAAATGTTCTTTATACCTGTAGTTGCAGTTATCATGATATTCATCAGCAGCCATGTGCACAATTTATGCTTGTGCATTTAAATTGTATATAATAAAATGTTTAGCTTCATGTTATTGCCAAATTAATTATACGTTTTAATGACGGATATATGGTTTCAAGCTACCCATAAATTGAATTATCCAGACATTTATGAACTTCATAAGATGAGTTAAAAAGAATGTATCCATTTTCGATACAGGACCTGCCCTAAACTTGGAAGAGAACGGGTATTTATGAATTTTCAGTTTGCGATGAGGTGTATAGGATTATATGAGCAGGTTGCAAATGGCGGTTAGCTGAAGCGGGGAAAGAATGTGAGAATGTGTAAGGTAGTATGAAAGTAAGAATTCAGAAATGCATCCTTGGTCATTTTATACACGTTATTTGGTTTTTACTTTTCTGTGGCTAAGTTTAACAGTGATCACTTAAGGATATTAAGTGTAATGTTTATTAATTGGCCTAGGTGAATGCGCTTTTTATGTTACCTCATGCATTAAGTTCCAATTTCACTTCGATTTTAGCCTAATCTGGTGAAGCGATCTTTAAAAATGTGTTTAAAAGTCACTCATATGTAAGAAGACCATAGCGCGTCAAGTGTTCCTAAGGGAGGGAATTTGCTTCCAACGATAAAATTTTATTGCTAGTCCTTTGTATGATCGTTGGTATGTGATTAATTTGAGTTTGCTGGCTCTAGATTCTTTTTAAGATATGTTTTTCTCTTTAGGATGTCTCGAATTGTTCCTACGAGTGTGTTAGTTTGCGAATATTAAATATTAACTCATATGTCTTCCAATTGAAGCACAAATCTGACCAGGGGAAAGGTTCTCCACCCATTTCTCCTCTTTAAAAGTTCGTTCTTTCACCGATGTCGGTTATCTAGTTGACTGAAATTTGAGTCGGGGAATTATTTCTCAATTGGAATGATTCTCTTGATTTATATAGGTTGGAGCAAGATATATACCTTTAAATATTAGACAGCCCCATCATTGAACACTCTGTACATGCATCCCTGAGGTGATAGTATAGGGCCCATTGAGAATGCTAAATTTTGGGTAATTATGCTCAAAGTAGTTCCATAAGTTTCTGTAGTCATGAGACCGAATATTAACTTTTCCTCTTTTATATACGGTTGCGTATTTATTCATGAACAACTTTAATGGATGTAAGATAAAAACCTGAGAGTTAACTTCCGAAAACCAAGGACGGCTTATAAAGAAGAAATGCGAAAGTTATGTGACCTTAATAAAACATTTTGAAATACACTGTGAGGAATTAAATACTGAAACACAAAAATGAGTAAACGATGCATTAATTTAAAATTAAGACTATTATTGTAATATCAACAGTTTTTCCGTATATTAACTAACTCAAAATTAGATCTAAAGATTCAAATTCAAACATAAAATGAAAAATAATAAATTTCCTTCCCTATGGCAATAAATAATTTATTGAACGCAACGCCAATAATACAATATATAAATAAATTGATGACAATACTGTTTAATTAATTAATAATTGGAGTAATAAAAACTACTTAATTGTAATGCAACAATTTCAGAGAGTAAAAATCTTTGCCTTGACCGGAATTCGAACCTGGATCCCTTTATGTCTGGTTTCAAATCCCGGTCAAGGCGAATACTTTTTGCACTCTGAAATTGTTGCATTGAAATGCATATTAGCGGATGACTCCGTTAAAAGTTACTGTTACGGCATCTCCCGCAGTTTCTTGGAGTTTACTGAATTCTAGTTTTCTTCTGAGCCTTACGTCTGCTCTTACCTGCAAATCCATCACTTTTAGCAATAAGGTAAATGGAAACAATAGGGAATATAAATTCTCAGAAAATGTCATTCCTAGAAGTGATACTGTCAAATACTTAGGTGTATATTTAACTAAGGACTTAGGGTGGGGGCTAAATGTGGAGTACATCTATAAGAAAGCTTTCAAAACTCTTCATTGGGTAATGAGAAACCTCAAAGGGAGCGTTAGAGCAACCAAGGAGAAGGCTTATCAGACCCTAGTAAGACCAATTTTAGAGTACGCTTCTCTTGTATGGGACCCTCATGAAGAAGGTCATATTAAAAAACTGGAAAAGGTACAAAGAAAGGCTGCCCGATATGTACTGGGGAAGCATAGGAGGATGGAGAGTGTGTCTGACATGCTAGAAACGCTGGGCGGGGAACCTCTAGAAACTAGAAGGAAAGTAAGCAGACTTTGTGGAATGTTCCGAATTCTGAAGGGGGAGAAAGCTTGGGCAGATCTTAGGAAAAAGGCGGGGAACCCAAATTTTATAGGCAGAAATGATCACAAATTTAAGGTAAAATGCCGGGTACAGAGAACAAATAAAAAAAAATTTCTTTTCTAAATAGAACAATTGTTGAGTGGAACACCTTACCTGCAAAAAAATTCGAGCCCTTTCCTAACAGAGTGTATACTTTTAAGAATAGATGTAAGGCATATATGTAATAATTGGATTGATGTGTGGTGTATTGTATTATATGTAATAGCTTAATTTTTTTTAATTTATCTTTTTTTTTCTTGCTGATTAATGGCTGTAAATGGGATGGGGATTCACTTGTTTTGTTAAAGAGATTTGGGTTTTGAAGTCTGTATTATCTTTTGCAATTATTTGGGACTTGTGTGCCACCTGACAATGTCTATCAGCACATGTGTATTTTTAATAATAATAATAATAATACCTCTTTCATTGGAAATTACAGGAATGTATTGTATGGGTAGGTTCATTGATAACTTGGCGGCGTGAGGGTATACATTCACGTAAAACAATTATAGAAGATGTGGAAACGCGCGAGAGTATAGAAACAAACGATTAGATAGTGCAAGGGGGGAACGGTGGGAGGAGTGCCGCAGTGAGGTTAAGGGAAGAGAAGGCAAAAGGAAGGAGATGAACGGACACAGGAATAGAGAAGACCGGAAAGGCTCTCGGGGGTCGGTGGAAAGGAGGAGAATCGTAAGAGTTGGGAGATGAAGGGAATGGGAATCGCGGGGAATGAAGATAGAGATGGAGTGGGAATGGGAGTGGAATTAAGGAGGGAGGGGATCGAAGGAGGGCTGGGGGGTGTGTGTATGGAGGCTAAGGTCGTGGGGTTGGGAATGGGAGTGGCGAGAGGGAGACGGGGAGGTGTACGGGGGACCTTGGTGGGGGGCGGGGAGAGGAGGGGAAGGTAAGTTGAGGAGGACACAAGGGTCGGTTCTTTCTCCGGGTTTGTTGTGTGTACGTATGTGCATTCGCTTTCACATCGATGGAACGAACGATTCGCCATGTTTGTGTGTGTTTGACTGCCTCTCCTCATTCGAGTGCGGGAGAGTAAGGTCTGGATGGCGAGCAGGGCGAGCGAGCCACACAAATTGGATGGCAGCCCACCCCTCCACCCCCTTCAAAACCCCCCCTTCCCATCCCACTCCGTCGCGTCGTACTCCATCCCACCCCACATTTCCCTCCCTCCATCTCCCCAGCCCCCAGCACCACCCGATTCCACTCACCGCGACGACTCGATCGAGGCGATACCCCCCCGCGCCTCCCCTCCCCCTCCGGCACCCCCTGCGCGTCCCTTCCGCCTTCCTCCTCCCCCACCCCTCATCATTCCTCTTTCCTCCCCTCAACCACCACGCTCTCGCGATCAGCGGGATTTGAAGTACTCGGCGCGGACGAGAGATATCCCCTTCCCATGCGAGGGAATACTATATAAAAATGAGGGACTGGGTATTGAGGGAGGTTGGGACGGGGGAACTCTCTCGCGAAAAAATCCTTCGAGAGAAGAGAGAGAAAGAGTGCGAGAGGCTCTAATAAAGGGAGTGTTTAGGGGGAGGGGATTTGGGGGAGCGTGAATATCCAGGGTTGCCTCGGGGGCGGCGAAGGATTGGGGAGGAGGGGTAAGGAGAGAGGTTTTGGAAGACGAGGAGAATATTTGGTGTCGCTGGCTGCTAGGGAGAATAAAGCGGACACAATGGTCGTATTCTGGGGTTCGTGGCCGCGAAACTTTCCACACAGGGCACGGAGGCCATTAGGGATGGAAAGCCGGCGGTCCAAGTGGTGGGCTGAAAATAATATTTTTCTCCGCCGTGCAATATTTTTTTCCATCGGTTCCTGCTTATCAAAGCATGCTCTCCACTTCTCGTTCCATAGTTTGTTCCAGCTCGATTTACGGTACGGATACGCTTAAAAACTGTTGTCGATCCCATCCGGATGAATTTCTATTTTTTTCTAAAATTTGTAGGTTTTACAAGGATCGGAGGTTAACGGGTTGCTCACGATTCTTCCCTTTACTAGTTCTTTGTGACAGCATAAATTAATGTACCTACTACCTAAAGCTACTATGGTGAAATAAACTCGTTGAATTAGTGTGGGAATTGAATTTCGAGAGGATATAAATTAGACTTTGGTAATGGTTGAAAGTTAAATTTCTCTCTTCTAGTTAAACAATTTCAATTATTTTTTTAAAGCAGTCAAACGGCATATGGAGAAGAGCCTGAAACGGGAGTTAATCAGTGATAAATTTCAATCGAATATGAGCAAATATAGAAAAATCAAGAGAATATTTCTATCATATTCCATCGCTTGCATTTCAGGATGGAGGTGGGTGGGTCGTTATTCATTATTTAATCCAATAATTTCCTGTAGTAACTTAGCACGTATAAATTAATTTTGACAAATTGAAAATGCAGCGTTACCCTTAAATATTAACTTTTATGCCCATTCATGATATTTCCATTAACAATTTTATTGTTTCATTTCGGATCTATCTAGATCAAGATTATATAAATAATTCAATGGTTTCATTTATAGTCCTTGGTGCATTATAATATATTCTAACATACCTTTCGCTTTTTACAATGGTTTATCCGTCGATAGACTTTAATATTTGAAGTTGATAACCGTAAGGTTAAGTTTAAAAATGACAGCATTTGGGGGAATGTCAATTGAAATATGGTAAGAAATTGTATGGGTTGATACTCGCTACTGAATTAAGGTCTTATCGTGCATATAGACACCTTATTTGCATCACTAAAAGACATCTTTATGGAATAAGTAAGAAATGAGTGGTTAGTATTTTCAAGTGTAAAATGGTTTTTGTTTAAGTACGTCGTAACTGCAATAGAACCTGAAGTCAAAGTTCTGAACGAACTTCTTTGATGCATATATATTTGGCGTCAAACTAGGAATACAATTTCAAATAGTTTTATTTCCGGTTATTTTAGCTTAGAAATAAAAACACCAACCATTAAAATCAGCAACCTTTTTGCAGGTTATTTTAGTAACTTGAAGGGTGACCATTGTATGTGAAAATCTTTTAAATACATTTTAGCATCCACAGAAATAATCAGCGCAATTTCAAATAAATTAAATATTATTTTCGCATAA
This sequence comes from Hetaerina americana, assembly GCF_022747635.1. Lineage (NCBI taxonomy): Eukaryota > Metazoa > Arthropoda > Insecta > Odonata > Calopterygidae > Hetaerina > Hetaerina americana. The sequence goes on along the minus strand of NW_027287084.1, from coordinate 280,190 downwards.
TGTTTCATTTAAAATATTTTTCTTTATTGATATTTTAAAGCCATATGACTTTTTTTAGGTAGTATAATGTGTGCCTACATTTTAAAAGCAGAATATATGCTGTCTAATAGTCAACTGGGGCTCTCTTAATTCTGTGTTTTGGTCGGCATGCCAAGTTTTCGCACTTCCCTTCTCTAGTCATTCTTTGCATTCGTTAATTGCAAGGAGTGACATGTGTTTGTACCCTCACTGGATGAGCGCACTGGTATTGTCACTACTGGGGTTGAAGGGTCCAGATTCCCCTTCTTATCTCTCAGTACTCGCCTTCATTCCCTTCGTGTCACTCTCACCGATCTCTCTCTCCCCTTTCCCTTTTATGCGTCCATTGACTTAGGAGAGCATCATCTCCTCCCTCGTTACTATGGTCGCTACGGATACGAGGAGTATTTTTTTGCTGTCTTATAAAGACCATTTTTTAATGTAAAACTAACAACGAATGGAATATTAAGCGTGATAGTCGTACACATGACATTTTTAAGGTATTTCTAATTCGTTTCACTAAAATCTTTTACATCGTACCAATATTTTGGAGAGATAGATAGTCGTCTTTATTTCGGGGCGAGATTGAGATTATGAAGTCTCTTCTACCACCTAACCCTTAGAGATAAACTTTACGGGATCTTGTGATTGTGTGAGCTCGTTTCCTTTGAATCATATTATGTGATAATTTAGGCGAATAAAAGTCAATACAAATCAAAATAAGTGAATTGTCAAACGAAGAATTTTTTCCATTGAATTGGATAGGATGTGACTGATTTATGAATTGCGTGTATGTCCATGCTTTCATTTCCGATATACCAATTATGTGCTGAGGGGAGGAGACGGCATTGCTGATTATTACTTAGGAAGCTCTTATTAAAAAGCCAGCCAAATAAATTGAATATTTGCAAACTTTTATACACATATGTCCCTCTGGTGTATCATGCTAAAATTAAATTTTTATACAGCATCGTTGGGTTGAGGCTGAATGAGAACGTTTTACTCTTGGGATAGCTGGAAATATACTACAAACCAAGTTGATTCAGTGAAACTCAATTGATGTTTCTTCAGTTACTCAAATTCTTCTAAGTAGGCTGATGTAATCAAATGTAAAAACCAAGATATTATCCGAGGGGTTTAGGAAGTAAGCTGTCAGCGGAATTCTTTGTTAGATCTGTTTTTCGTGCTTCAAATGATGGCGTACTAATATCATATCAAAGGTACTCTGGTACGCACTTTGCGGCCCCATTGCGCAAATTTAATAAGATCGCCTCGGGTGATACAATGAGGAAATGTTGACTAGATTTTCCTCAATATGCAATATGTGTAAAGACGGCAATTTTCCGTTTCTCTCGCCAAATTAGGAGATGTGCTGGGTATATGGTTTGTCATGGGAATGCCTCATACCTTATCCACTCTTATTACCCTGGTGTAGTCTCCCTCACGATACATACCCCAGGGAGGGGGTTGAACATCAAAAGTCAACTTAGATAAGTGCAAAGTATTTTAGGGTCGGAGAAACCAGGAGGCCGTACACTGCCTTCATTTTTGCGAAAATACCCTACTCAACTTAAATGTTTTTTTGCTCAAATTGGGGTGTGTAAAATCTGCTGCCTCCTCCTCATTTTATAAAAAGCTATCCAACAAATTGCTTGTTACATTAATAGTTGAGACGGAAAAAAATATATATCCGTCTATCTATATATATATATATATATATATATATATATATATATATATATATATATATATATATAATATATTATCATACTTCAAATTCAGAATTAGATGCCAATCGAATCTCAAGGTAAGTTCAACATATTTTCCGCTAGTATACATATTTGGCATTAACACTTTTCCCAAGGCCTGGAGTAATTTATATTCTGGGGTCATTCCTTTACTGCATGTTTTTCTTATTTCACATTGCTGGTCTTTCTATGATCAAGTATACTCGCTAAGAAAACATTCGCTATATTTCTAGCTCGTTGACCCTACCATGTAGCACATAGTTTGATATAGTAGAACACAAAGCATCAATTGAAAACTTGATCTTTATTTCAAATTGAATGTGGTCGAGCGTTTCATCTACAAGTGATCCGGATTTAGCATTGTTTATTTTTCATTTGGTAAATTTGAGACTTTTTTGTACTAGAGTATTACTGATTGCTCTCTAAAATTAATGTAACACGATGTATAAGAAGGAAACTCATTCTAATCGTGTTCGTATTTTTTTTATTGCACTCAAGAGCTTTCTGAAAGAGGCATTTTCAGTCTTTTCAAAATAGTGTGTATGTTCAAAGAATCTGCGGTTGATGCCACAACAGTAACATATCACGGAGTTATTCGCTAATGCGCATTACAATGCAGCAATGTGAAAGTGTAATGACTTTTACACAACTTTTACACATTGCTGCATTGCACTGCATATGTGTAGCAACTCAAACATATATTTTATGTTTATTGGATTTCTATTGCTTGAAAATCACTTATGTGCTTATTTTCACTTCAAACAATTCATTTGGAGTGGAAGAAAAGAAATAGAAAACCTTTCACTAGAATGGAGCTTCCTCACATCTCATTCATGAAGCAATCCGAATTTTTTTAAATTTCTCTAGCCTCCATTAAACTCGGAAAGAATTATACTAAGTCCTCTCTAGTGGAAAGAGTAAGAGAAGGGAGCTAAGCTGTTGTACAGATCCGAAACCGTGCCGTAAGAATCGTGTCCAGTGTTCTCTACATATGACAAAACAGCCCCAACAACACCACAAGGCCTCAGCAAGCCCGGTGCGGGAATAAATAAATCGCTTAGCAGCTGATATCAATACACAAAGTTTTGGAAAAAACAATCAATTCAAAAACATTAAAATCATGTCTGCGAGTTTTCGCAAAAACTCGCAGACATGATTGTCCTCAAGACAAATGGGCTTGAGAGATGCTCGAAGTAAATATTTATAACATGAAATAAAACAGCACCCTATAAAGTTGGAACTTCAAAAGCTATCATTTTTATCCGTGCATTTATCAATGACTGAAAATAATCCTAAATAACTACTGTATTTCATTGGTTTTTGCATTTATTTACCCGTGCAACTTCATCTATTCATCTGACTTGTTGTCCCCTTAGGATTCAAAGGAGGAGAAACAGCACGCCATCTTCTCTTTGAAGTCCACCATTTAACGCAGTCACATGACCGGAAGTGTTCCGTCGTGGTCCCATTGTTGATGACGTCAGTCGTCCTCTCCGTCTCCCGTCCTCTCTCTTTCTATCTCGCCCGCGTTCAGTCTAACCCTATGGCCCCGCGACCCCTCACTCTTCTCTGGCACATGCCCACCTTGTCAACCTGGCCACCGACGGAATGGACTCGAAGGAGACTACAAGCACTGTGCCGCTTGACAATGAGTCTTGCTGACGTCGCAAAGGGGGAATAAGAACGAGAGGGTCTTGTGTGCGTGTGAACCGAGAGACAGAATGGGGAGGACAGGGGGAGAAGCGCGGAGGGGTGGGAGAGCCATAAGGACAGAATAGGTGAGGTCGCACGAATACACACGCGAGGAGGATTGAGAATGCTGCAGAGAAAATGGGGTAAGGCAGGGGGATGGGAGTTTGCTGGAAGGGGTGGTGAGAGGTTATTTGATTGTTGGGGCGGGCACGGGGGCTCCAGTGGACTCATTGGGAGGAGGGGGGTGGGAGAGATGAGAGACAGAGGGGAAGGTATGGGAAGTTGGGTCGACTGCATACCTTTCTTCGGCCCTTTGGTTGGCCTGGAAACCGTGCGACATCCCCCTCTCCCTATCTTCTTCCAAAGAAGGGAGGAGGCGATGAGTGCTTTTGTGAGAGAGGGCCGAGGGGGAGGGGGTGGGAAATGATTTTGTGCTTCTCGCGAGGGAAGGGAAGGTGGTCGGGCCGCACGACGTCTGTGGAGGTCAACGAGCAAGGCGACCATGGGGACTACGTCGTACGCGTCTGAGTGGGGTGAAAAATCCAGTCCAGGTTTTGCACGATAATATTCAGGATCTCTCAAGGAGTGCGTCACGCCTTTTAGTGAGGGCACGGAAGCATTATTGGCGAGGTCAAAAGATTACAGATGGTAGTGAAAAAACTTAGGAATTTCATTTAATTATGGAGTTCAATGGGTACGATATTTGAGAAATTTGATTGGCCCTGAGTCATTTTAATAGACCATATGGATCATTTGAAGGCGACGTAAAACCTTATAAATTGAGCAGCAGTTAATTCAGTTGTGAAATTGTAAATAATTACATTATAAATAATTCTCTTTTCCTAATATCCAACTCGTATTCCTCATCACCTCCAACTATATTTGACCGTGCAAGTAGCTACAGTTTTACGTTCTGTACCGCGAGCAGGTGCTCTACGAAAAGAGACGAAGAAAGATCCTGAGGCAGAGTATTTTCCCAAAATAGAACAAATTTTAGCTTATGTTAGTGTTCTGGATAAAAATGATTAGTGAAATTTCATTTATCCATTCGTAAATTCAAAGAGGGAAGTGAGAGGGGATTTAACGATATCGAAAGAAAAATAAGGTGTTGAAAGAAGAAAATAATTACCGAGTTCCAATCTTATATATTTTCTTCACTTCTGTTTCCTGGCATTAAAAAAAGAAGACTACAATATTTTCATATTAATAACATGTGTTTTCTCGAGAATAGTGGAACATGGGAATTGTAATGAGAAGGTGTGTTGGTTTTCTGCCCATTCAAAATTTTGCGTAAATGAATCGTTCAAAAGGAAGTCACTTCCAACACACCTGGGAGGATTAAAGGCAATATTTTCAACATATCAGGGTCAAAGATTTAATTTTAGGACGATTTTCAGCATTCACTATTCTACCATTATACTTTGCTATTGCTACACAAATAAGCTTATGAAAAGTTCATCATTCGTTTCTTAAGCTACAGCTGTTAATTTAAAAATAGAGGTATTTAGATATTTTGGGAAGTGCTAATTTATTGACTATTTCTGCAAAGTATTAACGTCTCCGAATGAAATTCGTCCTGTACGTGATAATTATATGAGAGGGAAAGAATCAGCTCTACTCGCTTTCATATATTGCTGTGTTAATTTTTCTTTGTTGTTTAGAATATAAGAAATTTTTGTTTTACGTGTGGATTTGAGCTGAAGAAATCGTAAATGGTGATGTTATAGAGAGCCGTGATCATAACAGGAGTTGATTCGCGTGCATTGACTCTCCGTAAACTATGAATGTACGACGTGAGAATAACTGGTTTTCCAATTTTTCAAACCTTCCATTGTCAATGCTGCTGTTTTTTTTAAACCAGTATGGACGCAAATAATACTCACATTCCACGAAATAAATCTTTTTTCTCTCGTGTCGTCACCTCCTCTTCGCCACTCCCCGAATCCCCCCTCCCACTCCAACTAATTTTGCGCCGCTCTTTAACCCTCCTCAGATTCACCCCAACCTTTTCCTTATTATTCCTCAGCCAACCCCCTTCCCTCCTCTTCAGGAAAGCCTGGCATTTCTTTCTTCAACCCGGTCGAGCCGAGACGAGAGGACAGCGTCATCTGAGTCCTTATAAAACATCCCCACCCGCTCCCAAAATTCCTCCCTTTTTCCTCCTCAACCCTGCCCTCTCTCCCCGCCAAAGACCTTCCGCCTGCCCCCTTCCGTCCCGTGTCCCCCCGTCCCCATCGTCTTTTGTTTCGCCGTCTGTAATTAATCGGCCGACTTCCTCCTCTCCTCTGCGCCAACCCGCCTGTCGCTTCCTCCCACCCCAGCTCCATCTCCTCCCAACCCACCCCTCCGTTCCCTCCAACTCCCAACCCCCTCCTCTCATCCCCACCCCGTCTTTCCTTTTCATCTCGGTTTCGATTCGAGTCATCCGGGTGACTGAGGCTGCCATCACTTTAAAAATATCATCATCGTCTTCTTCTTTCTCTCCCGGCGCCTCTTCCCCACCCACCCGCTCATTTCTCTATCTCTCTCTTCTCGTTCCTCACCCCCACCACCTTCCCGGAAAGATTTCGTTTCCATTTTCATCAAATATCGCGGAAAGAAAACCACAGCTGGAGGTTGAAAGGAAGTCCAATGTATTAGTGCGTTCTGACTCTGCCAGGAACGTTTTTTTTCCTTCAGTCCTATTAATTTTCTTAATACAATTTCTTTTTTTTATCGGTATCGTCTTATTGGTTGATTAGATGCTGATTTTTTGGAAAAGCCGTCAGCAATCCGGAGAGCGTTATTGCTTCCTTCGTCCATGGGTGGTTCCTTTGCGATAAATCAATCATATTTTAACTCAGCGATGGTTTCCAATTGCGTTATTTTCTGTCTGGCTATAATTAGCAATTTATCAAGGAAAATATATTAATAGTTAAAAATTTGCATGAAAAAAAATGTCTATTTTTTTGAAAATGGCGCCCAAGTTTAAAAAATAGCTTTTTTTATTTTGAATATTAGTGAAAATTGTGACCGAAATATGCAAATATCTATTGATGGTGAGAATTTTTGCAAGATGACAACTAAGACACTCTCTCACAATGCAGGAAACAGAGAGGACACTTCATAGATTCAAAACAAAGCTGTCTTGAATTATATGAAAATTTTCGTCCATTGATTCCATTGAAAACTTTTTATTTTCGTTTGTAAACCTTTAAAAATCAAGATAAACTGACAAGATTCATCATCATTTACTGTCTAAGTTTTTGATATCCTATCTGTGTGTTCATTAGTTATGAAATGTTTTATTATTATTATTAAAAATATACATGTGCCGATAGACAGTTTCAGGTGGCACACAAGTCTCAAATAATCGCAAAAGACAATAGATAAAATCAGACTTCAAAACACAAATCTCTTTAACAAAACAAGTGAATCCCCATCCCATTTACATCCATTAATCAGCAAGAAAAAAAGATAAATTAAAAAAATTAAGCTATTACATATAATACAATACACCACACATCAATCAAATTATTACATATATTTCTTAAATCTATTCTTAAAAGTATACACTCTGTTAGGAAAGGGCTCGAAAGATCTTTTAGATTTATTGACTTCTAATTACCTTAGTAGTAATCGATATTGATAAAAAGGGCTCAGGTGTCGCAGTGTATGAAAGGATAAGCTCTACTTGAAGCAATAATTTTAGCTTTAGAGTTTTCATTTAAATGATGCTGGAAGTTCTAGGAGTAATTTTAGGGTATAACTATCCCTGAATTTTGTTATGAATTTAATCCTGATATAAGTACATTGATTGACCATGATAAACTTATTTTGCCGTTTTATTCTCCCAGCGCAATAAAAATATCTCGTTGACAATACTGAAAAAATAACGATAAGCCAATGTGAAATTAAATCCACGTTAATGGTTAAAATGGTTGTAAACTGTGGATAGCTATTTCCGGACAATTATAAAACTATTTTGATGCGAAAATTCCGAGTTTTCAGTATTTTACTTAAGCTATCAAAATAATGCAAGAATTATAAACTTGTTAGAGAAGATGTTTAAAATTGTATAGAGAAACAAATGTAGCCATGCACAGGCCGAAACATGAAACTGTTTTGCACTTATCTGGAAGCCTTAATGCCTTTTCCCGATTCATCCCCTCGCTACCGTCACATGCGCGTAAATCAACCGGACCCCACCTCCATATTGCGTAAATAATTCTTAATTACAGACTTAATATCAGCGAAAGAGTGCGACTAAAACATTCCATAGGTCATGAAAGATTTTAAAATAATTATGAGCTCGCTTAATGGACTCTGAAAATTGCCGACCGCCGAAATAAAGAAAAAAAGAGGGAATAAAAGAATGAACACCCTTTAAGAGCAGCCTAATGTCGGGGTGAAGAAGAGAGAGAGAAAGAGAGGAAGAGAAAAAACAAACCGGCCCTTAAACCTCCTTTTTTCTTTCTTTCCCTTGGCGCATGTACGCCGAGATATTTAGCGTTCGCTTTAAAACGTACGAACCACTTCTATTTCCCCCGCTCCTCTCTCCACATCCAAACGTCCTCTCTCATTTTTCCATTCGCTTTTACCCAATGGCCTCCGCGGCGAAGAGGGGTTCGGAGGTTGGGAAGAGGGTTTTTAGGGGGCGGTGGGGGTGGGTGTGGAGGGAGGGATATGAGGAGGTTGGAGAAAGACCCTCACAGCGGCTGCTCTCGACTACCTCCCTCCAATCCCTCTAAATTCTTTCCCTCCTTCTCTCCACCACCCCTACACCACCCTCTCCCTATCCCACCCACCCACCACGACCCCAACGACTAAAACCTCCCCATTTTCCTCCCACCCCACCTCCCATTCCCATCCGAAACCTCCTCCCCTTTTCCCTCATTCCATTTTCTCCACATATCTCTCCCCTCTTCTCTCTCTTTCTCTGTCTCCCTCTCTCTCCATCTCTGCCTCTTAACCTTTTACTTCAGCGAACATTCCCGCACTTAACCTCTCCTGAGGGCGCCCGCTATATCCTTTCCATTGCCCCCCTCCATACCTCTCCCCGCCCTTCCCCCGCATCCACCCTCGCAATTCCACAGGATAAGCTGTGGCTTTCATTTCGACCCTCTCTTTCTCGTTTCTCTCCTCCCGCCTCCCTTCCTCTCTCCTCCTCCCATGTATTCTCCTATGTCCTTGTTCCATCGCCCGCCTCACTTCGACCGGCCCTTTTTTCCCTTCCCTCTGCTCCTCCCCTCAACAACCCCCCGTTCGCTCTCCTGTGACCCCGCACCTCTCTTTCCCCCGTGTCTTTATCCAAACCCTCCCACTACTCCAGCCACCCCCCGCCATCCCCCCCTGCAGGAACTCCGCTAATCCCGCCCTCGGTCGTCCCATCCGAGCCCACTCTCAAACCACCCACGCTGCACGCTTGAATGTTTTTGCGCAGCTCTCGACCCTCGTCCTTCTGTACGGGCAGCGGATGTGGGATGGAAGGGGTGAAAATTTCCATCCAATAATATGAAATGCCAGGTCTTTATGGCCGGTGGTGCGTGTTATTTTTGTGCCGTTAGCGGAGTAATTCGCAGTCGGTTATTTCGTGGCTAGTAGACAACGTGATAATCTGCTGGAAATCCTTTAGAGGACACTCTTCTATGAATTATTTATGATGCATGTTAGTCATCATTGACACCAGTAACGCTACCCTGAGCTTCTAGTTCACCACGTTTTCCATTTTCGCCGCCGCGTCTTCTAATGGGATTTTGTCTGTGTGACAACCTTAGAACTTCCAAATCACATCATGGCCATTTCCGAGGATTACAATCTGTTACTTTTATTGTTCAATTTGTCCCCTCCAACGATACTGAAGCATTTTATGTATGATTGATATAGATATTTTATCGCATTGCAATGGTTTTCATGGATAATATTCGTGGTTTGTCCAGGGTTGATTTTTTTGCATAATGTGCTGTCATCGATTTTCGCGATGGGAGAAAAAATATTCATGGTCCAACTCAGGTCCGGTCATTTGAAAAGATCATTTAATTTTAATTATTAATCAAATTTTTACACTTAGAAATTGTAATAATCAGTGAATTACATTTTTTGTGAGGGAAAACGATTTAAGTCAAAATTTATGTTAGTCAAAATTTAAAAGTTTATAACAGCAAAAATATTCCACACATTAGTCAGAAACAACATTTTTAGAAGCTCGATGAGGTCGCTAATTCAAAAGAAGAATTAATATGCAATCAAAACGGAAGAGGAAACTTATAGTAAATAGTGGCGATATTAGAGTAAATGAGGATATGGTTGTAAATAATTGGGGAAGAAATAGATAGAATGAAACTAGGATAGGGCAAGCAAATATAAGGTGGAGGGCAGAGGGGCCAAAGGGAAGAAAAGAGGTGGGAAGGCGGAGGACTTAATAAAGTGTAAAGGGTTGAAGGGATGGAGGAGGGAGGGAATGAGAGACGTAGGAGATATTTTCTTAATGCGGTCGCATGGCATGTTGTCTGAGAGTGCAAAGAAGGCCGAGGCCGTGTCGAGAAGAGGCCGATGGGCGCACGTAGGGCGGAAATTGCGGGGCAGAAAAGGGGACGGGAGTGTTTTTTAAGAGGAAGTTTAAGGTTTTTAAGGTCGAAAGAGAGGGAGGAAGAAAGGGTAGTGGGAGATGGGGAGGGACGAGGAGAGGTAGAAGTGGAACGGAGGGATGGAAACACAGGAACGAGGTAATCACGGACTGCATGGTGTAAGAGGAGGAGGACATTTTACGAGGAGGGAAAGAGAGGGGGCATGAGGTCTTGCACTACAAGTAGGGTGAGGGTGGGTTCTCTCTCATGGTTCCCAGGGCCGCCCAGAAGGGGCGTGGTCTCGCTGGCTATAACAGACTCAGGCAACGCTCACGCAAGAGATCCTTTTATCGCACGCCCACGTTTCAATGTTTGTGTGTGTGTGTGTGTCTCCGTCTCTCTCTCTCTACGTCGTGTCCCTCTCTCCTCTTTTCTATTCCAAAATCCTTCCCTCGCGGTGCTCTTTCCTCGAGTGTCTCCCACGCCGCGCCTCTTATACACGCGAGGGCCGTATCTTGCTTTGGCTTCCCGAACGAAAAAGACTGAAAGTCTCGACTTTCGCGGAAATACGGTGAGGAGATGGAAAAGCGATCTCTCCCCTCCTGGCCCTTGCTCCTTTTCACTCCCTCTATCAACCTCCCGCTCTTTGCCTTTGCTTGGAGTGGCCACGACAAATCTGCGCCGCTTTCCCTACTTAACGAGGCCATTGAGCGAACGGCAATGGTTAAAAAGCAAGGTATATACATAAACATATTATATATATTATATATATATACATAAACATGTACGCCTGATGAGTATCTGCAAATACTATACAATTCTGCCCTCAGCTTGCCGATTTATATCTTACGGCGGTCTATTCGCAATAAAAATAAATATGTTTGCAATATTTCGTGCTTTGTGGGAGGCTTTTATTATCTCACCAAGCAGCAAAAATCTTGATGATTTTCCATCGAATAAACACTCAATTTTAGAAACTTTTTCCCAGCTCAATTGGATAGATATATACCCGTGCATCATTTCCTTTGGCCTTGGCAAAATATTTGCTCTAACCGAAAAAACAACATCAAATAGTTGAGTCTTTTGCAATGAAAAATTGTTTACAATGCCTCTAGCCATTTGTTTAACATCACTCTCGAGACTTAACTCTTCTCAGAGAAAATATTTATGATCCCGTGAGTCAGCGGTCCTAAACCGAGTAGCATTCATTGAAATACCACCGAGATCTCGGGTAGAGTATTTGTGGAGTACCTCAGGACAAGGGATTAAAACGGTTGCTCCCGAAAAAAATAAATCCCGCCGTCCTATTGTTTCACTTCACGGTTTGCCGGTTTCAGAACGGATGAGCGCACTCCACGGCGGAGCTGATCTGCATAATTCCACGCCCCCCTTCCCGCCCCCCGCCTATATCCACCCTCCGTCGGGATTTAAATCACAGCGAAGGCTTAACATTGGTCACCGCGTGTGTACCCCTTTAGGGGGAAACAATGCTCACGGCAGCAGCTTGAGGAATGATCACCCACTCCCCATCCCTGCTTTTCCACCACCCTTCCCCCTGCCGTGTTAACCACCGCGCAGGATTGTGGGAGGGGAAGGCGGGTAGCAGAGGGCGGAAAGGGGTGAGTAGTGAGTAGTTTGCCGGGCATAAACGGCCCGAGGGTTTGTGGGTGTGTGGCGAAGGGAAGGGCTTCCATGGGAAGCCGGTGGGAGGGATCGGGTAGATGGATGGAAGTCTGCAAACGGGAGTGGAAAAGAGGGTGGGGCCGGACTAAAGGGTTTGGGGGTGGCAGGGGGAGGGATTGCGCGTCCGATGTCCCTGGCCAATGGCGAGGAAAGCGGGGGGAAGTGGCAGGGAGGAAACGTGCCTGGGGGCGGGGGTGAAAAGGGTCACAGTCGGTGCGGGGTCGGAGGGGAAAGAGAGAGAGAGTTAGGGGAAAGCTTGGCAAGGAGGATGCGGGGGGGGAGGTGCCAGGACCGGATCGGGAGGGGGGGAAACGGGAGGCTGAGGGCGGACTAGTCCCGGGTTCAGATGTCAGCCATTAATTAGTGGCCATGTTTAATTGCGATTGGAAGCGGATCGGGTGGGATGGGGTGATGGAGAGGTTTAAAGGGCGGAAAAGACACGGATGTGGGTGAGGGGAGGGTTTGGTGCGACGAGGAGCGGTGAGCCGGGTGAGGAGTGATCGAGGGTGATGCGAGAGGACCAGAGGAAGAAAGAGGCGGTGGCGTCGGATAGGGAGAAGAACATGAGGGAGTTTCTGGGTGAGAGGCTGGAGGGGGAGGAGGGTGTGGTAGGGTAGAAGAGGGGAGAGGAGGAGGTCAATGTATTAAAAGATTAGGAGGGCAAGGGGGGGTGTAGCGGCCCAAGGGCGCGGAGGCTGGAGAGGGAGATGGCGGAAGATGAGGAAGCACACAGAATGGCACTGCCACCGACGTTGATGGACATTGGTCCGGGCATGTTGGATATGTGTGTCTGTCGGTGTTTGTATGTGATTTGCGGGGCAGATGTGTAAAATGGGATGGTGGTGGTTTCCCCACCCCGACACCCTCATACCCTCCCGGGAGGGTAAGCCGGGAGGGCGGGAGTGTTGGCCGGAGGGGGAGCGGGGGACTTGAGCGCACTCGCCCACGCAAGGGGTCGGGGCCCAAAGAGGTTGGTTGGCCGGAGATGTGGAGACAAGGGACGCCCCTCACAGTCTCTCGGGCATTGGTGATGAAGAGGGAGAGAGAGAGAATGAGAAGGCCGATGGTCCGAGAGATTGGATGAAACGGATAAGGTCCCTCTTGCGAGAGAGGGAGAGGATCTACAGAAACCGTGCATTATTCCTTTGGCTGGAGCACTCGGAGCTCGAGTGGTCTCTCTCTGAAAAGGCCTCGCCCTTCTATCCCCTGCCCACTCTCTCCTCCTCTCGGACTCTCCCCATCTTCCTTTTCGACTCATGGGAGCATTGGAGAGAGCGGGAGAGAGATTTGAGTTTTTTACTCTCCCTTGCTGTTTGTTCACCGCGTGTGAGGAAGAGGAGGACCAGCCAGGCGGATGAGGAGATTGTTCTTATCTTGCCAGTCGATTATTTGTGTTCGTCCTTTGGGCCCTTCTTTTTTTCATTTCCCCGAGATCCTCTCGCAAATCCCCTCGAGTTACTCTTTGGCCCTTGATGGTGATGTTTTGTGGCTACTTCAAAGAGGAAACAATTTTGCGAGCTGCTCTAGACGCTCATTCGCCCCTTACTGCGTCGCAAAAGCCTATAAGCACAACTTTTGACTTTGGTTTGCCTAAGCTTCCATAGATGAATTGTAGTCATAATACCATCCTGGTTTAAAATTCTAGTTTTGGATTACAGCATACCACTCGAGTATATACTTTCTGATCATTTTATTATAGAGTGTTGGATAATTACTAAACATTAACGATACTTGGGCAGTGATTGGAAGATTATGCTATTAATATCTACAGTTTTCGTCCGCAAGAATTACTGAAGACATACTAACGGTCCAAGTATCGTGGTGATATGTTAACGGACCAAGCATCGTAATACTGTTTATTTTGAAATCTTTTCTGCCTTATGTGATAATCATTCTTTAAAGCTCCTATTCCGGCTGAAAATTATATTCGAATTAAGACATTCTATATACACTGATGTTCTTAATTTTGCAAATATGTCAGCGGAGAGATAATTTATTTCTTTAAGATCTCGGTGGTCGTCGTGTTAGAAATATCGGCCATTACTCTTTTCTCTTCTCATTACAAACCTCTCCGTCTTTTCTTAAGGATAATTTCTCCACATCACCCATTTTCCTTTTTCTTTCAGATTGTACCTTCTATTCTTCAAGGAGAGAGATTGTCCTCTGGCGCGGGTGGAAATTAAGTACAAGCCATATATCATGCCGATAAATCGGAAAAATTCGGTGAAGAAGATGGGGCTTAAATGGAGTTAAAAAATGAAGGCGGACGAACCCATTGGTAAGATATAGACTAATGGAGAAAGTCGTAGAAGAAAAAAAGAGCAAGGAGAATGTCTTCGCCTTGTATTCTACCATTTTATTGCAGATTGAAGAGACGAGGTGCTTTACTCTTATGCTATTATAATGTATCATAATTTCAATGGTTTCCTTTCGTAAAAGTTAAGTTAGTTGACGACTAACTTAACTTCGACTGCACTTTCGGCCAGCTTATTCCGTATTTTTCGGGGAAAAGAAAAAAGTGACATTAGTCGCTATTTATATTCGTCCTTCGGTATAATGCGGTGTCTGCATTGCTCTCGACCCACCCCACCAAATCTACATAATTAGAGAGACACATAAAAGAGAATTAAAAACTTAAAAAAATCATTCTTCTGAAAGCTGCAAGACATAATGTATCAATTAAGCAAATGTATTGGTCAAGGTTTAAAACTACGAAGAACCCGTTAAAAATGAACTTTTTAATTCAAGCCTTTGCCTTTTCAACACGTCGGTAATATCTTATTTGCGAATTTGTAATAATTAAAAAGTATATAATTAACAGTTTCCCTTAGACGCTTGTTCCGATGTAAAATTATTTAAAAGGTAAGTATTCGTCATGATCGTTATTAGTCGGGATTATTTAACATTACTGGGGAGGGAGGAAGGTATCTATGTATTTTCTTTTAGTATCTGCCATTGTAAAAATATATTTTCATGATTGTGCATTATCATATTAGTATTTTAAAATAAAATTAAAATAATTTTAAATGAAAAGTTGAGATACCTATGCTTATTCTAGTCCCTAAAATAATTACCGGGGTGAGCGGGTTAAGTCTTGTTTGCATAATATCCCAATCTCAGCTCACATCTGAAACTAATGGTATTTGTTTCGCCAAGAATATACCATCTTACCTCATCGACCACCTTCCCTTCAGACTCTCGAGCCACGTTCTTGCCCCAAGCCATTCTTCTCGGCGGCCAATTATGTATCATTCCTCTCTTCGTCCCTCCCTCGCGAGTCCTCCACCTTCGTTCTCCTCCCGGTCGACACATGAGGGATTTCTGCACTTCGTCATATTTTTTCCCATCCTCCCCTCTTCTCATCTCCACCCCTCGCTGAGATATCGCTGTCGCGCTGAGGGGTGCAGTCACTTTACCCTCGTCCTGCTCGCACCCCGCCCCACCCTCAGGATATAACCCTCTCTCCTCAGATATTTGAATCCTTGGTGATACTAATATCTCCTTTCGGACATTTTGTCTCCAGGGTGCTCACCCCCCCCTCCCCCCCCGTGTCCCCTTCCCCCACGGTGTTTCTCTTTTCCCCCGTCTCGTAGGCGCTGTCTTCGTTCTGTTTTATGCGCCCCACTCGAAAAGGGGTGTGGAGGAGAGATATTGAGAAAAGGGCTCGGGGGAGAGAGAGAGAGGGGGGGAGAGTGTGGATTTGAGTGAGGAGGCGGAGGTGAGATTTTGGCGGTGGTAAGGAATGGTGTTTTCGGAAGACGGGGGAAGCGTTGGAAGGAAAAAAGAGAATAATGTATCGTTTTTTTTCCCAACTCCACCTCCTTCAGGTCCACCCCCGTCCATTTACCGTTTTCAGCCTCCTTTATTCCAACCCTAATTCTTTTCGTCCGCGGTTTTGTTGGAATGGTTTTTTTATCACCCCGCCGTCTCTACTGATTTATCCTTCGGTTCCCCTATTCCCATTCCTCTCACCCCTCCCTATCTACCTATCTCCCTCTCTCTCTCTCCAGCAGGTCCTCTGGGTGACGCTAAAGACGTGTGTTGATAGTTATACTCGTAAACACGGTACACACACACACGCGCACACAAAAACCGAGGAGTCTCCCTTGAATTTCCCACCCACGCATCTTTTATTTTCCTCGCCAATCCCTTATTTCCTTCCACCCTCGTCCCTTTCCCATTCCTCCCCACCACACCGTCCCTCGTCTCCTTCCTGTCTGTCCCTTTCTTCGTGGTTATCCAAGCGGTGGCCATCTTATTCACACAAAAGACCCGTTCGCATCTTTTTCCCTCCTTCGCTCTCCCCCAGCCTCTTCGAATGGTCCCTTCCGCTCCCCTCGAACGCGCATGCCCCGTCGCATGGATGCGTGAATGTTTGCCTTATGTGGCGAGAGAGGAAATGTCATTCCGAGTGCGTGCTT
The DNA here is from genome assembly GCF_022747635.1 of Hetaerina americana. NCBI lineage: Eukaryota > Metazoa > Arthropoda > Insecta > Odonata > Calopterygidae > Hetaerina > Hetaerina americana. Next base: position 264,083 of record NW_027287084.1, on the reverse strand, counting down.
TACTCCGGGGACGCTAGTGTTTATGCGTGTTTTATGCTTGGGATGAAAACTATTTTTCTTCGTGATAGCCGTTCTCAATTTCCGTTTCTTATGGCCTTTTGCTGTTCCATTTCGAGAGGGAACGAAAAGATATATAGGGCGACGTATTTCAAAGCATCAACGCTTCCTGAGCGGTCATTTTTCCGCGATATTGAGTGCGCACACATTCGAATTTGGAATGTACAGTGTGTGTGTGTGTGTGTATATATATATATGGATATATGTATGTATATATATATATATATATATATATATATACATATATATACATAAATAAACATATATACATTTATATATATATACATGCATACAGTGGGTCGCGGTAGTCCAGTGGGTAGAGCGTTGGACTGCTGACCGGAGGGTCTCGGGTTCGATTCCTGGGCAAGGCACTCTGGGCACCTGCAGCTCCACCCAAGCTTAAGTGATTTTCCGGGTACAAGGTCTTCCTGGGAAACCATAACCGTCACAGGGAAAGGAACTGGCCCCCCTACCATGATGTGTGAATTTCACACGCCATATAGGGCTTAGTACTGGGTGATCTCTACCATCACCTACTAAACCAACCTTCGGGTTGATTATTGTGTGTGTATATATATATATATATATATATATATATATATATATATATATATATATATATATATGTACATCCATACATATTAAATACAAATTTCAAACAAAAAGCAGTGTACATTTTGTGGAGAAATGTGGAAATATGCGTGAACATTTTACTCCAACGATGAAATGTCAGCTAAGAAACATTTCTTCTTGCATACGTTTTAAATTAAATCATTAAGATTTTATCTATTTTTAATCATTTTGTTCAAATTCCTTAGATAAGTAATCCGTTTGGCGTTCAATTTCATAATAATCGCATATGTGTGTGTGTGTAAAGGTATCTTGTTATTATCTTATGGATTGACTGTTCTATGGAGGCCGAATTAGGTGAATGGGGCTTGTTTTATGTGAATTGACAAGATGGCTTCCCACCTGAGGGGCCGGGTTCGAAAACAGGAGGTGGCAGGATTTTTCAATGCTTTCCCGATCCTCACCTGAGGTGCTATGTGGCGAGCACTTCAAGAGGAGTACGCCGTCCATCGGATGGGACGTTAAACTGTGGATCTCTTGGAGCGTTTCGTCAAGAGTGGACCAATAACAACACCTGGTTTCTCTTCGTCCTTCCTCTATTCCCTTAACATGCAACCCCTGCCAAATTACCCACCTATTCCTAATGGCGCTAATGACATTAGCTGTCATCGCCTGCACCTAATCACTGCTGCGTTATGTTACTCCAAAGCTCTTTGACAAAGAGTTTTACTGTTAAAAAACTTTTAACTTAATTAACCTCTATATTTATAAAAAAAATCAGAAATCAACGACCATTACTCTAAATTACCTGATTATATGAAACTTTCTCTATACTTCGTCGAATTGTGGAACCTAGATGTAACCTGCGCTATCTTTCATGCAGGTATACCGTTCCTTCTCTGGTGTGGTCAATTTGACATCATTTTCAGTTCTTCTCATTCATTTCTCTTACCTACACTGACTTCAATAAACTAGAAAATGACATATAGTTTAAATAATGTTTTCGTGTGTTTTTGCGTATATGGTAGCAAATTAGTATAAAGTAGCATAGTAATATTTTTTAATTTAGTTAATCATGTGCACTAAATATCACTTAAATCTATCAATCTTTTGATTAATTTGTAGCGACCCTCCAAGCCATCTTGTTACCTGTTTCTCTTCACTTTGCTCCTTGTTCTCAACTTTTCAATCATTAGCTATTGATAAGTCATCCATTGCCTCTACCAGAAGTTCTTCCCCTTTCATGGTATTATCTCATGTGGTACGTATTTAGTCAATGTCAGTGCTTTCGAAAGTACCGCATTAATTTTCCTTTTTCTTTCAGTACCTGTAATTGGCTTATTCCAACAACTATTCGAAATACTTCAATAATTAATCGTCCGTTCATTTTGTTCCCATCACTATTCAATGGCATTGCATTTACTTGAATTCTTATGTATTCTCTCTGATTACTTTATCTTCTATATCGAAAGTCTGCATACACAGATTCTCGTGAACAATATCCTTAATACCGTACGAGTGCTATTCGCCGATAAAATGATATCCACTACTAGTATATTCATCCATTTGAAGAAATTTTCCTTTGCCTTGCAAAAAATACCTTCCTTACTTTGTCTTTCGACATCCATCTTCGTATGGCATTTACTCGTTTTTAGATTGTGAATTTTAATCCTTACTCCAAACAGAATATTGTTCGTAAGGTCTTCTTTCTTCTCAAAAGTATAGTTATGATATACTTTTTCCAAATATTCGTGAGCCTCAACTTTAACTCTTTCGGGACATTTTTTCATCATTTAGATGGATACACGTAATATCTCTTCATCGCTCCTACTGACATTTTATCATCTTCTATGCCTTTTCCAGTCGATGTTAAAAGTTCTCCTGCCTTACGAAGGTGATAAGAGTTTATTGGCAATGTTTGAGTCTCTATTCTGAGGTACATTTGTGATTTAAAATAAATGAAATATTTTTTATCATTTTTGAAGTTAAATGACCGTTTCTGAATCGACCATTGTGATACCAACAGTCACTTGTTTGAGGAACTGGTCCCTCATCATGTTTTAGCCTTTTCTTTCCCTTTTTGATCAACAAAAATCACCTGCCAGGCCAGTAGTGGATCTAGAGGCGAGGAATATGCAAGGTCTGTCCCAAAAATAGTATGATTCATTTTTTCCCGGATAGACGGACGGACGGGCGGCGGTTTTTCTGACTGGATTCGATGGAAGGGAGTCTCAGAAAAGGCTGTAGACCGGTGACAGCTGGGTCCAATCCTTTGCAGAGTGGAGATCATTCGTGTGCAAAACCTCTATAAGGTGGCCTCATTACCCTTTGTCATGAACCGGTAATTAAAACAGCGCTACGCCATCAAATTTTGCGTGAAATTGAGCAAAACCGAGAAAGAGACTCTTGACATGCTCAAAGCAGCTGATGGTGATAACGCCATGGGCAGATCGGGTGATTTTGAATCACACAACTTGTTTCGGGAAGGTAGAGATGCTGAAGACGCCGACCGTTAAGGATGACCTTCGACCTCAAAAAGTACCGCAAAAATCTGCAAGAGTGACGGGTTTGTTGGACAGCGATCGTAGATTAAGTGTTTGCATGGTTTTTGATGAACATGGCATCCCAAAAAGTGATATTCACCGACTCGTGACCGAAAGCATGGGCGTGCGAAAGGTGTAGGCGGAGCTGGTGCCGCAATGCTCTCGGACGAAAACAAGGGAACTCTCACGCGGATCTGCCAAGAGCCACTCGGCCATGTAAGTGAGAATCCAAATTTTTTAGACAATACTCCACCAGACCTCTTCCTCTTACATGCTGAAAGGACGTCACCACGCCTTGGTGGAAGCGTTGCAACTGGCCGTGACCTGACTTAGTATAAAACCGAATACATTTTATTTCAAAAAACATTAATGGCTTTCTCTTCTAGCCGCAACCCGCTTAGCATGGGGCCAGGATGGCACTATGGTCAAAAAGCGCTAGTTTTCCCCATGTGCTAAGAAGAGGTACCATCCTAGGGTGTTGTAGTATTTTAGGGGTCATCTTTCCCAAGGATAGGCCCTTACTATTTCTGTGTGCAACCAATCTGTGTCATCTACTCGTACTTCTTAATCGACGAGGGTACCCACTGATATCGCAGGCATCCTTTAAGTGAAATTGATCCCCCAACTGAAACTTAGTGAACATTCCGATGACTTGAACTCCACCAACGAATCAAATACACTTAAATTTTTCCCTCTTTCTCTCTTCCACTGCAACAGTACCTATGTCAAATTATGAACGGAATAGGCATCTATCGAGAGCTGAAAGGAATAACGAAATTAAATGGATTTATTTATCTTGAGGCTCCACAACTTACTGTGGATCGTAATAAAAGGGACAATTTAAGAGAAGAAATAAAGAGGTTAGATCGATATAAAAAATTCTCGTACATGACCGAGCATGGAGCCTGCTGGGGAGTGGATTTTCCGTGGGCTTGATAACCAATAGGTAGCGGTCCAATTCCTGCCACAGGCGTGGGTGTTGCGAAAACTCAGTTGGCTCAACCATGGAGGCCTTAAAAGCGACATCTTTTAGAAATTCTTTAAGCATTTGAGTCACTAAAAATGTCGGAGAGTAAAGACAAAAAAATTTAAGGGATCCCCTGTAGCCAAGGTGAAGGCACTTTTTGTGCCGTTTTGTGTCTACATCGGGTTATTTTGACGTAGGTCGCTTCCCGGCTGATAGTGGAAGAGGGGAGACTACGCCTCAGGCTCCTCCGGTCCCGTTCCCGCCTTCCCCAGCCCTCTCTTCCCATTTCCTTACTTCTCCTGCTCCCTGCCCCTTCATCTCCGCGCTATCCTGTCGCGCTCCACGAATTCGATCTCCGCCCTCCCCCCGCGACTTCCGCCTCCGCTAATGCAATAAATGCTTCTCTCCCCGCGTCAATCCCCGCGCTCTCCCGAAGGGCGGGGAAGCATTCGCCCGATTCCAACTCGTGACTGTATTCCTCCTCTCTCCCGCCCTCCCTCAGGTCCGCGAACCCCTTTCACACCCTTCTCACATCCCTGATTCTGATGTTCTCGCCTCATCTCCTCTATTTTCCGTTCCATCCGGACCTCCGTCCTCCCATGAGGGATGTCAGGTTTGCAAGCGTGGTTTTGGTTGAGGTGATTCCTACTCCCTTATTCAAATCTTAGGTTAAAGCAACGGCTCCATTTATCCCTTCGTTAAACCGGTGGGAATGATTCTCATGTCATAAAAAAGCCCTGTGATGTGTTAAGTACGGAGATTCGATAAAAGATTAAATTTTGACTCGCCAGCCCGCGAATGAGATTTACTCCGGACAAAGCGAAGTTAATGCTCCACGAAATTCATGTTATTGCAGGTTGCATTCAATTCGATAATCCTGCAGTTTTTCATTCCACAGAAGCCACAGCACAAAATCGATATGAAGGAGTTTGTGACATTTTTTGTTTTATTAGAATAGTTGAATCTGTCTAAACTATCCCGAAAAGTGAAATTGTTAAGGCATGGTTAAAATTTTCAAATTTGTAAAAATCATTTGCATGTGTTACTGCCATGCCCATATATTTTAGGATGTAAAATAATTTTTTTACAAAAGTTTTAGCACAATTATCACCATTTACACATTTATTTCAGTGATCGTTTACCTAAATAATCAAAATTGATCTTGTGTATTGCTTTGGTATATGGTACAGATGATACATAATCAAGACATTGAACACTCTTAGTAGTTGAAAATCTACATGGTAGTTAAAACCTATACTTGAAATACTATTGAAATACACGCCAGTGCTGTTGAGCGAATGCCGAGTGCGTATTCAAGGATTAATTACCACATAAATATGTATCCAAATGTTAATTATATGTAAAATATGACTGTTAAGCCTTTGCTGAAATAAAAATAGACTCCACAGACCATTTCATAGCAGCTCTTAATATTTTTGGTGTGAATACATTTGATTAGTGGTTTATAGAATCGAACCAAAGTGGGCTTCTGCGGCAAGTGGTGGGTGGAGGTGTTAGATTTTGGTAATCGAACCGATATGCCGAGCCAAAGTTTGAGTGAAATTACTCAGCGATAGAGAATATGAACACAATCAAGCGAACTATAATTACACAATGTCAAACATTGCAGTAATGCAATGTAATTGCACGTGGTGGTTAGTGTAGGCAAGAATTTTGTGCGAGGATTGTTGCTACTCATCTCCACGTACCGTCATGTCTACAAATAACTTATCGACCGAATTTCCGCTTAAAATGTCATTACTTCAGCCGTACCTTTATCCATCATTTATTCTCCCTTTTACATCATAACCTTCTTTTTGCTTCCGAAAAATGGTTTTCCTCTTTTTTTCCGCCTGGCCCATCCCTTCCACCAGTGTTTTCTGCACCCATTTTCCTTCCACACTTCCTCGGAATTTCTATTCTGCCCAACATCACTTATAGTTATCCTTTCTCCCATCATTCAATTCGATCCACCTCCTGTTGTCGCCTCCTCCCTCAATTTCCCTCGCTCGATGGTGGACCATTGGTCTCGTTGGTTTTCCATGGTCATGCAAATATTAAGTGCATTCATTTTATTAGCCAACTTTCCGCTTCCATACCAACAACAATGCCCTCGTTTTCGAAAATAAATCTCAACTTGATTTTACTTGTATATTTGCACTGAAAAATTGCTCTGCCGACAAAAGATTTCAAGGGAGTACTTGTTGCATTATTTAGAATAAAAGTAAGTTTAGTTGCGAACTTTTGTTAAAATATGGCTTCAGAGATTTCTAAAACTTATAAAATAGCGGCTATCATGGTTCATAGATTCTATCATACTGCCGATAAGACTGATCGTATGACTATGTAACATTGCTCTGCATATAAGGATATTGGAAAAATACTAACGGATCTAATCAAGAAATAGTGTAACAAATATTCTTCGGTTATATACCTTTACGTAGGATATTCAATTTTTATAATGAACATGCTGAATTATGAACGATTAGCCACTCCAATCCTGATGAAGTTATTCTCAACCAATTATAATATATTTCCTCAAATCACCCGATACACTTCGGTTGTAAAAATACTAGAATACTGGACATTTATTCGAATTTTGATTCAAGAAATTTTTTCTTTAAAATTTTCGACCGTTCCAGTAGAATACGTTTCAGTCATTCGCTGGAAATTGGAATAACCTAACTGTGTCTCCCTGCCGAAATATCTGCCTCAAGGGAACAGTAAAAAAAACAATGATGGCGTAAAGTCTTGTACCTTACGTTGAAATGAGTTATGTAACGAGTCGGTAAGGGCAGTAGGAGTTGGCTGAAGCGTGCCGCACGTTGCCTACGGGGAAGAGACCGGAAGGTGGTGGAAGAAGAAGAGAAAGGCAAAGGAAGGAATAAGAGACGGAGAGAGAGAGAGAGAAAGGGGGGTGGGGTGGGGGCATGCGTAGATGAAGGGTGGAGGGAAGACACGCCACAGGAGTAAGATGGAAGAGCCCAGGCGTCTGGGGGCGAGGCGAGAATAAATCCATCAAAGTCTCTTGGCACCTCGATCTTATTCTCCTCGTCGCGCACAGAATGGGGAAAACCCTTAAGAAGGTGGAAGTTGGGGGGAGGGATGGGGGTGGGCGGTGCGGGATATCTGGGGAAGCTTGCATCCTTTGCTTTAATCATCGCCAGTTTAAGCTCGAATCGCCCTTTTTGTCCTGGGGTAAACGCATGTCTTATCTCTTTTGGTATGTACTTGTGTTGCTATTAGCGTTCCTCACAGATAAAGCTTTTTCACGAAAAAAATACGTAGGCAATCGTAAATAGCTTCTGTTCTTGCCTTGTAAATTGTCCTGAATAAGCGCCGAAATACAAATCTTTTCTTGAATGCTTAGGAATTCACTGTTGATAAGGAATATTCCTCGGCACAATACAAAATGGATTTGTGCAAGCGTACTTAATCATTTCATAAATTGTTATTTTTCCTGATGGCAAAAAAATGCCTCTCAAATAATATGATTAACGGAGTTAAACTACATTGGTCCAGCTTATTAGAGCTTAATGAATATTTTCGAGATATATGGCAGGAAAATGTTATTTTAATAGATGATACTGAAAGTCATCCTGTGGAGTCATGCGATTATAAAATTAAGCGCATGAATTCGTCCGGTGCACAAGTCGGTGTACAATATTAAAGTACGATTTACAGCATCACATTTTTCGCTTTAACTTGCTTGGTGGTGATCATACATGCATATAATACAAGCTTGCATGAATACAAACGCGCAGCCAAAGCAACAGTAATCAACCCTGAGGCTGGCTCGATAGGTGAAGGCATGGAGGTCAATGCGTACGAAATCCTACGGTGAGTAAACATTACAATCGGAAGGGGGCGCAGGTTCCTTTCCCTATGCCGTCTGCGGTTTCCCAGGGAAAGCTGGTGCTAGGGAAATCTCACAGAATTGACTTAGTTAACACATCACCCAATTCGAACACTAGTCTCCCCCTTCATTAGCCCACCACACCGTCAGAAATCTAAACCATGGTATTTATTTCACCTTATGCCACGAAAATGGATGCAAAAGTTTCCTGCTGTATGCACTTGGTGCCTTGCATCTCATTACATTTCTTTTTTATTACTCTCCAAAAAATAAGGGGAAGTTAAAGTTGGGATGGATTACATGCATATGCATTCCGTTGGGGTTTTTATGGATATAGATAGATAATTTTATATACATAAATGTAAGTCGGAAGCCCAATCTAATTATGAACTAGAGCGCACTCATTAATGTTTGGTTTCAATGACGACCGTTCGCAATCGGAATTATTGAATGTCTAATTTATTTCATCAAAATGTTGGAGATACTTCATAATACAAACGACCAGAAAAAAGTAGAGCTTTCAATTTGGTCTCCTCTCGCTAATTTATCTTTACTGCTATTGTAATAAATTAATCTTTAGAAATAATTATTCAAAATCGAAACGATAATTTAATCATTGTTATAATGTGCAGTATGAACAGTATTTTAATTTTCTAGGTTTGCATTGGTGACTATCATGCAATCGCAAAGGTGAATTCTTCAGAATGCCATTAAAGTTTCTCGGCAGCAGAAAACGTCGAAAAAAAGCCGATGACTCAACCCACGCCACTTCCAGCTTGGCGAGCATTATGGCTTGCGGAGGCTGTGTTCGACGGAACGAAAATGTCATGGCTAGCTGCGAGCGCGCCGGGCAGTTTTAGAATTTATTAGCCTGATTTCTTTTTCTGGGGAGACCTTTAATGGATGGGGTACGGCTGCGTGCGGTCGTTCTTAGGGAGCCCGCGTGAGGGGATAGATCGGAAATGGGGTGCGGTGGATGGGAGCCCTTGGAAATGGTGGGAGGAGGCGGCATGGAGCGAGTGCTAGGAGAGACGTTTCGAGTGTGGGCACAGGCCGGCGGGAGTGGCGCGGGGGAAGTGATCGGGGCGGCGGGAGCCGGGGTTGGGAGAGGCCAGTGGGGGGGGACGGTTGTTGGGGGCCGCGGGCGCAGCTGGGAGGCGGAAAAACCGCCGCTGTAGCTCTGGAGGGCGGGTTTGGAGAAGGGGGAGGGGATAGTGTGAGGGAGGACAGAAGGGATTCGGCCAATCAGAAGGCCCGCCGCTGCCACCCTGTGCCACGGGAGCGGCGGGGGAGGGAGGGAGGGGGGTTGGCGGGGGAGGAACGGACATTCACAGAATGCAATGCCTGTCTTGGCAGTAGGTGTACACACTTGCCGTGGCTCACGGAATAATAAACGATTGGGGTCGTGCGTGTCCTTTGAGAACCCTCAAAACTCCGTTGAGGTTGGAAGAGGTCGTTTTCTTTACACCCATAACACCTCACCTCATCCCTCCCCTTCCTCCTTTCATCTTCCATCCCTCCTTCTCCGCCATCGTTTGAGCTGCCCCTCTCGGCAAATGAGTCGCTTATTTTAAGTAGACCGTACCAACTCAGCAATTGAAGGTAATGGGTACCGGAATGACCGGGCCCCTTTCAACAGGAGCCATAATTGGTGATGTAAAATGAAAAAAGTGCGTTATACAGTGATAAAATAAAACGCTGTGATTAACGCTGAACACACATTCTTCCTATAGTGAAAGTTGGGCATTTTCTGAAATAGTTTTGTAGCATAGCAGTTGATATTATTAGTTTTTAATGCATAGTTTTGATTTTATAACGAATCTATAATTGAAATTAAAGTATTCAGTAATATCGCAGATAATGATTGAATTAAATTTAAATTTGAAAAAACTCATTAATCAAATCTACAACCTCCTAATTTAACTGATCCAAATAAAAAAAATGGGATGAAAATTCTCATTTCACCTTTTATTTTTTATGAACACATCAGTGCACTGTGCGTGCTAGGAATGGCCTGCTAATTTTTTAAGCACAGGAATTCAAGTTCATTTGAAATTCATCCAATCATTATTTGAAATGTTGGTTTTTGGTAGAATAATTTTTTATTTGCAATTCAATTTCTTCAAAATAATTACTGAATCTCAATTGGATGTGTATTTATTTTTAAAAATCACTATTCTTTTCAGATATAACTAAAATATAATTGGATTTCGGATTCCGCACCCATTGTTCTAATTGCAAACTATTATAATTACCGCATCAATCTAATATAAACGGAAAACCTAATGTTCAAGAAGAAAAAGATTATGAAAGAGGCGCTTTCTACAGGAACCTCACGGAATTTGTTAAGGTGAGAAAATGTAATAATTAAACTAAATTTAATAATTAAAATAATTGATTGCCTAATACAAAAAGCTAATATAAGATAAAGTTACTCTTACACTGAAAAGTCAACTGAATTTTTTGGCTAATTTCGAATGAGTGGAAGAATTCAAAGAACCACGAAAGACACCGTATCACTTGAGCGGAGTCGCCCACTGATATAAATACAAGACTTTTTAAACGAAAATCATTCCAGGTACTTGGACTTGTGTCATAGTCAGAGTGAAAGATTTTGCGTTGTGAAATTCTCGTATTCAATTGTGGTGACATCAAGAGGATTTCTTAACAAATGACTAAACTAACTTTATCCTTGTGAGTGAGTAATTGAAACCTCTCTTTACGTATGCACGATTTAAATGAGTGTACCGAAATAAATCTAATCATTATTATTAAAAATTTTGTATGGAGGTAGGTCACATCCCGCCCGTTATGTTATGATAAAAATACAGTCATTACAACGAATTATCGAGCTCAAAACTAACCGTTTCATCCCCCAGACTTTGCAATCCCGTTGATAAAATTAAAAGAGAATAATCTAATGGCAGGATGTTGTGACAGAAGAAATTGAACTTCTTAGACGGAGCGGAGTGGCTCCCCCAGCGTCTATCTCCGTCCTCGAGAGTAGACCAAGTAGGAGCCAACGACACGATAGATACAAGACTCATTCCATTTCCCGAACAACTCTCGTCCCAATTATACATCTCCCCCGCCCTCTTATCTCTCTCTCTCTTCCACTCCCATTCGGGCAATCCCCTCTCCGCCGTTCGCCCGCCCTGCACACCTTCAATCTCATCCTGGGTCATTCGTATCTCTTCCATGCGCCTTAATAATATTTTTTTTGGCGGTCCATCCCATTTGTCCGTGCAGCGGCCATTCAACATCCTCCCAAGGCCCCAATTTCTCTCTTTTCTCCTCCTCCTCTCGCCCCCTTGCTCTCCTGTCTTGCCCCCTCCCCCTCACCTTCGCCTCCATCCCAAGATTCAATTTTACTTTACGACCCCGGCAGGACCCCTTGTTCTCGTCATCCTCCTCGCCTCTTCCCGTCTCATTCCTCGCACCGCTCTTCTAGACGGTGAAAGACCAACCCCCCTTCCCTCCTCCCTGTGATTTCATTAGATTTTTTTTCTTCGCATTCCCCGCCCAGACAATCCTCTTCGCACTCATTACGCCGTCCATCTGCAGCCTACGTCTCTTCACTCTCATCTCCTCCCGTTTCTATCCGGTACACGTGTCCTTTAGAGTGAGATTTATGCTTGATCCGACGCTTCACTTCTTTACTGCCACTTTTCCAAACAATCGACACAACAATACGCACTCCTGCCATTTCGCCCCTGCCCTGATATTAATTCCAACTTCAGGCTACTCGAGAGATACGTCTCTGATTTTGTGACTTTTCGGCACAACTCCTTGATTCGGTTGAGATTCAAAGACGTGAAGCTCGGTCCTCTCCCTTGTATATTTTTCATTATCAAGAACCTTAAACAAATTTCATGCCAGATTATAAATTGATTCAGCTCATTTTCTAATGGGGAGAGATAGATCAATGATAGGAATTTTGAAGAATTGTAATAGTAATTGTAATGAATAGTGTGGTGTTTAAGGATACTTTGCCATGTTAGCAAGATATTAGGAGTTCAGAGGTTTATGGAGAGTTCATCGTAAACTTACCATAACCCGAGAGACTATTGCTAATACAAAAATTATTAATTTTAAATCGATACACATCAGAAAATATTTCTTCATACTTTTGGTGATTAGGCATTCTGAAAGTAAAAAAATCCATGAACTCTATTTTGTACACATGATAGTTCTTCTCAGTAAATACTTGATAAAAAGTAAAATATTTCAACATTTGATAAATTTTCGAGATGGGCCCATAGAATAGAGAATAATTTATAATTACGACCGGCTACAAACTCTGAATGGTCATTTATTGTTCGCAAATTCAAAATTTACAGGGATCGCATTGCTATTCAACACTTGTGGGTAGTTATTTTAAATATTCATAATTTTAGACAAATCTCTATGCTTTCGGATCCTTTTGTTTAGTTCAAGCATAATATTTCTATCCTAAGCAGTTAACATAACAAACATATAGCAACCATTTATTTAACCATTGAACTCATTATCCTTACGTATATAATGTCAGTTTAGAGAACAGCTATGAAGATAGACAACCCCTCAGTGCTCTAATTAACTTTGCCAAACGTTAAAGCAATAGTTAATTAGCATTTGAGTTAAAATGCCGTACATCCATTGCGAGACACTTAAATGCTTTTCCGAGTTAAATTGTCCAACTAATCTCACGCTAATTACGTACAATGAACGAATCAGTCCGCTTGTAAAAATACTGAGGGCCTTTTCTCTCCCCGGGGTTCGAACACAAGACCTGTTTGTTCGTGCTCACCGGCTAAACTGCCCCGAAAGGCGAGCGAACCGTTCAGCATTTGGCGGAATCTTTGGCGAAGGGAGAGGGGGAGAGTCTAAACGCATGCATGAGCACGTTAAAAAAAGTGAAAATAAACAACACTGGAACCGAACGCATAATGCATCTGTTAGTGGGTGTTCCCGAGCGTATGGCTGAAGGGAGGACGTAACCTGGAAAATTAGGCGATCTTTACGGGGGTGGCTGGAGGGATGAATCTGGGCGGCCTCCGAATGGCACAGGCTCTGGGCATAATGTGAACAAATAAATAAAAATAATTAAATGTCGAAATCGAAAAGCGGGGGTGTACATGGTGGGTAAGTAGGAGGGATGACGTGGGGTGGTTTGGGGATAGAGGACACGGGAGAGGGCCTCATGAAAAGGCCCACGGGAGAGAGAATGGTAAACGAGGGTCAGGGGAAGGGTATATTTGCGCAGGAGGTGAGGTGGTTGGGGGGGTGAATAGTTGGAAGGGAGAGAAAAACGCCGCAATCAGATTGGCATTCTTGAGAGGGGTTCGTTATGGGGAGGGATTGCGAGTGAGTGCTTAAAAAAAAACGGTCTGTGCGAATAAAAACTCCCTATTTCTCCCACTCTCCGCGTAAATATAACTTATATCCTTTGGCAGCTCCTTCCTACTCTGTTGCATTGGTCTCTTTTCCCTATAGCGAGTCCTCATACCTAATTAACAATTAACAACCCATCTTGTTGAATATATACCCGTGACGAATTCCTTAAGCGTAGATCTACTACTTCTTTATATTCTCTTTTATCTACCCTCTACTAGAGCTGAAAGTTTATCTAATGTTATGCCTATAGGATGATAGGAGTATTGGCTTAGTTTTTTAGAAGTTTCAGCAAAATTCACGTGCGATGGTTATCTGGAATGGAAGCTGATCTAGCTTAGCTTAGCTGTGGAAATTTACGATGAGTGGTTGATGACTAACGTTATTTGGCAATTGGAGAATTACATATTTAAGGCAATTAGGAGTCAAAATTATGAAATGCATTGTCCTTATGAGGAAAACATTGTCAGGTAATATTTAATGGGTAAAACTCAAAACAGAGAATCACATTGTTACACTTTTCCTACTAGATAAAACATTACTACTTGCGATTCAACTGCACAAGTGTCATCATTAGGTAGGGAGGTACAATACCTCTTTTACTTTCCTGATGATGACTCTGTGTAGTTGAACCTCCCGTCGTAAATTAATTTTTTATGCTAGTGAAAAGGGCAAAAAATTTCTTTTCTAGTATGATCCACCCTCTTTCAATGTGGGTTATGACGGGCGATGAAAGGTGTAGAAACATTATGCTGGCCATTTCGACTTAGGGGTGTTTTATTAAATTTTGTTCAATTGACCCTCTTAAAACTTATAAAATTACATTCAAATTGTAATAATTGTTACAAAAATTATAAAACAACTATTTTAATATAATGGTCTTATTTAATGTTGTATTGATGTAGAGATATCTGTTAAATAATGTTAGGCTGGGGTTATAAATTTGATCATTGACACTTGACCTATAGACATTTCAAATAGTAAAGCATTTTTATTAATACCTGCCTTTGTTTTATTCAGATGATTTTCTTTAAAAATCTATCACAATTTGAGCGAAATACAGGTATTAGTACCCTTTTAATAATATATTATATATTATACTGCCAATTGTGATTTACAGTTAATGGATGATTCATTTGTGCTTACCCTATGGTTAACTACAAGGGTTAATATTTATCCAAGTCATCAATTTATGTGAAAGTATTACGGCCTTTCTTGGATATTAGTCTTTATGCATAAAAGTGTTTGCCAATGAAGTGAAATTTATTGATGGCACCCATAGTATCTTCAAGGTTTTGAAAAAGTATGTTTTTTAATAAAGATGTAGTTTTAGATCAAGACTTACGTGTACTAATGAGAAACATCAATCAAATCTCTTGACTTGATGGAAATCTTTACTTGAAGAAGCGTGTTCGCAAAACATTTCAGTAGCCGCGAGGGAGAACAATTATATGTAAAACCTAAATGATCTTAAAGCTCTCAAATGATGGCTACGTCCCTTACACTGGAAGTAATTGTCTGAGCACAGTACAAACATAAATCTGAAAATGTCAAGACCATGCTCGTTATTCCCTGTTTGGCGAACCCAACACCTTCTTGCAAGTGGCTGGGAAGAGAAACTCGATTTACAGTTTTTTGACCCGTGTCGTCGCTCCTTTGAGGGCCGCCTCTCCTTCGCTCCCCTTTGACGCTTCAGCGCGGGACTCACGAAGTCAGATCTTTTATACTGCCCCCTCCTCCCGCCCCGCCCGCCCACCGTCCTCTCACCTTTCCTGCTCTCTTAACGCATGAAGTCCGGAAGCCGAGACACGGTCCAAAGGCGGTCGTTCGATTTCACAGGAGACTGGTGACGGAGGGGGAAGAGTTGAGAGGGCAAAGGGAAAGGAGGAGGCGGCCTCCCCTCATCGACTCCCCCGCCACCGTCATATTTTTCCCCCAGCGGTTCCCACCCCCAGTCCCCCTTGTTACTCCCGGCTCCCGGGCCGCCACCCGCACCTTTAGCCACGCTCGCCCACCTTATAGGAACTTCTCTCCGAGAGCCCTCTGGCGGGGACAAAATGGAGTCCACTCATTTTCCCACCTCCGCCCCCGCGGTTCCCCCCAGACCCCTCTCCCCTCCTGGAATATGAGGGGAGCGCGAGTGAACGGGGGGGAGACCAGGGGTGGGGGGAAAGACTTTCGGCCCTTTCGCAAGTCTTCCCCCCCCCCTGAACTCCCCCCATTCCCTGCTCGCTCTCCCCTTCCCCATCACGGTTTCCTCGCCTCGATTCGGCCCCGAGACGCTACCCGCTCGCCTCCATCCTCCTCCGCCCGACTTCCTCCTTCACGACCACCCCATCTACCCCCGTCGACCCTCCACTTCCCAGCCCCCTTCCCGCCCACTTCTCATCTCCCCTTTAACCCACAAAACTTCCCCACCAATTCCTATAACCCCCAGCTTCCACTTCCTCCCTCACGGCAGCCCTCTGGTGTCCACCGACCAAAAGTCCTTCACCCTTCCCTCCTATCTTCCCCTCCTCCTTCCAAACACACTCTTCCCCTTCCTTATCCCCCCCTTCTGCCCCGTTCCTCGGGCCGATCGTTAGGTTTAAACCCCTTTCTAGTGTGGAAGCGTCTGGCGGAAGAAGGGCGGAAGCCATAAAGAGAGAAGAGAGAGCGGGAGAGAGCGAATGCGAGTAGAGGAAAGCTGTGACGAAGGAGACGACGTTAAAGGAGCGAGGAAAGATGAGGAATGAGAGAGAAAGAGAGAGGGAAAGATAAAAAGGGTGACTTACAGGAGGATGGGTGTGCGGCAAGTTGGCGTGAAATGTTGAGTCAGAGATGAATAAGATTCAGGGATGGCATTAAGGCTGGGATGGGTGGAGCGACCGCGAGGGTATGGCTGAGAGAGTGCTAAAAGATTGAATGAATACTGGGCGAGAATGGAGAAGAGAGGAAATGGACGGGTGAGAAGAAATGATGATTGAAGAATGCCCGTAGTAGCATCCAAGGATGCAACTCTTAATTGGATGTGCACTCCTAGATGCTTGGATAGGCATAAACCGTCTGCGTAATCGTGGTGGGCAGTGTAGTTGAAGTCGACCCATGATGTCTCGAGTCAGATTCACGCTTCATGGACGCCATCATACAGTGCTTCTATTTTAACATATTTTTTAAGGTTCACCTCCACCGAATGAATGAAGTACCATCTAATTGGAAAAAACAATCACGATCATATAAATAAATAAAGTCACATATGAATGAGAAACTGATTTGAGCACAGAACATAGCAATGGCGCATTCAAATTCCACTTTCGCGTCCTTTTTATGTTCACTTATCTGCGCTAGTTCTTTTTTTTTGATCTTTTAGCTAGTTTCGTTTTGCAGGGTTGTTTGTAAGTGGTTACATTCGTGTTTGATTAAAATTTTCATTAACCATATCTAAATTCTTTGGACTTCTGTGCGGTGTTGAATGCGAAGATCGTGTCACTATTATCTGCTAAATAATTGCAGTCCTACTTACGATACTATTTTCAGTAATTTCTCTTACTCATTAAACGCGACTCAAATCGAGCAAAACACTTATTTGTATTTTTTGGCGTTGCTTTTTGCTTTATTGACCGAACTCATGCTAGCGTTTTCATATTGCATGGAAGCATTAGGACTGATGAAGTCAAAATAATTTCAATTCTAGTCATTAAAAATGCTGATGTAAAATGAAAAATCTGTATTCATATTAAAGACATCGATATAGAAATTAATATTTTCTAAATACATATACATATATATATATATATATATACATATATATATATATATATATATATATATATATATATATATATGTATATATATATATCATAAATCGTATTACATTTATTTCCATTTTTATTAATTGATTTTCTCAAGAAATATTATTTAAAAGTCGCTATATTTTCATTTGGGAGAAAACAATGTGAGAATGGAGCTGTATTTTGGTTGCACATCAAGAGAAGTTTTTCAAAATGCGTGAGATAAAAGTTAAAGGGCTAGAATATTGAAAGGCGTATGAAGGGTAAGAATTATGTCATACTCTCTAGTATTATATAGGGAACCAAAGAGCGCGGTAAGTATCTCAGGCGGGGGAACGAAGAGAGAGTGCGATAGAGGAGCATGGAAAAGTGTGGGGTCGGAGACAGAACAGTTCGCACAAGGAGCAGCATACGGGGAAGAAAAAAGAACCTTGAGAGGGGCGACAAGCTCTAAGGAATACCGTGGGCCATGGCAGCTCAGGCTATAAGCTCCTAAAAAAAGGGAGTCGTATTCTACAGTTCGGACCCAATTTCTCAAAGCTTTTGAAATATAAGCCCCATTACCTCGCTTTTAGGCCTCGTGCGTGCTCAGGACTCCGTTTCGCAAGCCCCCAAACATATTTCTGTTTTCTGACGTACTTCGCTGGGGTTGAAACTTCCAGATAAGCGTTAGAAGAGATAAAGCATTCCGTCCTCCGTAAATACTTTAACGCCTTAAGTGTGCCAGCAGAATCCTTTTTAATCAGCGAGTCACAATCACCGTATAGCATGTCGACATAAATACCGATGGACTTATTGTTTTCTTGTGATTCCCTCAGTTTTCCTCAACACATGATAATTTATCAACTATGCTTTTTTTTAGATTTTGCCTTCGCGATTTGTCTTTTACATGCTATTAATAATACTGTAACTTGTATTGTAACTCTGTCACTTCGATGTAAATACTGTCATTTTTTGATTGAAATGTGGAATGAACTTCGTTATTACACTAATTGGCTTTGAAGAAGCATAAATGGTTCTTGAAAGTAAATGTACCGCATTTTGTAAATATTCGTCACATAATAGGTAGAAATATGCCTGGACATTGTTTGCTAACATATGTGTACATTGAGAGAGTGCTCAGCAATCCCTCGTTAACATGAATCGGACCAAAAGGTCTTTTGCCCTTGGTATTCGTGCTAACTAAATTTTTCGAGAGAAATCTCCTTGTAAGTTGTTGAAGAAAACTTCGATTGGTTTTTGGCTTTATAAATGATCGCATTATCCATGTTCCTGTCAATGAGGACTTCTACTGTAGGCCTGTTTGCCTTAGACTATTTCGGGGTTACTTTCCAACAAAGGTACGCATATATGTATGTACGAGTGTGTATATATATATATAAACACACACACTTTCAAACACGAAATCCCATCATTTGGCGAATAAATATTCATTCCAATGGAAATAGATATAAGGAAAAGGGATAGGAACACATATAAATGACGAACACAGGATAGGAGGGGAAGGCGGAATCTGAAAAATTACAAGCGCAAAAATATTTATTATGTATATATATATATATATATATATATATATATATATAGTGATATACTGTGAAGCTTTTTTGATGATAATCTCATCCATTGTTCATACAGAAGCCGACCATTACTACTGTTAAAACTTACAAATTTTACAATCTATGCTTGTCTAGTTAAATTATGAGTGTAAAAGTGGCCATATTCCTTGAATATGTGGCGCTATACTTCAGCTAACGTCAGCGTTGACGCGTGAAAGACTCGTGTTCAAAGATGCTTGAATTGTCGATGAACATTGGTTGAGGACCTTTCGTTTCTGGCTGCACGATGCGTCGCGCCACTCTCACGGCAATGGCCCGACGACGTACTTCCTCTAACTCTCCACTACCCCATGGCTCCCTCCCTCATCGCGATAACATATCATTCCCCCAACTTCCTCCTCCCTCCGACTCCTCACCCCTTGCACCTCCGTGCTCCCCCTCATGGCCCCTCTAATCTCGTCACTCCGCGAAAGGTGCTGTCCAACTCAAACCGACCCCTCGAACACCCTCATCCCCAAGCGACGCAGCAGTCCCTTCCCCCTTCACTATCCATGCAAATGACTGCCCTTATTAAGTGTGACGAAAATTCTGACTTTGCTGCGTCAGGCTCTCAACCTTCCCCAAGCGTCCCCCCCTCCATCCCTCCCTCCTCCCCCGCCAACGCAAGATCGTCCCCACCTCAAACTATCCTCGTCTTTTCCCTAAACCCTCATGCCTCCCATGTACCCTCAGAACCCTTCAAACCTCTCCAGCCCGTGCATCTCTCTCTCTCAGGAATCCATGTATTCGTCCTCCCTTCCTCTGTTTTTCATTCTTGTCTTCTTTCCTTCCCTTCTTCATCCACATCCGCGCGTCCTGTCTATTTCCCTCGTTTTTCGGCTCGTTTTTTCCCATCCCGCTTACGCATGCGTGTGTGTTTGTGTGCGTGAGTGGTATTATTTTTTTTTTCGTTTTTCAGCCTCCCGGCCTACTTCCCCGACCCCAACCCAGCCCGCTCGTCAGTCTCCAGTTCCTTGTCTGTTTGTGAGGAATTCCTGCCCCGTTCCACGGAGGAGAGAGATGGGAGAGGAGAGGGACAGGAAAGGGGGTGGCAAGAGGAGGGAGAGGAGAGAGAGGGAGAAAGAGAGAGAGATAGAGAGATGTAGAGCGTCTGAAGGGAGCTCCCGTCACCAATATTGACACGGCCATGAGAAAGCAGAAATTCTTCTGAAACCAAATAAAGAGAAGAAGTTTTGGGGAGCTGAGACAGTAAGGGCGAGGACGGAGCAGAGAGCGGAGGAGGGAAAGGGCGGAAATAGAAGTGGGATTAGTATAGCGGGGGCTGAGAGGAATGGTAGGCAGTGGGCCTTGTCAAAATTTTAAGAATATCCCTCCATTGGTGCAAGAAGTTTTTCTGCCACTATATTAAGACAAACATTTCCTTCATTTGTACTTTGGCTGGTTGGGTGAAATGCGTGTGTTGATTGCGAATCCACTCGGGCAATTTCTAATTTTAAAAAAGCATTTTGTGGATGAAATAATATCTGGCGTTATTTACACGTACAGGGGTTGGATAGACCATTCCTCTACGGTGGATAAATGTTTTGAAAGTCCTTTAATGTACATAAATTAGTGGAGAGGAAAAATTCTGCGATAAATATTGTCATGCCATTACTTTGAGCAGCTGCAGGATGGGTGACTGAAATGATGGAGGTATTTTTAAAAATAGCCAATAAATAATTCAAATAAGAATTAATGGCCTATATAGTTTATTCGATAATCACATTCCTAAAAATGGCGGGAGTTGCCGAGACAGCAATTTTTAACGGATTCATCGATTGAATGTTCATTACAATGCAACGATTTCAGAGAGTACAAATCATTCGCCCTGACCGGGATTGATTGCGAATGATTTTTACACTCTGACATTTTTGCATTGAAAATCATATTATGTTAAGTGCAAGTTCCTTGCTATTTTTTAAAATCTATTTGTATTCTACAGAACATTTATAAAATGTGTACTACCCTTAAGGTTTGAATTGCGCTCTAAATCAAATACTTTGGCAAATATAAGTCAATTATTTGTCATGAGATCAAATGGATCAGTAGGTGCAAAAGCAGTTTTATTCCCGTACTTATATTAACACCCTAATCGTATTAAAAACTAATAATTTAGGTCTCAAGTACTAAGCACAGCTATGAACTGTAACTCACTAAAAATACCGAAAATAACATTTCATTTAACACTTATTTTCCAGTTGGAGTAATTTCTTTTGAAATGTAACCAGAATTTAAGGCAAGATTATATCATTTTCAGATGACAACATTCTGTTGGAAATGAAATTACCCTTCAGAGTACCCAGAAGTATGTAGCTGAAAGGACACTCTTGAAGGCATCATCTTAACGGTCATGAAAAGTAAACCGCTGTTGAAGCACTTAGTACAATTTGGAACCAGAATTTTAAAGGTAATTAATTTCAGAGAATACCTGATACAAGAGGGTTTTGCACTTCCTGCCTTGCACAGTACGCTATTCTGATAAACTTTAGAAGTTATTCGGTTGAAAACTCCCAGTTAAATATTTTAATAGTAAATTATTTTACTAGTAAAGTGAATCACTATCGACAAATAAATACATACGGGAGAAGCTATAAACATTTCTTACAATGGCTTTGGCCAAATTTCAAGGCACCAACCACTCATATACTTTTGCACCTGAATAGTGTCTCTGAACTAAGCAAAATTTCCACAATGTGAGGATATGTTAAATTTAGTTATACGAGTATTATATTCTCAAAGAATCAGTTGCAGCTATAGAATACCATTTATGATTATGGTATAAAATAATATTTTACTATATTGAATTATATGATATTTCGCGGTATTAACCACTCGTATTCTTTTGAATCTGAACAGTGTCATTCTTTGAACTAAATAAAAAATTCCACCATGTGAGGATATGTTACATTTAATTATACGTGTATAATATTCTTAAAGAATGAGTTGCAGCTATAAAATATATATTATTATGGTATTAAATATTATGTTATTATATTAAATTATATGATAAAATTCATTAATCTGTAAGCTATTCATTATATACAAAGCACATAATGGTATACCGCTCTAAAGGAAGTCGGAACTTTTTCTATAAGATTAAATTGGTGGGAGCAAGTACAGCAAGCATAATTTATCCTTTCCCATTCTTTGGTTTTGAGTACGCGGATATTAACTGTATATTGTCAGGCCATCGATCGAAGGGCAGTGGCAAGTAATGAGAAATAGTCTCTAAAGCTCTGGGCTATCTAGATTGTTTCAGATTATTTACGCATATGTCCCTCGCACGTACCCAGATATACATATAAATACTTACCCGTGGCGTCATCGTCCCGTCTCCCCTCTCTCGCCCGTCTTCTTTATCAACCCCTCTACTTGGCCCCCTCCAATTTCCCCCGCCCCGGCCATCCACCAGACGCCGGGCGGACCAATGACCGAATGCCGGACGCCTCCCCCTCGACCGTCTCTCCCACGTTATACCAGGGGACTCGAGGCACTTCCGTCCCCTCTCGCCCTTCGTCGGCTAGCCATTCAATTCCTTCTCTTGCTACCCCTGCAGCTCTACCCAGAGAACCCCTTTCTGCCACCCACTCATATCTCTCGCATCTTTCCCTTCCCTTCCAGTGATGCCGTGGTGCATCTCCCTCCATGTATCCCCCGCTGAATGGCATTGAGCCATCATCTGTAATCCTAAAGCTTCTCTATCTTCAATGGCGTGATATCAATATCAAGCAAACGTTGAACGATCAGAATCTACTTGCATAAAATCTAGATTTTCTCGTATAATATAATTTTTAGGAATTCCTTCGCAAGTATTTTATTCCTTAGGCGGCAAGCATTATTTTAGTTTGTTAAGTCTACTGTGATAAGGTGTAATTCCTACGAAGATAAGGATGACAGTAGTAATAACAACTATTATTTAAGATATACTGTTATACCTGTATAACAGTATTACTGCCTTCTTCAGCTCGTCATGCACTCTACCAACCTACATAACTTTCAAAATTTCAGTTTTATTACTCTCTAACATGCTTGCCTAGCTCTCGTGCTTGTCTATATCTTCATTTTCCATTCTCCACAATAATATTCGCCGCATGCATTATTTCTTCTCCTAGAATATCTTTCACTTTTTTGGTTGACTTTTATCTTATTTTCTCCATACCTCACTTCAAAGCTTCCAGTTTACGTTTATCCTCTTTACTTCAAGACCAAACTGCTGAAACATATTTATTTGCTCAAAAATAATTCCCATATTATTTCTTGCTCGTTACTAAACAGATCATATCAGGTCACAAGTTTTCCATTTATGCTCAGCATCACTTCTATAATAAACGGCTACCCAGATGTATTGCTGCAATTCCCAAAATATTCTTTACAAAAATTCGCGAATCGGATCTGTGTAATGACAATCCATAATTAAACATTTGGAAATGGCTTTTGGGATGAGAAACTAGCCAAAAACCCTTCACTTCAATAAAATTACTTAGATGTTCGACCTCTAATTAGTTTTATTTCGGTTTGACATTTAAACTGAAGTTCCATCAAAACTACAATAATTGTTTTTGAACTTTAACCGAATGTGTTCTTACCTGAATAATTCTTCAGATGTTGGTCATCAACGAATATTTCTGGAGAGAACTTAAATCGAAGGAATATGGTTTTTATTCGAAATAACAACCGTAACAATAAAATTCTAAAATGCTCAAAAGAGAGCTTGGTCATCGCTGAGTAACAAAACCTCTATTATCTTGGTTAATTTCACCTTTAATTGCTATTTTTATCTGTTATTTATTTGTATAAAGACTTTAAAAGGGCTTATTTGTATATATGTCATAATAAGGACGATCGATAACATTTTTCATTTAATGACTTTCTTGTTTTTATCTTAAGTCATATTACTATGGCGAAGAAAAGATTAAAGGAAATTGAGATCAAATTACTGTAAATGATGCTAACAAAAAACACTCATTCATTCAGTCAAACAACATTCACCTTAGCATTCAATTTTCCTCTCGCAACACCCTTCTGAATCCTCAGAAAAATAAATAAAAGGAAAAATGTAAGCCTCCTGTCATAAGACTAGAGAAGGAGATATTTTGGTGTTATTTTCCATTCATTTTTTATTTGACTTAAAAAACTGTTTCCTTCTCGTTTGACTTACCCATGATATCCTTTCCCTTTTCTCATGCATATGTCCATTTTTTTCCTCTCACTTCACGAGATGCGAGCGCGAGGCGTATATATTTATATAAACAAGCTAGCATCGAGGAAACTTACAGCACGTCACTCTCCTTTTATCCATTATCTTTTTCTTATATGGGGTGGATGATTCTTCTTTTCTTTTGAGCTCTCATCCTTCTCTTTCCTGGCTATCACCCTTCTTCTGATCCCTCTATCATCCTCCCTATTCAAGTTTTCAAACGCAATATTTTTTGGCTCTACATAGGTACGGGCGCATTAAAAACATTGCCATAATGGATATTTTTTGTTCCTCACAAAGGATTTTAAACATTAATTTTTGCCTTGAGCAAAACATTTTTATGTTTTAATAATTCATGCCCAATATTTTACCTTTGTTTCCTCCCTACGTAAAATTATGAGACTGAAAGGAAATATTTCACAGAAAAATTTCCATAAATGAAATTTCCTCTGTAGACATTTCTTTCACATTCTTTGAATGCTGTCAAAGATATCGTACTGCCACGGGTTACATATACTTTTACATCACGGCATAATACTCCTTTAAACATACTTCAGTTCTATCATTAATTTTCATAAAATACATTTGGTAAATAAATGTTGTCAAATTAATTTATTTTTTTTTTATTTTAAGAGATACTGATCGTCTGATAGACATGGAGAAAAAGTATACCATCTATAGGATATGCTAGGTGCTACGCTAACGGATTTATGGAAATTTTCCAGAAGTATATGTAAACAGGAATACGGTGATTTGGGAATGCACTGAGGGTAGCTAAGTGGTAGTGCTTTCATCAAAAGAGACAGCAGAAATAAAAATGCTATGCACAAATCATAATAAGGGAGAGGAGAATTTTATAGGCCTACGTGTAGAATTGTAGAAAAAAACCGTAGCTAAATGTGCGCTGAAGTACTGTTGGATTTTCAGGATTTATTTGTTAACTTTCATGTCCATTTCCTGGCATAATGTTTACGTATGTTTGGGGGGCATGAAACCGCGCTTGGTTCTCGTCCATTTTGAATATATTACTCCGGTATATCCTTGGACTTTGTCATTTAATACGTACTAAATATATCTACGTTGCAATCATTAGTGTCTTATAGGTATAAAGCAAACGTCTGAGTACAAAAAATAATGCTCATTATTATTATACGGAGAGGAATATTTTGATCCATTAACCCAAGAATTTTTATTCAAACCTTCCGAAACGCAATTATTATGTAATTAAAATTGGATAAAAATAAAACTGTCGCACTTAACTAATTGAGACTGGTCATTCAGCTGTTTTATGAATAGGCATTAATAATCTCTGAAGTCATTACACTTTGGTGTATAAACGTAGGTACTGGAATGCACTTTGATGCCTTTACAAACCATTAATCAGCTTGGGATATTCATAGCATTTACCTGATACCATTCTCTAGTTGTCACATTTAATCCTCGTTCTGAGAATATGATTTTGTGTGGTCTTTAGATATTTACAGAAAAGCAAGACTTTCGAAGCATTGGTGATTTTTCTCTCTCAAAGTGGTCCATTCATTCAGCATTCAGTTTCTTTGTGTGGACAGCCAGGACACGGGGCCTCATTCTCCGTCAACCATTTTTCCTTCCTTCGAAAGACTCCCTTTCAAGTTCTCTGTCCACATAAACCCCCTTTATCGGCCCATTGCCTGGTAAAATGAAATGGAGAGCTTCACCTTCCATGCTTTTATGGTAAGGTATTGGAGGTCTAACCGGTTCTCACTTCGGCATCGGTCCGCGATTCCCCTATTACAGCTCAAATGACGCGTTGTTCCTTCCCTCCTTTACCGCATTGGGTGAGGCAAATGCGCGCTCTGTTACATAGTTCACCTATCGCCGATGTGAACCAAAAAGTGTCACGATACGCCACACGCAAGGCGCGTGCTAGAAACGGTCTCAAATTTTTTTTTAAGCACAAGCCCCCTTCCCTCATCTCTTTTCCCCCTGTCGAGCGCAGCGTCTAAACAACAATCCCTCTGAAACCTCCCTCCTCTCCCCTTCCGTTCGCATCGACCGTCCATCCACCAATGCGGCCGGCCGTCCCAGTGGTCAGCACCTTTCGGGTTTTTTGTTGGCCCCCTGATCTCTTCCTCTGCCTTTGTGTCGGCCGTCATTACGGGGACGCAAAAATCGTTCGCGGGCCACCCGGCAGGCCGTACGGGGAGGGAAAGGAGGTCCCTCCGTGAAATCCTTTACTGAGTTATGCGAGATGGGAGATATGAGCTGCGAAATGAGGGGGGCGGGTGATGGAAGGAAGGAGGGGTGAGTGAGGGTTTCGTCCGGTCGAGGGCGAACTGACCTTTCCGTGGACATGCGGAGGGTGCTTTGGGGGATGGAATGATTTATGAGGAAAACAGCATAGTCGATGAAAGAAGTCGTCGGCCCGGTCGGGGAAAGGTTGATGATGTGAAAATTACTAACTGGTGAGAAAAGAGGAACAGGTTGAATGGAGAGAATACGTACCTGACTTGCGGTACGGATAATTTGACCCTGAAACATGAATGACTGCGGAGTTTTCTATCGCAATTTTTAATGAAAATATGTCCGCATGTTTGGTTATTTAATAATAATTGTAAAGAAATGCACTGCTGTTTAAATTGATTCTACCTCCTAAAATATGGTCATTAGAATACTGATAATAATATTTAAATACTTTCTACCAATGTTGTGTGGTTATAGGTGTCACTCAGTCATTAAAACTCATTTATTTTCAAATACTTAAATGAAAAATACAATTCGCATTCGGTATTCGCCAAATTACGCTCTTCCAACACACTTCAACAGAATAAGGTGATTGACGCATTTATTTTGAAACAGGTATTTTTAAGGGACAGTAATGTTATAAATAATGTTTTTAATATGTTCGAAACAAGATAGGAATTTATGGCATTAGGAGAAAATTGCTTGGACGCTATTTACAAATTGAATTTGTTCCAATCCATCCATTCACTCTTAATGAGTTCGTGTTCAATATTTGACATTTTTACGGAAATGCTTCTTCTTGGCAACCCAAGCGAAAAGAAAGAGTAATTTTAAGTAGGATAGTGAAATGCATCGAGTACCCTTACCCGAGGTAATTTAGGAGTTGTTTGCGAATGTTTAAAATAAAAACCTATGATCAACACAAAGACTAGTTTTATACGTCATGGTAACACTCTCATTTGAGTGAAAGAGTGAAATTCACGGATTCAGTTTAGAGGACCAGGATGTAAAGACAGCTCTCTCAGAAAATTAAAGTACTTAGTAAATGATACGTAGCTCAGCTGTGATGACCGTTGGCATCAATCGGCCAACAAGCGAGAACGTTATTCTACTAAGCTACGACGACGATTTGTTACAAATAAGAATACAACGGGTCCATTTTTCTCCAAGTACGTGTCACGTTTACGTCCACAAATGCCACCTTTTGATTCAAAAAAAGAAATGACTAAAATATAGGTACCCGGAATATAAAATAAAATATATTTTATAGTCTTGAGGAATTAAACTCGAGTCAAAATCCTTTGCGTATAACATTGCGCATCCCTTATCTTCATTTGGCAGCAGCCACTAACGCCCTCTCGTCATCTTACTGCCCGCCTAAAGACATTCAGGAGCTTTCTTTGCCCGTGCTTTGCCACCCTCCTTTAGTCACTTGTTCTTTACTCTCCATCTTCCTTCGAAATTACGCTTCCCTGTGAGGCAGCACGTATTACCTGCGCCTCGTGCACGCCTTCCTGTCCCTTTATACCGCTGCGCGACATATCATCGCGGGGACTCGGTTTCAATGCAAATTCTGCAGAGGTGGAAGAAGGGGGTTGGGTGGGATGGGGTGGGGAGGTGGGGAGGAGGAGGTTGGAGAAGTTGGTGGGAAGTAGTGGGGTGGTGGAGGAGGGAAGCGGGACTGGTACGGGTTTTACCTTCGTTCTGATCTTCCATCCAGATTTTCGCTCGTTCTCCCTACCCCTCTCCTCCCCTCACGCCTCTGCCTCGCCCACCTCCCTTTCCTTCTCTCCTCCACCCCCCCCTCCAGCCACCCCCTCCTCCCCATTACGCGTCGGCTCTGTTTTGGGGCATCACTTCTTTTATCGGTCTCCTTGCCGTACCACACCGCCGTCCTTTGACTCCTTTATGACGAGACGAGCCTGTAGTACCTTTTGAGTCGTTTCGTTTCCGAGAGCACGCGGCATAAAAAAATGAGACGTGAGCGGTTCTTTTGATCACAACACAGAGTGTCCGCTCTAAGGTATAGTCGGTGATTCGGGAAACTTCAATTTGCTTGGCACATTGTGCTTTGTGTATTCGTGGCTAACATCCCAGGTGTTTTACGGTATTTGAAAGCTAGTAGGACTATTCTCAGTTCCTATTCTTTTCAGTGGAAGTATTTCTGATTTTTCTTCTTGCAAAGTGTAATCAAATTGTATTCCATCTCTTAGATTGTGCTCAAGGTTCTTTAGCCCTGCGACATTGTGTTTATTCAGATAAATATGTAAATACTTTATGTTTGCCGAGATTGTTAAACTTATCAGAAAAGTTTTCAGGCTAAAATCATTAAATAAATCGATTGAAAACTGAATTTATTGAATATTTCTTTATTATGTTCCTCAATGGGACTATATATCCTTTGTGAACAGTATAACGTTAGATGGTAGCGTTGTCTATTTTTTTTAACATATGTATAGGTACATTTTAAAAAGTAAAAAGTTGTGTAAAAGTGAAACCAAGTTAAAACATAGAAAAGTTATACCATTCGTTTTGTTCAATATAATGCAGCAGGCAATATATTTTTAAAGTGTATAATACGCAGGGAAAAGACTTTTAAAAAAGTAAATTAAAAAGCTATGGTTATTGTAGGATTCTGAAAGTAAACAAAGTAAAAACAATCCACTGCTTCATGTTTCCCTCTGAAAAATTATGTTAACTGATTGAAACATTCATTGACACATTTTTCAATTTAATGATCGAATTTTTAGATAACGTCAACAATACATAAGTATTCCAATAATATTAGGCTTTTCTACTCCTGATGGCATATGGTTGGGTAAAACTGCGATATAATGAATTGTTAGATCTGTATGTTTAGGGTAAAAATGACGTAAAATTAAATGCAAAGACATAAATGATTGGTGGTTGCATGAAATGGAGGGCAAAGATAGATAAAAATGACCTTAGTGTGCACGCACCATAACGTACGAGTATACTGACTAGAGGTGCTTAAGGATTCCGTAATTTAAAAATGTTTTTGGGGGTACACCTATCTCTTTATTCATCATTTACTCATTGAATCACTCAAAGTTTCTACAAACACATATAAGGAATCCAAGAAGCCGAATGCCATATGGAACGTGAATGTGTGACTTATCTACCATGTGTTTCATAAAATAGCTCATTGTCATATATACGTGCCAAATAGATGAAAATCTCATATCTCAAATTAATATCTTCTTAACTGTCCTTCTTAGTTGAATTTTCTGCCATAAACGACTTCTAATGAGGAAAGGAAAGGAAGTTTCCATGTGACTTGGTGGGATATCTTCATTATGATAGTAAAAGTTGCCTAGTAAATACATATAATTAATTGCACGACTTAGGTTGCGTTACGGTAAAACGCGATCGGGACAATGGTCAATGTCACGTACTGAGGATTTTGCACCACGATAAATTTTATGTAGTGTAATAAAACATCGTATCGCTAATTGTTTTTATTTCTAATTCAATCCCATCGTAATGATAATACATATCACTATTTAAAAGCACCCGGTCATATGATGACCAATTATATTATGTTTAATGAAATGGGCTTTGAATAATACTTGTATATGTTCGATGACGGACATATACCTATCGATTGGTTTTATTAAGGAATTCGGAAAATTTATTTGAGATTATGTAGAAAATATTCCTTCATACTTCAATTCTGATTTGAAAAAAAACATGCATTACAATTTTTACACCAACACTGAATCATGTACTACTCATATTCCCTATTTCAATTTATGGATTATAAATCATCCGCAATAATCCGCCGTAAATGCAAAACTTTGTTCAATAAAAGTTTAAATTATGTTTTCGCGGAAAATAATATTAATGCAGTAACAATTTGAAATAAATCCCAAATAGAAAAATATTTCAATGCAACAATTTATCTATCTATTTATTTAGATATCTCCCGCAGTTTCTTTGGAATTTAGAAAAATATTTCCTTAGCCGCTGCGAATTAATACTAGGAGCTAAAGTTCATCGAGATTAACGAAATATCCTTCTTCACCGCGATTTTATTCTTCGAAGAAAGATATTTGAGGGCTAATTCATTTGATTTACCTTTTAAAATTTGAATTAACCTCCATTATTATAGGCTGAGAGTCGCAATTAGATACGTAATTACGTATTGGGAGTCAGTTCGGGACAGAAGAACGAAAGCAGAGAACGAAACTCCAGGTTTGCTAAGGACACGAAGAAAATTAGCCGGAGTGAATTAAAATAATAATAGTGGAATAGAGAGCAAACGACGAGTATTTTTCTATTTTCCGTGAAGGCGACAGGCAGTTGATTTGCAGATGTATTTTTCCGACAACACTACCGGTCTGTCCCGTCATTTTAAGCAAAAATGTTATCCCACAGATATTTCCTCGTATTCGAATCCTATGGCAGCGCATATTCCATTGAAGTATCGGGAAAGTTACCGAGATGAAGCTGTACCGTTGGAGTTTTCCAAAGAATATCGTAGTTAAGTTTAGTTGGCGAGAGGTGAATAAAAAGAACCGAAGTGGGACGAAGACTTCTCTTTCTCGCAGGTTCGTCTCGTTGTCCCCTTGCCGCCTCATTCATTGCTGCCGGGGACACTGGCTCCTTTCTTCCCTCCGCGAGCACTCTGTTTCTTTCCTCCCGCCCTCTCACTTTCTCGCCCAGCCAGCACCAATCTCTTCATTCTCGTTTCGCTCGCTTCCCCCTTCCCCAGTCTCCCGTCCCAGTTCCGTCCCACCACATCTCATCCCCCGCGCACAGGCGAGCGCTCCCTGACCCCACGCCAGCGCTATCTGCGTGAAAGCCATAGCTCCTCTCATTATCCGGCATACGTCCGAGCGCGCGAGGGGATTCCCTCACGGGAAAACGTCCCCGCCCACGGAGCGCCGCCACTCGTCCGACAACGGTCGCTTCGAGGTTTCGCTCTCCGCCATCGCGAGAGCGAATCCCGCTCCCTTCACCGCTGGGAAATGAAAGAAAAACGAAGCTAGCTCGCTCGAAAAACACCGCACACGTGCCCACCGGATAAAAAATAGAAAGAAAGGAAGCGAACGCCCTTCTCTTCTCCCCCCCTAATTTTGCGGCGAGTTCAATGGAGAGCGACGGCTGTTCTCCCTCGCCCGATTCACCGCCACCCCCACGATTTCCTACAGGACCTCTCCCCGTCTCCTATACCCTTCTCCCTCAATATCCCCCTAAAATACCCCCAGATCCCTATCCCCCCCCGCATACACACCTCGCGCCGTGCATCTCATCCCTGTGTTCTCATCACCACCCCTTCCACTTCTCTTCACACTCGTCGGCCGGCTGCCCGCAACGGATCCACCCCATTCTCTCTCTTTCTCGTCCGCCACAGTTCCGACGTCCGGAGAGGGGCATGCGTGAGCTGCTAGTGGAAGAGAGGATAAGGGCATAGTGAGAGAGACGGAATAGGAGAATGGGAAGAAGAAGAGGGAATGAATATGCACGTTTTATTTGCCAAAGGGGAAGTGGGCTGGTCGTGTGAGTGTGTAGGGTGGAAGGTGGTGTTGGCGAGGGGGTGGAGAGGAGGGAGGGGGGCGGGAGAAAGAGTCGAGGAGGCGCCGTCAGAATGAAAAAGGGGGGTGAGAGAGAAGAGTGGAGATTACGGTCAGAGGGTGGAGGTGGCTGTAGGCAAGGAAAAAAAATAAGCACTTTTAAGTAACACTAGAGACTTAAAATGGGGCGCGAATGACAAACATGCGCATCATTTCCATGCCAGAATGACACACAACAAGCGTGCCTATCTGTATGGGGGTCCAGAAGCAACTAGGGTTGGAGATCAAAGGAAGATATTAGCGTGGTTATTTTATGTTCTTTATCCTTGCTGTTTTGTCACGTTTGATCACTCCACCAATAACATTTACCGTATCCAAACGCGACATTATCATGGCTACTCCAAAGCAGTCCAAAATTTGACCTTCTTGAAAGTCCATGCATCGATATAAATAATTTTTATTGGCTCATTAAAATTAATCCACACTTAATTGATAATTTTAGAGCATGAATTAAAAAAATCTTAGTATATACATATATTTTCCCGCACGAATTTATAAGAATTATCATATTTTTCGACTTAGGCAAATGTTAGGTATTCAGCAAATTTATCTTGTACTTTAAAGATAACTATCATTTAAAAAACTCAACTATAGCTGAGATGATCTGTGGAAATATCCATGGATTCAATGTTATATTTGATTTTCTTTTAAATTAATGCTCTCCATCGGCAAGGTTGTGCCGTAGAGTTTTGAATACGGATAATGCCATTATGCAAAATTATCGATGCAATCTTATTCAAGATCACTAAATTCAAATTTAGCTACAGTAAATTTCACCGTAAACGATATGATTCTGCTTAGATGAATTCGAGAGGCACCCGAGCGCTGGAGTTAATTACTGCGATTAGTTTTCGGGCAAAATCTATGACCAAGTCGTCCATCATCGTGGTCATTCTTGTATGAATTAAGTTCTCTTATTTTTCGGGTCCCTCTAACCATAAGTCTGAATGAGAGCAGGAATTGCACCATAAAATCCCCTATCTTCTGAATTTATTTCATTCGCAAAATGAATCAATACAACATTGGGGCTTCATGGATTCATTTTGTAACTTTCTGTATTGTTAAAACTGCCAAATTTATTCTTATTGCTTTAAATATCAGGCAAAATGCATTGAACGGAAAGGTTTTAGCACTTAATTGAGACATCTACCCTTTAACACAATATTGGGTACAACAGATTAATAGAGGGAGACTTGATGGAGCGCATTTCGTCTTCGCTCGGGGTATAACGAAGTAATAAGATTAGATGAGTGCTATCTCCCAACATAGTGGACAATATAGAAGGGTATAGAGAGTTTATTGAAAGGGCAAAGGGGTGACTAGGATATGTAGTGAAATGACAGGAAGACTGAAGGGAGGGTGGAATCGAGTTAGTGCTGCAGGCGAGGTGGTTGAAATTGAAATAGAGGAGTAAACGCTGAGTAATAGTGAGTACACTACCGGGTGGGATGGCGGACCAGTTACATATGCGGAGGTCTCAGTTACCGTCGCTGAGTACGGGAATGAGGAGGGTGGGAGAGGTACACACCATGGGGTAAAAACAGGGGGTGTGAGTGTGTTGCTTACTGGGGAGGTGGGGACAGCGAGGCTGAGCGAAACAGGCGATCCGCAAATGAAAGGGGGAAGAGTCCACATCTCTCGATATCTTGGTTGATTTTTTCGTCTCTTTGGGGAAACGGCAGGTTTGATACTGCAGTATCATTTTACCATGCTTACTATGTACATCGATTTGTAGGATTTGGGCGCTGCCACGAGGCTGGCAAATTGCTCCTTCCTGTCAAAATATTGGTGGCAATATTGATCAAAATTTTAATATGCTAGCTCAAGCTAATTCGGTGAGACTATCGTCCGTCATTTAGAAGGAGAGAACTGATTTCTCTACTCCAAACTTTATGATTTCGCTCCAAATCCAATTGAGTCGACTCAAATCCGAATCTAAGAAAGAATCTATATACAATGAATGAGGCGCCAATAATCTTTTGGCCTATTGAGAATGTATGTGGTTGCCCAATGCTTCAAATACCCATCTGCTACTATTATTATTTATGTCAGATGTTTTGTGACGCTTAAGCATTGAATTAACGTATCTACGAT
Organism: Hetaerina americana; assembly: GCF_022747635.1. Classification (NCBI taxonomy): domain Eukaryota; kingdom Metazoa; phylum Arthropoda; class Insecta; order Odonata; family Calopterygidae; genus Hetaerina; species Hetaerina americana. The sequence continues at coordinate 230,241 of NW_027287084.1, read as the reverse complement.
GAAAGCAGATGAATGTCAGAAAAGCTATTCCCTTGCGTGGTTATTATTCAAACAATAAATAGATATCGGTAATCGAAGCTGAGGCCAAGCTACGAGGTTCCTTTGGATTTTATTTCGTTTTCATAAATTTTAATACACATTGCTAATCATATTTACTACAGAAGTAAATATTTTATTTACTTCTGTAGTGAATTGAATTCCAGACGCGCTGTATCGCACTCGCTTTTTTTTTAGACTTCATCAAATAGATTAAATATATAATTTGAAGATATTTCTTGATATTTATAATCAATATATTACTTCGGTAGTGAAAAGATGACATTTATTTGTGAGATAAGAACCAGTTCCATTTCACTCTCCCGTTCAAGAATCCCCCCCCCACTCACCATTACAGTCTTCCTATTTTCAGTGAACTGCACTCTCCTACTTATAGATTTTCCCTCCACCTTTTTCCTCGAGATTTTTTCCCTTCGCCCCCTTTTATAGTAGGTACACCCCTCACCCCATTTCCTTTTTGGACCATTTTTCAAATCCGAAAGCATCGTTGGTGTTCCTTCTCATCCATCCGTCGTATGTGGATGAGTGGCGGCGGGAGACCACGAGGGAACCGGGGGTGGGGAGACCGTAGATCCCAGCAGGGGGGAGGGACTGGAAGGGTGCGCGGTGGCCACACGGAGGCGGGGGAGGGCGAAGGGGCGGGAGGAAGGAAGGGGTTTCCAATAATGGGCGAAGCGGCAGGGGTCGACGGGAAGAGTGATCCTCAAGTGTTCCGTTCTTTCTCTTTTGCTCTCAACCATTTCCTCCCTCTGTCACGCCCACCCTATATTCTCTCCCACTGCCACCCACTCTTGCGTCATTTATGCGTTGTTCTCTCTCTCCTATCCTCTACCGCTGGCGTAAAATTCTAAAACTGCGGGGTAGGTACTGTCTATTTGCTTCCATTGATACACCGGAGACCCGTGTTCAACTCTCGGAGGCAGGGGATTTTATTGATATACCACTTACCTAATAATTAGAATTTATTTAAAACATTCCGTTGTAGTAAATTTGATCCTGGCTCGGCACTGAAAAAATGATGCGGGCCAATTTTGTCAAAGGTTGGTCAATAGATCCTAGGCTCTGTCTGTCTTAATTTACTCTGAATTATTCCAATTTGTCTTCAATTACTCGAACTTATATCATTGAAAAGTATTTTTGATCTTATTCGTAGACGTCATCGTACTATGATTGTCATATTATTCTTATTATATCCCACCGATTACATTTAAAAGACATTCCATGATGAGCAAAGTGAGACCACGCGTCATCTCCATTCTCTCTCTTCTTCAGACACCAATTGTCTTTTGAAGAAGTCAAATAGAAGAGCTTGAACATTCAATATAGTCATATTGACTAAATTTAGTGAGTTTAGAGTTAATTCTTTTCCAGTACTTATGATTCGCTGTGAGTAATTCATTTTCCTTTTTTCTACTTCCCCTCTAACGACTGTTTGGTTTGAGACCTTTTTCTGGCGTATTCACTTGTCTAATGTAAAGAAATAAATAAATAAATATGTATATATATATGCATATATGCATATATATATATATATATATATATATATATATATATATATATATATATGCATATATATATGAAAAATATGCATATATATATATTTATTTATTTATATATATATCAGGGTGGGTACGTCCAGTTGATAGAGAGCTGGGTTACTGAATTGAAGGTCCAGGTTCAATTTCGAATGACGCCTCTGAGCACGTTCAAATTCATCCTGTATCATTTTTCGGGAAACAGATATCCCTCGGAAACCACGTAAACGTAGGTTGGGAGCCTCATGGTTCTCGAAGCGACCAGGAAAGACACTCTTTTAGAAAGGTACTTGGCTACTGAGTTTCCTCGCGACACATATATATATTTTTAAATCAGACCCCCGGGATAAAAATAAAGAGATATATTCAAGACTTGATTCAAGAGGAGTAGATTCACTTTTACATTCAGCGAAAAATCGATTCCGAAAACCCACAAAAATTGAATTACTTGAATACTGTAACGAATTGGTCAAATGCAAAAATTATTGGTTAATGCGCTCTATACATATATATATATATATATATATATATATGCATTTATATACATATATCAAATTACTTATGATACAATAGGTAATGGCCGTAGAAGTAAATAACGACAATAAGATAAAACCTCCATCACACAGAACTATGACGTCCGCACAAAATCAATGTTATTGAGTTTGATATTTCATCGCAAAATTTCCATTGAATAAAAATAATCTAAGAAACTGATTCTTAGTCTACGTTTTTATGTATCATATCATATCATTGTCGACTTCCTTCGTCATCGTGAGCATATAGTTCAATTTTGCGGCCTGAAACTTCGCGCAACGAGGCAAAAACGTATTAAAAGTTATTCCCTGAGTTCTAAGACTTTTGGCTAATAATCATCGAATACTTTCAAATATGGGTAAAAACCGTTCATGTTACCAAAAAATCAGAGCATTCTGTTACTTTCACGTCCCACTGCATTGGACGAAAAAAATGCTCCGGCATCTTCAAGGAGAACTTAGTTGATATTACTGCTGTCAGTGCTCCTGCTATATGGTCACCAAGCCTCCCTCCTCTTGATGTTCTCTTTCCTCCCGCTCGAAATGAATGCGAGACAGATGGAACGGCGGCGGCAGCACGGGGAGTGTGAATGGAGTCGAGGGTCCACGCACTGCACACTACACGCTAGAACGGCAGGCCCATCACTTCTTCATCTTCTTTTTCCCTTCCTCCCTCCCTCCCCCGCTCCCATTCACGCGTACCCCTTGCCCACTCCCGTCTCCCTTCGGCTAACCCCTCCCACGGCAACCCCCAACACCCCCCTTTCTCTCCCCCGCTCACCACCCTTACGGGATCGCTGCACTCACTCCTCGCTACCGCCGTGCTCCCTCACTCATTTCATTCGCCTCTCTCCCTCCCTCACTCCTACCCTCCGAACCCGTGATTTCTCCAGCCAGGTCGGTGATTTCGGTGGTGGTGGATCCCGACTGACTGACGTCGCGGTCATCGAGGCTGGGTTCGGGAAAATTGCGAGCGCAGGAGGGCTCGCCTTTGTTCGATCCCCTCTTGCTCGCTCCCAACATTATCCGACATACTCCCATTCGCTCGTGGTCTTCCTTCGGATATCGCGCTTCATTTATTTTCATTTTTTCCCTCCCCCCCTCCTGTCTCAATCCCACCCCCTCTTTCGCCCCCTCTCTTCCTCCCTCGCCCCCCCCCGCTCTCGTGGCCCGTTCTGGGGAGGATCGTGGCGTCAACCGAGAGAGCGGCATGTGCTCAAATTTTGGATGAGCTGACACGTCGTTTCGCCAGCTTTGTGGAAGAGGTGGATTCCAGGGACGAGAATTTTTGTCATGAGTCACCCATAGCACTGGGACCAACCCTTCCATATTGCGGGTCATTAAAGCCTTGCACCACCTTATCGTTGGGAGCATGTCGATATTTCTGCGTGGTTTTCCAAAGAATTTACTTTATTTGAAATTTACAAACGCAGTATATTAGTCTTTGAAATCCTTGTTTTTTTGCCGTTCTAACTGCTAACGTTTTATATTCTCTCAGCTCCTATCGATGGAATACTATTCGTGAATTTCACTTAAAGACTCCCCACCGCTGGAGTGAAGCTTTTTGGCCGTAAGGAAACACCACTGCATTTAGAAGTATCATGCTCCATCAAATTATTTATCTTTTCTCAGTAGGCAGTAACCTAGTTGACTACATCCATAGGCCATTCGTGAAGCCAAATTATTTGTGCTATTTTAAGATCTGTATTTATTTGGTGACCCTTATTCAGGAGGTTAAATGAATGCCCTGCAATTATTACGAGGGTCATCCGGAAAGTAGTACCCGTTCGTGAAATAAAGACACAAAAGTAAATATTAACAAACATAAAAAATTTTATTTGAAAGAGGATACTTTAAACTACTTCTCAACATAATCTCCAAGCAAATTAAGGCATTTGTCATAACGTGTGACAAGTTTCTGTATTCCTGCTGCATAGTCCTTCGCCGCCAGCTCATTGAGATACGCGAGGGACCCATCTTGCACAAATTTTTGCATAATGCAGATGGTGTTTAACAATTTCATGAACAATTGTTCGAGAAACATTGGGAAAATGCTCACAGATGTCATCAATTGTGACGCGCCGATCGTTCCTCACGAATTCGTCAACTGAGCTCACCAGTTGGTCTGTAATGACAGACGGTCTCCCCGAACGCTCATCGTCGTGTGTGTTCCCCCTCCCCATGTTGAAGTTGCGACACCACCGCCGAACAGACGACTCGTCCATTACATTGTCTCCATACACCTCCTTTAATTGGCGATGAATATCACATGGGCGAACGTTTCTTGCATTGAGGAATTTAATCACTGCCCTCACTTCACAACTGGCGGCGTTCTCAATTTTTTTAAACATTGTAAACAATCACAGAAACAACACAGGCAATGCTAGCGTCACGCAACTTGGCTCAGAGAAGGCAGACAAGCCACTGAAGCTATCTGACCTCGTCCAGCGGCTACTCGCGTCGTCAGCACTTCATGCGGCACGAACGGGTACTACTTTCCGGATGACCCTCGTATATCCATGTCTAATATGGCAACTAGAAAACGCTGCGTGTTGGTACGCGAGGTTTTCAATTCTCTTTAAGCTGCAAGAATTTAAAATTTCATTTTATTCATCCAAAAATGGTAAAAACACAAGTTTGGCATACTATGTTCACGAAGTTGAACATATTGTACCAGGGGTATAATAAGTTTAAGGATGAGAAAATAATGTGTAAGCATATGGCTAATATCTAGTTGTATTTGTAAAAATGTGAATCGTCATATGTTTGCTTTTTTTCGTACACAAGTGGACACACGTTGAGTCATTATGGAATGATACACTATTCTCTATGTATCATTCCATCTTGAGAGATATAATACCCTCTAGACCTTTAGTAGATGATATTTATTTAGAGTACTTCAAGATGAATTCAAATCATTTTGCAATTATACGTTTTACGAAACATTTTATGACTTAAAAGTCACGATCGGCAGCTACTCTCTAGAGACTTAGACACAATCTCGGATTGGTGCAAGAAATGGGGATTAATTCTTAATACAGACAAAATCGCAGTTTTGAAATTTTGGAACAAAGGAAGTGGCGAACAGGGCATAAACTATGAAATAGAGGGTTCAGTGCTAACTACGGCCGATTAACAAATTCCAAAGAAACTGCGGGAGATGCCGCAACAGTAACTTTTAACGGAGTCATCCGCTAATGTGCATTTCAATGCAACAATTTCAGATTGTAAAAATCATTCGCCTTGACTGGGACTCGAACCTAGATCCCTCAATATCCGGTCGAGTGCTTTAGCCACTTAAGCTACCGAGGCGTCCTCTTAAACTCTGAAATTTCGGGGCTTTTAAAGGAACTAGATGTTGTGACGAAATACCGTGCATACAATGTCACATGCATTCGTAGTCGTGCGCGAGGCGCCACTGTCCACGAGGTTAAAGCCAACTTTAAACACTTATGGTGTTAATACTTTGACAAATTCCAAAGAAACTGCGGAAGATGCCGCAACAGTAACTTTTAACGGAGTCATCCGCTAATGTGCATTTCAATGCAACAATTTCATTAAGTTGGCTTGTTCGTTCAAAAAAGTTCGTTATAGAGTGATCATAAAATGTTCATTCTCTTAATTTATTGCGCAAAATATTCATTTGATGTGTGTTGTTAGCATAATATGTAATGCGTACACTGGGCAGGCTTAATTTTTTTCACTGCAGTATTGCGGTAAGCGTTACAGTTCGATACGAGTTCACTTAGTTTACGGCAACGATGAATGTAACATGCGATACGTAATATGGTACTTTGCAAAATTCATTTCCCGTAAACAAATTGTCAGCCGAGTCCTGTATAATGCTACGATAGGCTAATAGATAGTCTGTTCTTTACTATAGCACGGGTAAAAGATGGTTTCAACATTTCAAAGAGGAAGGAAACCAGAAATCTCAAAGGAAGCGGGACCCAGAACTCTATTAACTGCTCTTACGAAAGTAAACATTGACAGCGCTACTGCCATTGTGAGAGAAAATCATTGAATAACGTAAAAATCAGCCATCACATTGGTTACAGAAATGCTTACATGAGACGTGAATGTACGCGGTGAGTTCCGAGACTGCTCATACCCGAAAATAGGACCATCACGTGCAGGTTTGTTTGCAGTTGATGTTGAACGAAGCCGAGGAGTTTATTTCAAAGGTTGTTACCACAGATGAAACTTATCTAGTTCATTTTAATCCTGAAAACAAACCGCAAAGCTTCGTATTGAAATTTCCGACATCACCATTACCAAAAAAAGTGGTGGCTTCTGCTGGGAAAGATATGGTCTTGTCATTTTTCTATATTTAGGAAATGGTGTGTCAGCATGTCTTACCTGTACACAAAACTGTGAATGGAGCGTTCTCTGGGGATGTACTGAAAATTCTCCGAGGCCATATCAATCGCCAAAGACTACATTCCAAATAAACAGACTTAACGCTGCACCACCATAAATCACGACCGCACACCTAAGCTTTTAACAAAGTCGTTGTGCAATAAACTAGAAATATTTATAAAATTATTACTTTTACAAATAAATTTTTGATTAAAAATGTAAAGTCACCCTTCATTGAAGTATTTTCGTACTGAGGCGCTAATACGATGGTTGAAATATTTGTGATATCAATATGAAACAAATAAATAATACTTTAGGACAATGGCATTAACTAATCGCTCTGGGGTTGTAACATATAATACTAGAATTAGAAGTAACCACCATTATTTCATAATCAACTACTCAATTGTGTACTTCAGCAGTTAAGCATAGATCTTTGGGAGTGAGAAAATGAACAATTTATGTTGTGTTTTGTTGGCTTCATATAGCAATGAAGTATTATATAATATGTTGCAGGACAAATTTTCCATAATGAAATGGCTCCACCCAGGATTCATCTGTGAGAAGATTTTTTTTCAGTTTAATATAAGTACTTGCTCCTTAGGGAATATTCGAGTATAAAAGACCTCTTTTCCATTTAAGTCTTCCAAGTGGATGCATTGCGAATGCTTTTTATTTGATTTTGTCCGTTTTTCGTGAGTATATTTTTGCTCTGAGTTACAGAACTATTGTTCACGGTTAAATACTGGATCCACTTTCCGAAGTTATATTGCTTCCAGTAATATACAAAGAAATTCAGTACTTATTGACAGCGGGAACTGAAATAAACAATGGGGTATCTTCATTTAAAATTCCCTGCGCATCGGCATGGCCGCAATACGCACCGCGGCGAAGCCATTACGTAGAGGAATTATCCCAGTATTGCAGAAAAGGAATTTATTTTTATTTACAGTGCATGCTAAAGAAAGCGGCTCTATAAGAAAGGTATAAACGTTGAAAAAAAAGTTAACATCTCTATCCTCTCCATATTAGGCCGTGCTATCACATAGTAGGACACACGATTATTGTCGAAACACGAAGATGATATCTCAAAGAAAGGAAATCGAGGAATTAAAAAAAATAAGATAATGATATTAAGCGAGTCCGTCCGTGAGGATCGGGCGCACAACGCACTGAAGTACAAAGGACGTGGAAATGTCTAACATCCGCTCTCTAGTAAGTCTTTTTCCTTTTCCATTTACCTCCCTCCTTTAATGCAGAAATCTTAAGAAACCCTTTTTAATTTTGCGGACACGTCAATGGAAGGGCTTTGTGCGTCGCGAGAGTGCGCGAGCTCTCGGTGTCTTTGTACGTGACGGTGGCATTTCATGCTTTCACGTGGCTCTTTTAGCGAAAATAAAAATCATAATAATAATAATAATAATATCAACACCACGGCCGACGGTGCTACAACGTCTTGAAGGAGCACCGGCAAGGCGGGGGCGGGGGGAAGGAGACGTACGCCCGTGTTTGGGGCTTAGAAGACAAATAGAAAAGAGAGTAGGGTTGGGGATAAAAAAAAGACAAGATTGCATTCCTTCTCTCCTTTCCACAACGTCCTTTGTCCGTTCTTTCCCTTCCCGCTCAACGGTTCCGTTTCTGGGTGGGTGTTCTGAAAGAGTTCGCTCCTTCCGTGAGACTCTTAATTACAGGGGGATGGTAGGGAGAAAGGAATTACCGGGTGTACGGTGAAAAGAGTTTAGGGGTTCTGTGTGTAAGTAGCGGTGGGAGGAAGGGCGAGGGAAGAAGGGTGGTTTGCTTCTCAAGGAGGAGGCGTGAGGGAAAACTCTGGCGAAGACTACTTGGGTTTTAGCGCGATGAAAGGAAAAATGTGTGCCAGACAGTCAAAAGGCTCGCCAAAGTGAAAAATTCAGCTTCATACGCGGAGTGGGGGAGGGGGAGTTGGAGGACGTAGGCGTTTTTGGGTGCTGGAAGTGCTTTTAAGACCGGACTGTTTCTTTGTCTGTTTGTTTACGCTTTGGTCTTGGGATTTTATTTATTGCGTTCATTTTCTCTTTTGCCGTCAATGCTTTTCTCTATTTGCTGGTCTTATCCGTCTTCTTGGTTTGGCATTCTTCTCCGTTAAACGCTGTAATTAGTAATGCTATGAGCGGAAAAAACCAAGGGTTGGAGCTTATCCCGAGGAAAATATGCGACAATTTGATATCGACGTAGCATGTAATTCGAAGATAATTATGCTCCCCCTAACAACGCGCTTTCTTTATTAGTTTATTACTTCATAAATGAGTTTAAGACTCAAAATAAGTTGGATTTGCTACCGGATTGGCACACTGAGGCCCTTAATTAAATTCCAGAGAAAAATGTGATCGGACGAAAAATTACTCCATCTAAGTTAGCCCACTCTCCCCACTAAACCCATTATGCCCACTAAAAGCACGCAGTGCCATCTTTAGTCTTTTAGGATGGTAAAGCGGAAATGACTGGCTATCAATGTATCTTGGAATAATATCAGTATGCTATTAGCCAAATACGAACATTGTGACCATTCTACCCATTATCGTGGAGTTTATGTAGCTGTAGTTTCATATAAACTGATTTCTAATATCTTGCTAATCAAGCCTTCAATTTCAAGAACTTAACAAAAGAACAATGTCTGGCTCTTAGCGCGATGACCAATGGCTCATCTCCTTGCCTGTTCATTGCAGTATTACTTACTTCATTAATCCTGTTGAATTTTTTTACTTGGCAGAAGTTAGGACTTCCTCACACGGTGTTCCAGAGGCAGGTTTGCATATTTTATTAGTTGTACCAATATTTTACACCATTGCATTACCTTTTAATTTATTGTTCAAAATTTGTCGCGTTTTTTTTCAAACTTGACGTCAAGCTCCGGATAAAAGAATTATCTGATTAATCTACATCTTTATAGTTTTGAATCCATAGTATTACAACTAGAAGAGCATTGAGTTAAATGAAACTCAGGAAGGGCGATGATTTCTTTTGCTATTGCGATTCCTGTGCTTCGGACCATGAAAGATTGAGTTCTGTCAAAGTTGAAGTGCAGAATGTACTGAGTCTATTATAATGTTGTATTTGAATTCATTAGCTAGCTTAAATATCCAAATATTATAGAAATCATGCTTTTTTTCACGAGCCCGGAAGCTCATTTTCTCGGGATCCGTACATTCTGCCCACCGAACTAAATCCGTGTCTTCGTCGTCGCCACAACCCGTACTCCGTCCTCTTCCTGCTCCAAACCCTTTGAGCTCGTACCATCCGCTTACCCATTTTGGATCGTCCGCCATTCGGGCGCCTTCTCATTGGAGGGACAGGGGTAGCAGTAGCGGAGGAGAGGGCCGGCCGCGCTATGTCAGGATGTGTTGTGGTTTGGCGAAGGGAATGTCGGAGAAAGGGATGTGAGGGAGAGAGAGAGAGGCCAGGGGACGGACACTTTGGCGCAGGCCGTGTGGAGCTCCTCAGGGCGCAGATGCGAGTCGAGTGGGTCGGGGCGAGAGGGGAGGGGATCAGAGAGCGGAGGAGGGGGGCGAAGCGGCGGGCGACTGGGTGAGAGGCGGTCAAGGGAGATGGACGAGGGTGGCGATCCATGTTTGTGCAGTTTCCAGGGGCCTGGAGGGGGTTGGGTGAGAAGAGGGGCGAAAGAAGGTGTGGTCGACACACATGCATGGCCACTGGTCGCCCTTCTCACACCGCCCACTTCCCCAGCCCCTTCGCCCTCCTCTCCACTCTTCTCAGCCCCTCCTGCATCTCGCTCGTAATCTCTTTGCTCTCCCCTTTCCGATGGACCCAGGCTTTCCATTCTTGCCCCTCCCTAACACGTCCATTGAGCGCCCACTTTTTCCCCCACTCCTCCTGTGCGCGTTGACCAATTGGGAGGCTCGAAGCGATCGCTTGTAAAAAAAGGTTTCTGGGGTCCTCCTCCAGCAGACATAAAAACGTGTGGCGTCCCTTGGTCGCCTTTGGCCGTCCGTCGAAAGCTGATTTTTATGACGTTATTCCAAGGCCTTCCGGTTTCAGTTTCTCGTGTCATATGAGTCAATCGTGTCCTAAGGACATTTCTAACCTCGTACATTTACCTCTGGTTCGAGCGCATGCTGCAGAAACTCCATTCATTAAAAGGTCACAAACCTTGTCAACTTTTCGCAGACCTCTTCCGGCCTCATGTACTACAACGCACGGCTCATGGGCACATCAAATCAAAGGGGAAATAATGCGGAAAAAGCTTATTTATAATTTCTTGTAAGCATATTACACTGCTTCAACTGAGAATACTGGAGGCATAGGCCCATTCTCGTCGAGAATGAAATAATTTCAAGTGCCTTCCTTATTTAAAAGGTCGAGACCACATGCCACATATTTAAAAATCTAAGATGCACCAGATATGACTTTTAAATATCAAAATTAGTTTATATTCAAGTCCATGCTCGCCACAGTGTCCTACACCAATCGCGGATTGTGGAAGTAGATTTCTTATTTTCACAATATGTGATATTTACGTTTTACGGACGGTTTATTTGAGGCTTGTCTAATATTTTCATTTTTATTCGTTTTCTTTTCGTCGTTGTGGTTGAAAGACTCTGTATTACTTCGTCAAGAAGTAAAGAAGTACATGTCAAGAGAATTTAGGGAGGAAAATTAATTATTTGTATCTACTGAGTTATCTCGCCATTGCAGTTTCCTAGGGATTGAATTAGGTGCAGAAACATTTTAATAGATGCAACATTTTGTTCATACCTGAAGGAAATATCCGCGAAAATAATTATTATTTTAAGTTACACCCATATGATTAAATACTGTTTAATTTCACATCACATTTCTTGATCAAATGACACTTTCACCAATTTGGAAATCACTTCTCTGATGAATTATCTCTGCTTTTAAACTTGAAGCTGTTGTCTGTACAGTTTAACATTACGTAATTTACTACGCAACAATTTCAGAGTGTAAAAATAATTCACCTTGACCCGAGTACCTTGATGTCCGACCGAGTGCTTTAGCCAGTTAAGCTTCCGAGGCATCCTCTTATTCTCCGAAACTTTTTTCTGCGAATGCCTGTGACATTTTATGCACGGTAGTTCGTCACAACATCTTGTTTCTTTTAAGCCCCCAAATTTTCGGACTGTAAGAGGACGCCTCGATAGCTTAACCGGCTGAAGCACTCGGTCGGGCATCGAGGGACCCGGGTTCCCAGTCTAGGCGAGGGATTATTACACTCTGAAATTATTGCATTGTAGTGAACATTTAGCTGATGGCTCCATTAACAGTAATTGTCGCGGCATCTCCCGCAGTTTCGTGGAATCACGTAATTTCTTCACCTTCAAATTACAAAACCCTCCCAGCTACGCTTGTCTCCTTGTCCTATCGACCAAGTTTCCGAGCCATACCAAACTATGTTGCATATTAAACTGTTCACGAGTCCACTTGTTCACTTTTCACTCATTATTGAGGGTTACTGTCATCAACTTCCATCTCTTTGTAAACACCTCTTTGCCTAACGCAATTCTTTTTTGAGTGCCCACACCTCTGTCCCCTTTCCCCCAAAAGGTTTCCTAAGTACCTGAAATGTTTCATATATTTTAGTTTATGTCCATAAGCTTTTAATGCCGAGCCTTCCTTCTTCTTGAGAAGATTATTACCTCAGTTTTAAGATCATATCTTACCTAATCAGACTGATTCGACAATGCGATAATTAATGTTTGTAAATCTTTGTATGACCGACTAAATAACGCTCGATCATCCAAAAAATTAACTGATTTAAAAGGTTTCCCATCCCCAACCACTTCAGTCTTCATCTCTTCCCATGCCTCGCTTCCTATATGTACTATATATATTGAAAAGTACAGATGATAATGAAAATCACTGGCTTTAATCCCCTACCTACCACATCCCAATTCCTCGTCCACAGTGCTCACATGTGCATTCTGACACACCTAAAGGTTCCGGAGGAGTTAATCCTTCCAGTCTTTCTTCTGCAAAATGTTCGTTAATTTTTCTCAGTTCACTCTGTCGAACGTCCACTTGAAATTCATTCTTAAACATACAATACTCGTACATCCTGGATGTACTCCTGTTTATGATGTTAAGTAATGCCCTCGTAGCATGTACAATCAAATTTATAGTATTATAGTCGTCATATACGTTTCCTTTTTTTCGAATGGGTATCATTTATGATTTAGTAGTCTTTGGGCTAAATTTATCAAACATAATGTTTATGAATGAGTAGATTAAATCTCTTCTTTCCTCGTTTTCCTACATTTTTAAGTAACTCTGCGGGGATATTACCTGCTCGTATTCCTGAATTCTTTTTCGATTTAATTTCCTTTAAAGCCTTTTAAATATCGCAGCTATGTATTCCTCGTTCTATGTTACCATTATCTACATCATCTCCCTCTACTTGTAAGCCCTCTGGCGTACTGTCATTACCGTATAATTCGTCTATATATGTTTTCCCTCTTGTCAGACACAATACTTCTTTGATTAATATTTTGCACATTGTAGAGCTTATTTCGAAATCTCTTCTAAAAACATCATTCATGAAGACATAGGATGAAATAAGTTCCTGTAATACTTTTATATCCCAAATATTTTAACCCAAAATATATTAGGTAATTTTCGTTTATATACGTCTAAATTAGTAACTATATCGAGTACATAGCTAATATTGAACATTTTTAATCATTATGCCTCAAGGAATTTAGGCAGAGTTTTCTGATGATGTAAGTATTATTACCATTTATTTCTTCGAGAGATGTGGGCGAATGGTTATGATGTAATTGAAGGAATAGTGATAGGAATCAATAGGCGAATGTAAATGAGGATTCGGAGTGAATTAAAATCCCCATTGGAGAAACGGATCTAGTTGAGATTATACTGTATTTCATAAATGCTTTTACAATTTGTCTTCGTAAGGTTGCTAGCCAGTGGTTAGCACGATGGATATCTTGTCATTCTATGAAGTCGTCCTGGAGCCATCGTAGTTTAGATGATCATGATGCTCGGTCAAGTGATGTTAGTGATTCAGGAATCGATCGGAATGTGAACTTCTCCTCCCTGCCCCATAGTAGGATGCCCTGTAAAGAAAAGGAAATGTACGCATGTAGATAATTATAATTTTTTTATTGATTGAAGCCATCGCGTACCCACTGGCACTCAATCACATATTATTGCTTTCATAATTATGTAATGGAATAGACTAATACATTTACCTTCAGGATACTGTCTCTAATTAATAAAATTCATTCTTATTGCAAAACATGGACTTAGACGCGACAACCTCACGTAAAATACAAATACACCTCACCACACGTTAGTAATTGTTTTTCATTCTCGCATATTTCAGTAGTGCGCGCTTATCAATTCATTAAACGGGTCGATTATTATTTCAGTAACTACTACACAGGTACGGCATACGGCTAAAGAGTCATACGTCATTCGAGCGTTTCTCAAATTGGGTAGATTCGAACTCTTCACGAAAACCAATCTATAAACGGCAACCGTAAAGTTAAAAAAAAATTCTATGACAGTATCGCACACCTATGCCACCAGAGTGGAGCGAAGGAAAGAGCCACTCTTCCGCCTCTCCCGAGGTGTCACCCGACCAATATCACTTCTGTGCGTAGCCGCGTCGGAGGGGGGAAAAAATAATGAAAAAATACTCCGCAAACCGCGCATCTCGTCTCTCATGAGATCTGTGGTGACAGATGAAGAATCGGAAATGGCGGTGGAGCGCCGTGCACGCCCTCACACTCCCATCCGAGCACACATGAGGTGAAGGGACCTGGGATGTCGATTGAGAATTGGTTTCGAACATAAGGAGAACGAAAAAAAAGCGCTGCCTGCCGTATCGCGGGAGCTTGCGTAGAGGAACTTTCTTTTTATTTCCTGCAGGAAAAAAAAGAGTAAGGAAATAAAGGCTTGGCGGAATGGAGAACGATCATGTGGAGAGGATTTCGTCGACTGATCCGTGGGAAATATTATGCATGGAAAAAGACTGGGAGGTAGGTGAGAGGGGGGGGGGAGGGGGAAGGGTGGAAATACGCGGCGGCGCTGGGCTATAGAAGTAAGCCCCGAAACGACTATTGCGGTATCTCGGGATGAGACCTAGAGACAATTTTCCCTCGGAGCGTCGGGGTGTTTTGTTGTCGACGGCGAGTTGCATATATTCTCATTGGCACGGTGATATTTCAGATAACTTGAAATGGAGAATGATGACAGGTAAGGGTGCTTGGTTGAGTGGAGACTCGGGTATGAGGGGCTCTGGGAGTGGATTTGAGCGGGAGGATAGGGTCCGGAAGGGCGTCGAAGCGAAAGAGATGAAGTGTGTGGGGTGAAATTCCTGGGAAAATCTAGCGGAGGATTTGGAGGAGATATTGAACCGAGAGAAAATGAAAATACCGGAATAAAATGCGCGGGCTTGGGGTGTTGGCGGAGGATGGGGTGACTGTGACGGAGAAAAAACCCGGTTGCTGTGCTCGGCGATGTTCAGGGAAGGAATTTGTGTTTGACTTGGATCTTTGATTGTCTTTGAAAAGGAGACAAGATTTTCTGTTGTGCTGGTAAAAGGATTTTTAGCTATCAACTTGGCATCTTGAAGCGTTAATTTCTTTCCTTCGTATTATATCGTAATTTAAGCATAAAACATCCGATCATTTGGTAAATAGAATGTGCGTTTATAATGCTAAAAGTTTAATTCAAAGATGGGAGAAGGGAGACGAAGCAGCAATTCCTAACCTACTGTTATTTACGGGTCTGGTAAATGGACCGAGGAGGCCTTAAAGCTGCTGAAACTGTTTATTTTATTCTCTGATGATTAAAAATTCTCAAGGAAATGGATTGCAAAGCTTTTATGAAACGTACAGGGTAAATGTTAAAATGTTATTCTTACCATTATTTCATTAAATATCCATAATAGGCATATTTTGTGAAATTTTACGCTCAGCTCCGACGTTTTTATTTGAAAATCACGTCGAATAAAGGCCAAAGTGATTAATAATGTTGTAATTCACAATTACTGTTACATGAAATCTTAAATAAGACCCACGTAATACAATATTGCCTAAATAAGGAATATTCCTTACCGAATAACTTTCAATAACTATTTCACAGATTGTTTCAATGTTTTCTAATTAATCCATCAAATAAGCAATATATACCCAGTGATTTTAACCAGAGAGAATATTTTAAGATGGGTATCTTCAGTGAATCAATGGATAATGAATCCCTAGTATGCACACTTATGCATGCCACTCCCAATTATTTCTCTATTAGGCACATGAAGAGACGATTCCGTGGATTGAGAACGACCTCCTATGCCAAACTTATGCACTCCGCTCTGGCGTGTTGCGGTTGCCTAGACACCCTCACTCTTCCGATGCACCGGGACGCTTCCCAGATGTCACATCGGTCCATTTCGTTCGATGCATAATAGTAAAAGTAGTTTTTAGAAGAAAAGACGGACAGCTGAGCCCATTTGTGTCTAAGTGGATAATTGGGGACCTGTAGAATTATAGACAGCCGAAGAGGAGAGAGGTACGACGTTGACACCGGCGTACTTGTAATGAAAGGCGCGAAGTGCACTCTAAGCTGCTCACAAATAGGGACCCAAATGCATCACCACGGGGATTTGAAGTCCTAGTGGTCGTTAGCCAGTAGGTACCCCAATAAATGCCTACATGAAAGGGCGATCATAACGGGACATCTTTGTTTCTGCGGCTTTTCGCAAGTGCAGCACTCCATAAAGTTGTCATCCTTACTTCAGCTTCCTTTGTACCACCGAGGATATTGGAAACCAAACATTTCATCTTCAGGAATTAGATCGAGTTCTAAGAAGTTATTTAGTGAATAATATTATTACAATTTCTCGCTTAACAGTCCTCACGCTTCTTCGTATCAATTCTTCGGAATCGACTGCCCTTAACGTCGAGACTGGAACGCTAGGGTGCGGATATTTACGGGGTGGAAAACGGTGGCCGTGAGGGGACCGGTCGTGAAACACCGCATTTATGGTTTGTCGCCGATATGAAATGTCCGATTGCGATGCGTCGTTTATGGATTGCCTGTGTGCGGAAGGACGAGGAGCGCGCTTCCATCAAGCTCCCCCACCCCTCTCGATTCTTTCCATTCCCATGCCGCCGCTGGCTCCAATCCCTTCTCGCTCCCGCGTCTCCTCTCCACCCGCCTCTAGTTTTGTTGCCCACTCCTCCCCTCAATTTGGCTTGCGACCTCCCCCTCCCTCCCGCTCACCTACTCCGTCACCCCCTCCCCCACCAGCCTTTGACGTCACTCGCCCGTCCCCGTTGGGCTCGCCCCGCCGCGCGCCGTGTGCGATTGTTCTGTTTATCGGAGCGATCCTGTGCGTGGGGAGCGGGTGAGATCAGTCCCGTTGCCATAGGTAACATCGACTGGGATGGGGGGAATTGGCTGGGGAAGGGTGGGTGAGGCAGGTGAGGCGTGGAAACATGGGGCCTTAGGTGGAAGGGGCGACTGAGATGGAGGAAGGTTGCGATGGAGGTGAATAAGAACGGAAGAGGGTGATGAATGAGCGAATAGGGAAGGAAGGAGAGTGAGTGGTAGAATTACGAGTTTAGAAAGAAAATTGGGAAGGGACTGAAGTCGGATGGCAGCAAGGAGTGGAATAATATGCATAATGAATAACAGGGCTCTTAACCGAAGAGAAGAAGATTGAGTGTATAAAAGTGTCGTTTTTGCAACATAATTTAATGCTTCAATTGGATTGCTCCAAATGAATGCAAACGAGGTATGGTGGTAATGATTTCATTTGTTTAGCATCACCCATTTGCAAATTTTTGAGTCATACATCAGAAAAAATACTTTTTCTGGCTCATTTTTATGAAATTAGGTCTCTCCACAGCGAGACGAGCCACTGGTCTCGCCTACTACGAACTCTTTTGATATCCATTGGTTAACGGTAGTCCTTGAGTATTCTGAAAGCCATCATCATCCAGCATAACCAGGTGCATTATTATGCCGTGAAGGCTTTCTAATATGTGTAACTATTTTGTCCGAGCGCAGTGAATTAATGTATAAATTATCGACAGAGAACAGCCAAGCTGGAATGAGCTTGCTGGCATATATCATATTAAAGCAAATTTTCGACGAGCGTCAGTAACACGTTCCTTTCAACTTAGCTTTTTACTACGAAAAAAATAATTAAACAGTAGAACAAAATAGCCTTCCATAGTTAATCAAGTTGATTGTAGCCTTTTTACGTAGTTGTTCAAACTAAATTAAGGATTCCTATATTATGGTAAAAAATAGTTTAAGGAACATAGAAGTTACCTTGAGGAGGAATCAATAAATTTAATAAAAATAAAATTCTTACGGTAGCTCGGCTAAACTACGGGTTTTTCTCCTTACATTTTACCATAAATTTAGATTCTGCTATGTGTGCACTAGTACTATGAACCAGATAATAAAATAAACCATAATTTCAAAATCTTTTGCCAAGAATTTTAGTTTTTCATTGAATAAAATTCTATGGCAGTTGGACTGTTTGAAAAAGATGCATAAAATATGCATAGACGAGCAATTATTAAACCTGGTGTAGAGAAGAAATGAAAAATTCCGCGCCGATGTACCAACCGTAACATTCAAAGCGAATAAATTCTCTGGTTCTCTGAGTTATCCTTTCTCAAACAGAGATAATTCATAGATAACCCAATAGATATAACATATTGATTATTGAATGGTTAATCCAGTCATAGGTGAAGCATCTTAATGGCTCCCGTCGAAGAAATCAATCAAAAGGTTCTACTGGAGACCACGAGGGAAGACTTGAGACGGTCCCATTAGGTTAAATATTTCAATGGCAAAGACAAAATCGACTATTGCTTTTGGATTTGAAATAGTAATATTGGCATGAGGGAAGAAAAGATGAAAAGGTTCCTTCGGACGTTGGTTCTGGAAAGAAAATTCGATCGCAGGAAAAAGGAAGCGTACTGGAAGGAAGAGGGAAGATGAAAACTCAAGAGAAGAGTTGATTGGAGCAGGTTGAGTTGAACAGAATAAGGGAAGCGGGATGAGTAAAGAAGGAGAGGATGGAGGGGGGGTCGCGGGGGGAAGGTAGGGGGGGCACCGTGTGGGACGGAATTGACATGCTTCTCCCTCCTCTTGTGTGTGTGATGAGCGGGGTGCTGGGGATACTGGTTGGAAGAACCGAAAGAGATGAGAAAAAGGGTGGATGGATAGTAGGAATGCTCTCGAAGGAGGAATGTAACATTGCTTTGAGGAGCTCTTTTGAGCAAGGCGCGCTACAGGCGAGGTGGGAGTGGCAAGGTGGTAGGAAGAACGAAGAGGTAAGATTTGGGATGCCAAGGAGATAGGAAGGAAGGGTGTTGAGCAGGATGTGGTATGTAGAGATTCCTTGGATTGGAGAATGGGAATGTGATTGAAGGGGATAATGGATTGAATGATTACGAATATTATTAGAGATCTGTGTACGTTGATAGAGAAATAGGTATAAGATCAGAAGAAGGAAGTAAACGTCATGAAATAATTGTCTCGAGAAAATAACTAATGGCTAATCAACTGAAAAAAATGAAATAGGGTATTCCCTACCCAAGGTGGTTTCACACATATTATCGAGTTATGTGGAAAGTATTATTATAAGAAGCTGATTTTCGAGGTTGAAGAAAGTGTATATTGTTTAATCCACAGTTTTACAATATTGCCGCTATAATCTAACATGCCTCTCGATTAAGAAAGAGGAATACACCGCTTGGCGAAATAGATACTCCAAGACTATAATGGGTAGTTATTTAACCGAAATCTAAACCTTTATTACGCGCTCTTTTTGAAGGATATATTTCATAATCACTCTTATTTTTAGTGATTTATATTCGTCTAATTATCGGCATTCAAAAAGGATAGAATTTATATCTGTATATTCTTATGCCGAGATTCTCAAAAAATCCTTAACTGCATTGGTGGAAATGTTGAAATTAGGTGGACACCTACGAAATTTTAAAAATGCGTCATGGTGAAGACCAAATACGACACCATCACGTTGAAGTTTCACTGATACGCCTGCTAAAAGTCTGCGTTTATTAATCCGAATGAAATGTATAACCTTTCTTCGCGCACCAAGCGCAATCACTTTCTGAATACATTCCAAATAAGAAGCCTTCGGCACTATTTTCACCTTACCGCCCTCGAAATTCCCTAAATATCCATCCTCGGAAGAGGTGGCAGGAATAAGGTGAAGAGCAGCACTTGGTATCTTGGCAACGGTCGGGGTTGCGTAGAAAGAATGCGTGGAGACGAATGAGGCTAGGGTAGGGGGGTAGGGCAGGGGGGTAGGGGGTAAGAGCACATCGGAGACTTGGGTGAGCCGGCGTGTGCGAGGAAAAGGGAGGGGGGACGACCGGGGAAGAAGGTTCGGGTGGAGGAGGGGTGAGGAGCGGGAGTGGCGTGCGTGGGAAAGAAGGAACCCTCGGAACGGGGCGATGGGAATTCGACGAAGCGGGGGTGGGTGGGTTTGGCAGCCTGAGACTCATCTTTCATCTCCGGCTACGAGTTACGTCTATGCCTCCCGCCCGAAACGCCATCCCCACCCACACCTCCAGACACCCCCACGCACCCTTCCCACTCCTCTCACTATTTCTCCCTTCCATCAACCTCCGCATCCTCTCTCTCTCTCTCTCTCTCTCTCTCTCTCTCTCTACCTCCCACTCTTTCCATCCTCCTTTTCACCCCTCTCCACCCGGCGCCGGAATCTCCCTCGCGTTTCCCCCCTCCCCCACAACTCCGATGCCTCCTCCGCAATCCTCCTCGTTCCCCTTTTGCCTCCTTTTCCCCCGGCCTCCCAATGTTCTTTCCGCTCCGTAGTCCCTGGAACACGGGTGACAAGGGGGTGGAAAAGAGTGGGGCGGTCGCTGCTTGCTCCTCTTCCCCGTCTCAGCCCTATTCCGAATAATTTTTCTTCGTCTTTCTTCACTTCCTCTCCCAGCTCTGCGCCTCCATTCCCTCGCCTTGCCCTCCACTCCATTTCCCCAAACCAACCTCCCCCCTCTCGCTACCTACCTCCCACCCTGATCCGCGGAAGGGCCCACATTTCCTTCTCAGGGGATATCTGGCGTCGAGGCCATGTGAACTTAGTTTTTGTACCATCACCCACTGAGTCCATCTGTGATTTTTGTTCCGGATGATCGGAATAAGTAGGTTAACGCGACGCAGGTGCATATATCCCTCGATGCGTATAAATATGTTGACTACTCCCAACCCTTATATGTTTTATTTATAAATGGATAAATTTTGGAGGGACAAATATTCACTTCAAGAGAAACTGGTTGGCATGTCATCAAAATGTACCAGAAGTAAGTCCATTCAGAAGTAGGTCTATCCAGAAGCCATAGAAAGTGAAGCACAAAATTACAGTAGACTTTATTAAAAGAGGTGTTTCATAAGTGTGGCCAATTCGTAAATTCTATTTATCCAATGGAATTAAAGGACTGGCTTATTCGGAGAGCCTAAAAGGAAATATTTCTTCTCCCTTATGACTATCCTAGAATCTGAAGAAATGGCTCCTCGATTTAGAATATGGAGAATGACTTTTGTAAGAGTTGGTACTTTGATTGAGTTAAATGCGAGTTAACTGGATAATTTTTCTCGAGTTGTTAGATTTTACGTATAAACTATACACTAATCATGAGCTGGAAAAAAATAAGTGGCATTTTGGGTCTTAATATGAAAATATTTATCATCCTGGTGACTCAAGTATCTAAAATGAGAAGTTAATGCAAATGTGTTATTAAAAGGGCAATTACATTTTTGGAAATACCTGAATAAATGAACGTGTTTTTTCGTACACGTTGGATTATTACAAGGCATTCGGTGATATGGATACCGTCTAAGGGAGGTCATTTTCAAATGTAAAGGAGAAATTTTTTTTCCTGCAAACAATGTTGGAAACCTTGTTCTGTTTCAAAGCAGTCGCACTAGTTTAGAAACTGCCACGGACCCTTCAGTAGCTAATTTTATGCTCGGGGAACAGCAGGTATTCAGAATCAAAAACGATTCTACAAGGGGTGCCATGCCCTCACCCTTGAATTTACCCCTGCCATAAAGTACTGATACCCTCCAGAATTACGAAATGCAATGCGGAAAAAATTCTGCAGTTCTCTAGGATTCAGACGAAAAAATCACGTTAAAAATAGTTTTACATATAAATCTAAAATTCGTGAGTTAAAGTTCCTCTTCGGACATAGCAATTTTGTAAAACATTGGTGGTTCGGCCCGGATAAACTGACAAAAAAGACATTAGATTATCGGAACGCAGTGCCACACTGGCTTCCTTAGGTGCTCGAATAAAGAAAAGAAAAAAATTATTTTACTGTCATGTTCTAATAAATGAATTTTGATTTAATTATTTGCAACCCTTGTAAATTTTCACTCAATTCCATAAAAATAACTCAATTGCTGAATAACTCATTTTGATAAAATATCTTACTCCCTACACCGAGCTCTAAACTCAAGCAAATGAATTTTGAAAATATTCTCGTGGTAATGCCTATCGTTAATTTATGTAACTTAAAATTTCCACATTTTTCAATACCTGGAACATAAAAATTGGATATTTCCCTGAAGTATCTTTCATCTGGGGACAGATGTTTGTATGAAGACAAGTAGCAAGGTGTCTGTAATACATTATCGCAGTCGAAAAGATGCCACGTGCGAGGTGCCTTCAAGTTCCAGACTATATCATTTTTTTCTCAGGACTGGGAACAATCAGGAAAATATACTTTTGCTTAGAATACGCTGGCACTCTTTATTAGTACAAGACATATGGTTTCACCGGTGTACAGGATTTGTATGGCAGCCGATAGAGTGGGTAGCGATTTCTATACTTAAAATGGCACCATTTAATGTGCAATAACGGTGTTATCCATTTTATCCAGTTGCGTGGTTTAACACCTATTGAAGTTCATCTTCATTCGAGTGAGATATGTGGTGATTGTGTAGGAGATGTGAAAATATGCTTTCGTGGGCGCCATAGTTTAAGGAAGGCCGAGCGTCGTGTGACAACGAGCCCAAGAATTCTCGATCACGGATCATCAATAGCTTTCCAGTGGGCAAAAGGGACCCCTATGCAAGGATTCTCGGCAGCCATGGAATTATTACGTCGACGTTATGAAAAATATGTACGCCTACATGGAGATGCATATTTTGAGAAGTATCAAAATTGTCTACTTTTTGGTGAAAGTGGCTTTATGGAGAAAAGAATGGGGGTTTTATTTATCCAAAATGTTTTCATATTTAGGGTACCAACGTTCACACATATTTCATCATTCAAATATAATGTTTTAGAAAAGTTTTGGCAATCAATGGCCGCGAACAATCGACATTCATTTTCGTAAAGATTGATTTGACAAATATAATGCTCCCACGTGAACACAATGGCAAATACTTTCCGAACAAAAGACAAAAAAAGCTTAATGATCAATCTGTTTTCCTGATGACGTCAGGTACTTAGCAATAAATTGGTTTTAATATTATACTGTACAACTCCTCGTAATATTCAAACCGATGTATTATAAATAATTGAAATGATTCATCTGGCTCATAATTGGTTTTATATACGGAAAAATGAAGCCTTCTTTTGGTATTGATCATTTAGAGGGTAGTAAGTGATACACGGCCTTATTGTGAATAACTGTGAAAGGATGGAATAACCGTAAAAGTAGGGATGTAAATGAATTCTTGTGAGCTCATGCCCGCGAAGCAGAGGAGATGAAACTCGGAGTGAATTGAGATAGGTTGGAAGGTGCAGAGGGAAGTGACTGGTGGGAATTAAGATGGAGTGGGAGAGCAAAAGAGTGAGGGTGGTGGGAGTTGGTGTGGAGAGGGAATGGGGCGAATAGGAGTGCTAGGGAGAGGAGTGAGGTAGGGAGCCAGGCACATCGGCAAATATTGACTCATCTGGTTAGCACTTCTCCCTCCATCTCTCTCTCTCTCTCTCTCTCTCTACTTCTCCACCTTCCACCGCACCTTCCCCCGCGTTTCCTCCACCCCGTGAGCCCACACTCTCTTTCGCGATGCCTGGAAAATTCCCTCGCCCTGCATAATCCAGTGCATGTCCCTTTCCAGCCCGTCCTCCCTGCCCCTTCCACCCACTCATCCGCCCGCCCTCCTTCCAATCCCTCCCGAATCCATTTCCTCGGTTTCGCTCCCTAAACCCCCCCCCCCACTTCCTCTCTCTCCTAAGCTCGACCTCCTCTCGTCTTTCACTCCCACCTCTATTTCTTCACCCTCCTTCCTCTCAATCCCCTCCCACTCTTGCTCTCATTGCCCTAAAGGGGTTGCCTTTTCCTTGGGATTTCGAAATAATACCACGACTAATTTATGATTCATCCTCCATAGATGTGAGAAAATATATTCCGTCGGTTTTTGGCATTATTATCTACTTTAACTTCCCACCGAAGATGATTTTGACTATTTTTTAGTAAAAGATAAACCAAAAGCTGATTCACATTTTTCGGAATGAATTAATGAGGCTAACTTTGGTCATAAATTTTTATTAGTGAAATTAGTTACATTTGCCATCAATAATTTGAGGACCTGATCAAGAAATATATTTCCGTCATTACAGCAGTAATGACGGGAATATATTTCTGAGAATGAGTTTGAAATAACATTTGATCATACTTTAAGATCATACTCTGATTAACATATTTTTTCGAGGTTAATGTGGTGGTCGGTAATTTTTCACTTGCTAATAACAGTCAGTTTTTACTAAGTGGAAAAATAACTCCGTTTTTTGCATCATCCTTGGGTCTCATACATAAACCAGTTCAGGTCTATTACGGGGTAATATAGTCTTACAAAGCGTTTCTGAAGGTAGTGGGGGGCGTGGGGTGAGGATGCCAGGGTATCAGGCACCTTTTAATTTGGCCAATTTATGCGTTTCTAACTTTGCTTAATTCATCGAAGTTTTATTATTCTAATAAATACTCATCTTAGGCATGAGAAACAATGATGAAAGATAGTTTAGTGTGTAAATGCGATAGTGCCAACCAGTGCGGTGAGGAGACAATCATTAAGTTTGCCCGATACCTTTTCTAAATCGACTTGTTGATTTTTCTGAGGTATAAATCCTTTCTGAGGTAGGCGAATTCGGATTTGTTTGACTCTGTTTGTTATCTTATAACTAATATCATACTGCTGAAATTGAATTAATGACGTCATTATTAAATAGATAATCAAATTAATTAGAGGGCTTATCAATGAGACTTATGAAGGGTATATTTCCATTGAGTAAATTTATCTTGAAGGGAGTCATAACCAGTTCGCAATTAGTAGTTATTGTAACAGCAAATGAGTATAAAATTTGAGATTCTCCAAACCATGCAGCCTCCCTATATTGTCACCATACTACTTCTGTTATACTTTACTACTTCTGTCACCATACATCTACTGCAATACACCATACGATTTCTGTTTATAAAAATGCAATGTGGTGCAACGAATCTTGTTTTCTCAGCATGTAATTTACTTATTCAACTTGTTGAGTTGATTGATTGCTTGATTGAGTTGTTGTTTTTACACTAAGGCACCATGCCCTTTGACAGCCTTAATAATAAAGCCACTTTCATAGTGCGTTCCTTCAACCTTCAAATAATCTAATTCCTCTGTTTCTGTGTACCCACCGTAACCATATTATCTGAAAAGTAGTCGTAGGACGCAACTTGGTGCCAAAAAATTTCTCTTTAGATCTCCAACTTCCCTTTGCAGTATCAAATGGTACTCTTTGTACATACTTCTTATTTGAAGAAATTAACCGCCCTCACCTTTACATATAAGTTTCCACCCATCTACTCCACATTTAATACTTTAATGGTTGGCGTACGTATAAAACTTTATAAGTTAAGAGCAAATGTTTACGAATCTTCACTCAGGGGAATTATGAGACTTAAATGGAGGAATTAAAAAAATGCGTTTCAATAAATTTGAAATTATTTATTTCTTTCTTTGTCCAATGACAGAAAATATTTCATTTTGAGGCTCATGTCCTTCCGAGTTCAACGGGAGCAAGCATTTTGTGGTTTCCTGAAATTTGTTTGACCATTGTGTGTGTTTATGCTACACTCTTCTGAGGTGCAACCAGGAAAAAATTTGAAAAACCTTAGTTATATCAAATTTTATATTCATCATTTATATGAAAATAAAAATACCTGGTTGGATTTTGACTAAAATCGATCCACCATAGATCAGATTTACTTATTACATTTTCCAAGTTCTCGGTAATATCTCCCAAATTTGTGATAACTTTAATTTTTCCAAATTTGAATAAAGTTCTTTTATAG
Organism: Hetaerina americana; assembly: GCF_022747635.1. NCBI lineage: Eukaryota > Metazoa > Arthropoda > Insecta > Odonata > Calopterygidae > Hetaerina > Hetaerina americana. The sequence continues at coordinate 204,420 of NW_027287084.1, read as the reverse complement.
CTCTTGAATGTATTCATGTATATGTAAGACAGTGTAATATTAATTGATCGAAATTCGTTGGTAAATTAATATTTCCATTAAGAAGGATATTTCAAGCGCTGTGTATTTGCATCAAAGCAATGACATCCCTTAAATAGAAAGGAAATCATCCAAACAGAGACAAAATAAATCAGAGTAAGCAGATGTTATTTTTTCTTCTTAGCAGTGTTCTTCTACTATGACGAACTAGGAAAATGACAATTTCTCTAGGCTATCATCAGGGAGACATTTTTAAAATGCTTATTTCAATTCATACTTAACGTGAATTGTTGCTTAATATTGCATTTTAAACATAATTTACAAGAAATTATACAGAACGGTATATGCTCATCACATCAGAATTGTTTATATTATGAGTAGTTTCGTATAAATTCGTTCTTCACCCGCATAAATTTAAAATTTAAATCGTAGATCGCAAGTGATTACGCATATTTAAGTACTTGCTCCTCAAGGTTCGACCCACAACATTTTACTGAGCAAACAAATAGAATTTAGAAATTTTATAACGGGTGAATAGGGTGCTTATATCTTTTCTAATCCTTATTTCCATTAGAATTACGGTTTTCCCACGAATTTAGGGATTTAAAGTAGAATTTGTTCCATTTCTTTCCATTTTCACTGAACTACTGGAGGTTAGAGTGGATCAATATAGTAAATTATATTTTTAAGAGTAATAACACGGGTTTCCCAGTTCACTTTGCTCTGAAGGGTTGGTAACATGATAAAGTTGCCTTGCGCTTTTCTGAAACTGAAGATTTCGCCTGACAGCTATCAAAAGTCAAACGCATTATCAAGAAATGATATTGCCAACAATGAAAATTGACCAAATCAAGTTGTTTGTTCACGCCAGTAAACGAAAACCATCATTAAATTTGCATCATTCGATCGACAGCTAACGAAGTAATTTTAGCAACCCTCAGTACTTCTCTATTCTTAACGAGTCTTCATCTCAGGAGGTTCTTGTCATCATTTATCCATCAAACCTATATCCCCTATCCTTCTTCCAACTATTTTATGGAAGCGCACATAAGGCAGATGCAGTTGGGTGAAGGGTTTCCAAGGAGGTAATATCCTTCCGTAGTTCTTTTTGATGCTTAATAAGTTACATTTTTAAATATCTCGTCCTATTTTTTGTGTCTTGTAAAACGCAGTAAGTTAATTTTGGCTGTTGTTCATTCAATGTGCTCTCATTATTATTCAAAATATAAGTTTACTTGGAACAAGATACTCCATTATTCATAAAAATTACAAGTCAATGAACTTTTTAGCGCGAGAAGAAATAAGAAAAAAGAATAGCATGCCATTTTAAATCTGGGTTCCGTCAAAAATTTCTATCTTTGTGATATTAAGAAACATATATGGACAAATATAACTGGTGTCTGAGTCTTGAATATCGCTCTTGGTGATGGCTCATTGGTAAAATTAAAACAATAAGGTTAAACTCGAACTCGTGTGGAATACTATGAATATCAGATTTGTGACCACCAAAATCATGATTGCGTGGGAAGATTTGGTGAGATAGGCTGCTCAGATATCAACGAAAACCAACGCTCTTGCTGTGGGTTTTCGTTGATATCTTAGCTTTAGATCTCCAAATGAATGGTAAAAATAACAAACCATGTTGTTCTTTGAGAGTCCCCGATTTAAAGTTTTCATTTCACTCTTACAGATTGCCCAATATATGCGATGCCAAATGTGATATGCGATTAATGATTTTAAAATGTCGACCTCATCAAGAAATGACATGGTGCGTGATTATGCTATGAATTTTTAGATACCTTCAATGCTGACTATCAATGAAAAAATATTATAGTGATGAGAGTCCTAAGTGGGTTGATACTTTCAGTAAAACTAATTGCTTTTACCATTACACTGTTAAACCTATTGAACCACTACCAAATACCCACATACCAACTTACTCGCACATACCGACAGTTCTACACAATGGACCGATTTTTATCACTTGGTTAATTAGAGGTCTCTTTCTCAAAGCTATACGTAAGTCAATTTACACGAGTCAAAAATAACCTTAACTTATCTGCCTTAGTGGCATTATGGTAATTACAATTAGCTTCAAGTGTTGCATGCAGAAAATGTTTACGTTTTGTACGATAAATTAAAATCACTAGGTAGGCTTCCATACTTCTTATATTCCATTCTATTTCATTCTTCTCTGTATCTTTGTCACTCTGTGCAATTATCAAGGAGTCGGATCAGGCGAGGATGCGGTTGGTTTCATGCATACAATTAAGAGGAGGGGAATGGCCAGGATTCCCGTTGCCATGGGCTGGAGTTGTTGGGGTGACAGGAGGTAAGGGAAAGATTAAGGATAAGGTTCGTCACCTTTGATGTGAACTCACAATATTTTAAACCAAGGAAAAAAGGAAAAAATAAAGGCAACTGTATTGAAAGTCACTTTCTTACCCCTTGGGGGTGATTGGTCGTGAGTTTGGTGAATATTCAGGAGGGGAGAATTGGTTGTAGAATACATTGTTATTATAAATAAAAATATCAACCAGGCTATTAAAATGTTCAAGTTGTGAGAATAATTCATTATATGCCCTTTTTAATACTTCATGCAAAATAACAGGAATAAAATTAATAAAATACTAGATCTTCAACGTATTTGGAAAAAATTAACCATCACAAATAACCTGTATAGAATTTCAGTGTATTCTGAGCATCTAAAAATTAAACGTTTTCATTCCAAACATTCTCTAGCGAAACACATATTTTTACGTTTACATGCGTCAATTATATTTTATGCTCATTTGCATCTACTTTACGCTATTCTTATATACAATACTAAATATGAGAAGGATCAACACAAAAGTCAAGCATGTTAACCTGGATAGAAGTAGAGTCTAATCATAAGTTGATGCGTGAGAATTGTGGAGTTCTCTACACTGGTCAATATGGCCGTAAAATTAAGGACAGGTGAACGGAACACAGAAATTCGATCTTTTCATTTTATACAATATGAAAAATCCAATTATTCTCATAAAATGGTACCATAGGGCAATTTGAAATTTTTAATGCCGTTTTAGCTGTAGCGGACATGAATTCTCTTCTCATGTTCCCTTATAAATATTCGTGCTCTATTTGAAGAAGCTGGAAGGGCTATCAGCTTATAAATTAGATGCTGGCCCCGAGTGCCATGGTTGAATGTATCATATGTCAAATTACAACTTGCGTTACTGTCAGCGTGATCTGAGATGGCATAGGTCTCAGAAGGGCCTACTTCTAAATTTCGTGGACAATATTTTTTTGTTGTAATTAGGCAAATAACTTCATATCTAATATGCAAATTATTTCGATAGTTTAAAATATGGATAAGTAAATGAGATAATTGTCAGTTGTATTATTTAGAAATTCCAACATAATCATTGTAATGATTTTTTAATGGCAAAGAAAACGACCATGACCAGAATGCGACCCTCACTAGTAGGGAGATGTCAAGTTGGTAGGCCGTAAAAATGAATGTGCCTGCGCCAAGTCGCGCCGACCTATGCTAAATACTACCTTGCGATTATGTCCATTTCCATCGCAAAGCAGATGTCTTGAGAAGACCCTGTGGAATAAACGAGAAAACTTCATCAAGCAAATACGCTGGGAAATCACCAGATCTTACTTGTCCTGAGAATATTTTGGCATTCGGTTAGCATCGAATAGCATTTTTCCAAAACGAAAGTCGTCGAACAGCCGTATCTGTATTCAGGGCGATGTCGGCTGACGACTTGCAAACAATATCATGAAGGTTGGCGGCCATGTTGAGTTCTCTGAGCGCGCTCTCGTTTCTCTCTGTCTATCTCTCTCCCTCTCACTGTCCCGCCATCCATTTCTCTTCCTGTGTACCTAGACGTTTTTAACCCACCAGCTCTCACCTCTCGCCCTCCGGCATCCCCTCCCCTCATTCCCGCCTTCCACAAAGCGTCTCAGCCCTTTATTCCAATGCCCCATTGTCCTTCATTGCCCTCCGCCCCTTTTTCTCGTCACCCCTTCCCCCCGTCTACCAAACCATAAGCATCGCTCCTCTGTTCCTCTGCCACCGTCCCCATCCAATCCCACACACTCGTATTTCTCTCTCCACATTCTCTTCTTTGCCCTCCGTCCTTGGCTCTCTTTTGGCGCATTTCGTTTTAATAACCGTCTCGCCACTGCATCTCTCTTCAAACTCCTCCGTTCCTTGTTTTTTTTTAATATTCATTCGTGCTTTTGCTCGTCATCTTAAAGCCACGTCAATCCTCATCCGTTGAGTCATGCTATCTCTTATTATTTTAATTATGACCCTACGGTAAGATAGTGATTCAAGTTTTGAGATCTGCCATAAAAGAAAATGATCAGCTCGAAGTTAACTCTATCTACATATTGGATGCCAATCAGGGTATTTTGTAGGTTAAAAAAAAAATTGAAACTTTTCCATTTTAAACAGAATATTTCTACTGCTGATCCCACACGATCAATTGTTTTAATCCATATATCTATTTTGTTAATCAATTTCACGCATGTGAACCACAAACTTTTATTGCAGCGGCTCAATCCTTGATAGATTTTAGTACGTTGTTCGCGCCGGTCCTCTTTTCACTTACCAAATTTACTGTAGTCGTTAAGACCAAATTTCAGTAAATTAAAGTAAATTTGGTAATTAAGGGCATAAGTACCTGTCAATTATTTTCAATTTATTGCGAAGCATAGAAATTCCATCGATGAAGCAACAGCTTGTTGTTCATACCCTTTTAATTCATAATTCGCAAGGCACGTGAATTACATTCAAGCGACACCCTCCTGCCGCATACGTGGTTTTAAAACTTCAATCTACCAATCTCTTCCAGCCGAATAAATATTTAATTTTGAGCCATTTTCCGATGTTATTGATCTTTCGCACTTGCCATTTAGTTTTCTCACGGAAATATCTAGGTTTCTTACGTGAAACATCACTTCATACTATTTCTCTATAAAAGATGTAGCCAGTATCAGAATAGGACATGCGTACTCTTAAATCATATTAATCAATGAGACACAATATTTTGCATCCAATTTGAGACTAAATGGATAAAAAAGAGTAACTATGCTGTTAAAATGTTTATTTCAACTATAAACCACAATCACTGGACTCATGGTCTAGAGAATCATTTAAAAGTATCAACATTATGAAATATGATATTAAGGCGGTAAATTTGATGTTCATTACGCATTTATTTATTGGAAAAATCGAATACTACATTGTGTAATGAATTTTTGAATAAGCTTCATTCAAAATCAGGCAACAATAAATTGCTTTATTTTAATACCAATTTCGTTGTTAGGGGCCCTCGGCTCAGTAATATTTTCAGAGATCATGCAAACTCTACTCCAGTCAATAGATTACGCATTAACAAAATAAATGTATGATTTCGAAATGTTCAATGCCCCATGATCGGCTAGCATCTCCATCAGGTCAATAAAAACCCGTATAAGATTCATATTCCTATTCGGTCCTAATTCGATGCCCTTTTTTGCGAATTCAAATTAGCTAGCTTAGTTCACAAAATCCATGAGGCTCATTTCAAGTTGAAAAAATGTTGATAGAGAGTACTTAATGTATTTTTTTTATTAGCAAAATATGTGTATAAATATTTCCAGGCAAGTGTTTACTATGGTTTACAAGTATATCAAGTTGTGGATCATCTGAAAAAAGACTCGCGGAGAATAACCTTCATAAAATTCGTATTATCCTTTGGGTTAGGATTTTTATTATTATACTGTCCAAATCGCCCTCCTTCCGTAGGAGTTTGATTGAATGATCTTAGTCATCAAATTTGTTGGAAAAAGTTGTAAAAAAAAGCAACACCGATGATTGACTGAAAGGATTGATCGCCCGAAAAGATTACACTCGAAAGAGTTTTTCATTGGAGTTCATTGATATGAATATCCATTCGAGAGTCTTGAGAGCCCGACGAAATAACCAAAAGACCGCTAATTCTATTTCTGAAGAAGCAAATATTTTCATTTTTATTTTCTCATTCGTAAAGTGAGTACCTTCACTTCGTAGTAACGATTACTAAAATATAAATTCAATTTCATTTTCATACATTTGATCTTTCATAGCTAATGAGCATCTGAATAATTGGTTTTATTGTTTACTCAATACCAAAAAATTAGTTTTCCATTTCTGCTTAGCCTTATTTATTTCAAACCGTTAGGAATGAAGGTTAGCCTTAAATGTCCTCTTCACTTAAATAAGTTTTGTTTTGTAAGATAACAGGATTTACTGAATGTCATTTGGCCATACCCCTTAGTGAAGTCATTATTGCATTATTATGAAGTATCTTTTGGTAATTGATAACTTGAATACCATTTTCGAACTAATGTATCCCTTAGTGAGTTTAAGAACTCATAGTTATTTTTAATACATTTTTTGCACATATCTTTTGTTTCTCTAATAATAATTAAACTATATGATTAAATATATTCCGTATTATCATGGTAATATTGAATTACCAATTAAATGTATTAATAGCACTTTAAATCACAGTTATTAAAGGTAATGTTTATATTTTTCGTCATCTAACTTATTGATATCTGATTGATTATACGATTATTTTAATTTTTAGGAAATTAAATTTTAATAAAGCATTCACATTAATTTTATTCAAACTTTCCTGTTACAATGTCCGATAACTAAGTGCATCCTTTCTCTATTTATGGGATTTAATTCAGAAAAATCATCAGATGTCGCAGTCCAATATGCGTAAAAAATGCAGTCTATTATAAATATATGTAGAACAACTGTAAATATCCTGTAAGTATTCGATAGACCATTTATAGAAAAATTGGTTAAGTGTAAGATTGCTGGTGGATCTTATATTTTGAGTTTAGCAATCTCATTGATGCACGTGAGCAAGTATGTAAAGCAAATGAATTAATAACAATGAATGCTCTAAATTCACCTAATCCAGCAATTTTTTTAAGTCACGGAGAATTTTAAAACCGATAATCCTTGATTTATGTAGCTTATGTGGGGAATGGAGAAACTGGCCCTTACCGTCCTGGAAAAAACGTTTCCAATGATGCCTGGAATAACTTCAAGCTGTTTAAATTTCCTGTTAAGATACTACTACTTTTCTAATTAAAAAACTGCCGGGTAAATATGGGAAAAAAGGTTACATAAAAGCATAAATACGAATAAACTGTCTAAGGTAAGATTATACCTTACCTGCTACCTTTAGCTCTTTATTAAATTGTAGGTATCTGTATACTCTTGATATAATCAATCGACCATTTTCTTCATCTCGCACAACAAGCAGGAGCAACTGAGATTCACTGTTGAACAACTGCCTTAGATAAACTCATAAATATCCCTCTCAATTTTTAAATTTTACTCCTTCAAAAGATAATGGAATTCGAAGGGGGTATTTGTTTCAGCTATGGCATTTACTTCACATGGATGTTCGTTTTGGAATAATAAACAAACAATTTATTGCCTCTCTCCTGAAATACAAGGACTATAGACTATCTCATTTCGTACAGTGAACAGCTTAACATCATATATTCAGAGCTAAATTTTCCATTTAGCCTCTATATGATCCAAAGAGTATTGATAATTAGAATAGGATGAAAGTAGTAAAGTAAACGGAACACAGTATCACACGTGATTAATCACGGTATTTTAAAAATAATGCACAAGGAATATACTACATTGAGCCCATAAAATGAAAAACACACAGCTCTTTTTGTAAATAAATGTATTTTTCCCCTGTAAAAGTGGAGTTCCTTCCATAAGTAAAGTTTCCGTAAATGATAGTTTCCACAAGTGTGCTTTCCGGCTCTATTTTTTAATTAATAGATTAATTTTTATGAAAATACCTACACGTATATTATTTGAGAGGATACTCCATCGAGTATGGCCTTCTCGGTGAGTTAAGTATATCTCTACAAGGAGGTTGAATGTTGCTGAGCTGTTATCGAAATAAATTTAAAAAAAGCTACATGAAAATATATTTTGACAAAACTGGATGTTTCCGATCTTAAACGTTACTCATTATTTTGCGATATGGGTTTTAAAATGATTTTCTGATTTTCTGTTCGCGAGAAAACTTGAGTATAACTATTAATGAAATAACATATTGGCGGAAAATTCAAATTCAACCAATGACAAGCTTTATGCTTACTTCTCACGGACCGTTATACCAGCAGTTTCATTCTGCCTGATGCACCTGAAAATATTGTGCCTTCGAGATTTACATTACGTAGAGGGACATAGTAGATAATAAGTTCACCACCTACACCCTCGGATCGTCTAAAGGTAAATGGTGAAGAGCCTGTTGCCCTACGTACGTTGTACAAAAACCAAGAAGCCTTCGACATTGTTTATACTGTGATGCATGCGTGGATACACCAAATCTAACTCTCGTATTTCACTGAAATATTCACCGATGATGGAAGATGTATTAATTCCTACCTGTGTTGACAATATTTGACGTGTAGAAATGAAAGAAAACTGTCAGATTTTAGATTGAAAAGTTAAATATCTTTTTAAAGAGTTTCTGTGAACAAAGGCAATATCAACTAATAATTCGAAATACCAAGCTCTCGGTCGTTCTTGTAATTACCCCATTAGGCCACTTTTTTTCACTAAAACTTATCGCGTTTAGTGTGATAACTGTAATTTGGGAAGGGAATTTACCAGTAATCGTTGTATGACAATTAAGTGCCAACGAGTAATAGGAGTAGGTATTTTAAGATATAAATACGAGGGTCATCCGGAAAGTAGTACCCGTTCGTGCCGCATGAAGTGCTGACGACGCGAGTAGCCGCTGGACGAGGTCAGATAGCTTCAGTGGCTTGTCTGCCTTCTCTGAGCCAAGTTGCGTGACGCTAGCATTGCCTGTGTTGTTTCTGTGATTGTTTACAATGTTTAAAAAAATTGAGAACGCCGCCAGTTGTGAAGTGAGGGCAGTGATTAAATTCCTCAATGCAAGAAACGTTCGCCCATGTGATATTCATCGCCAATTAAAGGAGGTGTATGGAGACAATGTAATGGACGAGTCGTCTGTTCGGCGGTGGTGTCGCAACTTCAACATGGGGAGGGGGAACACACACGACGATGAGCGTTCGGAGAGACCGTCTGTCATTACAGACCAACTGGTGAGCTCAGTTGACGAATTCGTGAGGAACGATCGGCGCGTCACAATTGATGACATCTGTGAGCATTTTCCCAATGTTTCTCGAACAATTGTTCATGAAATTGTTAAACACCATCTGCATTATGCAAAAATTTGTGCAAGATGGGTCCCTCGCGTATCTCAATGAGCTGGCGGCGAAGGACTATGCAGCAGGAATACAGAAACTTGTCACACGTTATGACAAATGCCTTAATTTGCTTGGAGATTATGTTGAGAAGTAGTTTAAAGTATCCTCTTTCAAATAAAATTTTTTATGTTTGTTAATATTTACTTTTGTGTCTTTATTTCACGAACGGGTACTACTTTCCGGATGACCCTCGTATCTTTAAAATATTTTAAGAAATGTGTTAGGTCCTTGTTAGAATAATGATTATTTCGGGATTACTATCATTTTATTTGAAATTTTATATAAATAGTAGCTTATAGCTGAATTATTCATAGTTTTTAACTTCTTTTCTGGGCTTTAAGCTACATATAATAAACTTTGAGATATACTAAGAACTGGACTTGCATGTTTTACTTGAGTGAACAATACTGAATGATATATACGTACGGTTTGCCGTGGTCGGGAAGAAAAAAAAGCGGTCTGTTCGAAAGAATAGAGCGGGAATGAAAGGCTCTGCTATTAATCCCCCTCTCCCCGAGTGTGTGTACCTGGATGGCCCCCACATGTCGACCACTGGTCAACCAGCCGACCGACGGACACACCACATACATGGACCCAGTCGTCCCCTTTCCACTTCTCTCCCCTTCTCGCTCCCGGCCCTTAATGTCCGGCAATGACCCTTTATCACCCCCTCTTTGCTATTATTTTCCGCCACGGTAACGGGTGGTTCGTTCCCCACACACGAAGCCTTCGGAGGGGTCCGAAGGAAACGTGATGAGAAAAAAACGACACAACATTAGAAGAATATATAAAGTGGATGAAAAGAGGGCATGGGTTTGAGGGACCGGATGGACATTGGAGAGCGGGCGGGTGGTGGGTTGGGGGAGGGGACGGCGTGAATTAATAAAAGGTGAGCGAGGGGGAGCGGAGGGTTCATGCAGGGGGCGCGACGCCACCGGATGGGCGAGGAAAGGTTTGATGGGTATCCCAAATGGTTTACCCTCTCTCTCCGTCTCTCCCCTCTCACACCCACCTAATCCCTTCCACTTTTGAGGACAATTTGCACGCGTGTTAGACACGCTTTCATTCTTTATTATATACCTCGACAATCGACCTGAGTCTGTACGCTCCAAATTTTGGATCTCCCCTCCACACACCGGTAGGGATGAGCTGAGGTGAGGGGAGAAACATGGCTATGTCATCATCACTCGGGGAAGCTAGTGTAGGCTCAGCGGTCACTATAGTAGGGTTCGAAGCGGTGTCCTCATCGCTACTACGCCGACGCTTAGCTCGGCACTGCCGTTAGGACATTGTGGCCAAGGTTCATCTCAGTTTACGACCTTTCCCTTGCCGTCTTGGAGTTTTTCCCGAGGGAGCGAGATGTTAACGGCGCATTGATGGATCTTATTATTTAGGTTCAATAGGGCACGAGCACTGTTGTTTGTCCTCCCTGAACTCGAGTAAACGGCCATAAGGGATGGCACACGGCCTGGGCATTGTGCTCCTCTGCCCAAAGAGGAACGTCGCCTCTCGCAAGGTACGGTGAAGCATCCGCTTGGACGGGAGAAGTAGGCACAAGTCATGTCTTGGTGGTTAGCGAGGAGGAAGGAGGTTCCTTGAGGACGATTGCTCCATGACTGAATAATTTGAAATAAATTTAAGATGTTTCTCCTACACGAGACATCTTTTCGCGAAGATTTCCATAAAGTTGACTTAAGCAGTTAATCTTTTTTCAAATCTTTCCTAAAAATTCATAATTTTCTAGTGCTTCACTTTGTACAATTGTATAATTATAATTTGGATTTTCTATCCTCCTCAAAACTTTTGGTTTATTCGGATGTCTATTTTCCGATATTTTGTGAGTTTAATTAAAATGTAACTGTTGGTTGTAATTTTTCAATTTTATTTATTTGGTTTTGGCCTCTAAGGTGGAGTCCTTGGATTATGGCCTCCCGATTGAATGCACGGAAGGTTCTCAGTAGGCATACTTATTAGTTAACATGTGCTAATTGTTTAATGTTGACTTCGGAGTTATAGGTATTACTTCAAACTCTAAACGCCTGCTCTAAAATTCTTTCTGGTCTTAACTGCCGGCGTTAGGAAAAATACGCCTATAGAAATAAATGTGTGAGGTTAATAATGAAGTCTGAAAACAACTTTATAAATTTAGCTTAAGGATTGAGAATAAATATACTCAAATTAATATTAATACTCATTTTACGTGATGACCTGCCGTGTGTCTTTTACGGCTGTCCTTAAGTTATCAATGGATTTTCTTTTTGCAGTCACGCCGTGGCGGCCATGTTCTCGGAGGCATCGAGCGGCCATCCCCGGGAGGCAGGCTCCGGGCGATGGAGGAGTTCGTCTCCGCGGGAAGGCGTAAGAATTCACCCGCCCAAACCGTGTGAGGATATTTTCGCATCTTCCGTCAGTTCACAGAATAAACTATGAGTCATGGCCATGATTTCTCGAATCTAGTTTTATAATTTCATTTCATTTCACTATGTTATGTAAATTCCATAAAGTTACGCCGGAGACAACAAATTCTACTTTTAAAAATTGTGACTGGATTCTACGGGCTCATTCTTGACTAAAGATCACTGTATATTAGGTAAGATTAATTAATTCTGCAACGAAGCGCATTTGAATAACACTAATATAGCAGGTGACTTTCAATTTTCCCAACTTGGTCACCCGTCAATTGCATCGCCTCACCGAAAGAAGGAAAATTATTAGGTCTACATCGCGCTCCTTGGGTAGTTAAGTTCTAAGAAAAAGCAATCAGATCGAACAGGTCCGTCAAACAACGTGTGTGATTTTTCAAGTGTTGCTACAATTTTTTATCGGAAGTTTGTAATAGTGATTACCTATTACTGGTGCGAGCAATTAATCGTATACGTATTTATCAAATAGGAATGAGTGTATTTATTTGCAATTAATGACTTTTGAAATATAATCTATGAATAAGTGATGTACTACGCATATTTTATCGTTTAATTCATGCAAAATTTTAAATTTGGCACTTGGATAATTATTCATTACTTCTGCTTTATAAAAGGCGATCACTTCAATAGAAGGCCCATTTGCATGATAAATATGCTTACGCCTCAATTAAATACATTTTATAAATCCTTGATTCACTTATAACATTTTTTTCTGTCAACACTATGATTTTATTTAAATACTTTTATAAAACTTCACCCGAAAAACGAATTTATCATGGCTTGTTTTTCTAAATGAATGCGTTCAGAAATGATTATATGCTTTATGTATGCATGTATATATATATATACATGCATACATAAAGCATATAATCATTTCTGAACGCATTCATTTAGAAAAACAAGCCATGATAAATTCGTTTTTCGGGTGAAGTTTTATAAAAGTATTTAAATAAAATCATAGTGTTGACAGAAAAAAATGTTATAAGTGAATCAAGGATTTATAAAATGTATTTAATTGAGGCGTAAGCATATTTATCATGCAAATGGGCCTTCTATTGAAGTGATCGCCTTTTATAAAGCAGAAGTAATGAATAATTATCCAAGTGCCAAATTTAAAATTTTGCATTAATTAAACGATAAAATATGCGTAGTACATCACTTATTCATAGATTATATTTCAAAAGTCATTAATTGCAAATAAATACATATATATATTAATAAATACATATATATATACATATATATTGCAAATATATATATATATACATTTATTTAATAATATACGTACATACATAAACATGAACACACAAATCAAGTGTTAATTATTGAAATGAAATGAAATAATTTACTAGATGATTCCACCAAAGTGTGTGAAATTACAAAGTAAATTATTTCATTTCATTTCAATATGATATGCAAATTCCATGAAGTCACGCCTGAGACAACAAATTTTATCAAGTGTTAATTATTCTGAATTGAATATTGCGAATATTTTCAGGGCTTTAATATGGTATATTGGATTGTGATAATTACATGTTTTTGTCATGCTAATAACGACTTATATTGATTTTTACCGTCGCCTAAATCTAAGCTGTACTTTAGCAGCAACGTATCAAATACCATTAAACTCAAAACCCATCAAAAACATTTATAAATTTTGATTACAACAGTTTTTGTCTTCAAAAAAGTAACTTATTGTTTTCGACGTTAATGTAAGGGAGAATTTGTTTTAATTCTGTAAATTACTTGCAATTCTGTAAACGCTATATTATTAACTATTCAATATAATTTATGCACCAACTGAAAATATGATTTTTTTTCTGGCAGTGTACATCGCCCATGCAATTCTGTTCAACAATGTGACGATGGTCGAAAAAATATAAAAATATAAAAAATATAGATTTGTGATCGTAAAATGTTCTGAATAACTAATTGCAATTCATGCGTCACTTCTTTCACAATGCCTCCACCAATACACTCTTAAATATCAAAATATTCGAAGCATCTCTCCTGGCGCTATCACTAGTCTCGTTATGTGCCCATCAATTCTCAGTTATCCCGAATCCAACCCAACGTATCCAGCGGACTAATGATTGGAGAGTAATATAATCAAAAGCGAGGAATTGAACATCTTCCGAAGCCAGAACTCTTTGCCCTCTTATTATCCGTTTCCTTCTCCTGAGTGAGGCAGGGAGGGAGGGAGAGAGGAAGAGTGAGAGGGAAAGGGAGAACGACGCGGAAACTCGGGGAAAATTTTATTACCAAAAGCGATTTTAATCCCGGATATGACGGTTTTGATGATTGAATTTTGAAGGCTCGTCGCTTCGACGATTCCGCGGCATTAAGTGAGGGTAATGAAGGGAATGGTTTTGGGGCGATTATTCTCTAACAAGAGTACGTGATGGTGAGGCTTTCGCCGGAGCTGGGCAAGGGAGAATAGGTGTGCTTTCAAGTGGATCGCTGGCAGGGAATGGGTTAGGAAAGTAGAGAAATACCGAGTAAGGTGGAGAAGCGTAAACATGGAAATAAATTTACACTGGGGGTGCTACGTTAAATGATCTGAAAAAATAAGCATAAAATATTTTAAAGGGAATCTTTAACAGAAATCAAAACTCAGGCAGAATTGAATACATTGATAGGAGGGGAAATGACACTCGTCGGATGCACAAGTCGAAAGTAATCATCAATGATAAGAATCTTTTTTTGAGTGAGAGTGAGAGAAAGTTTCTTAGTTACTCATACATGAAAAATGGCTATTATAGTTGAATCAATTTTACTGCAATAATAGAGCACACACATGAATTCATGTGCTTGCTACCTTAAATCAATAAGCTCGTAATTATAATATTGCTGTCCAGATGAATGTCAGCTAGAAGGAGTTCTATGCGAATCAGCATGCAACTAGAAACTACATATGCTAAATCGTTTTACCAACTAGTACACTTGTTAAAAGGTCTGTTCGAACGGTATAGCAATACCGTAAGCCTAACAAACACATTTAACGTCTCAAAGGAATTAAAATTGACGAGAAGGACTCGTTAAACGAGATAGGAGTGAGGTTATGGGGGATGGAGTCTTACATTATGGAAGAGAAGTCACGGATAGAAAGAGGACGAGGAATTGCCGAGGAGAGCTATGAATCAAGTGATTGGTGAAGAGCGCTGGGTCGGGAGGATGTTGGCCGTTGAGACAAGATCTTCCCACAGAGCATGAAGATGGAGTGTAGGATCGCCGCATTAATTTCATTTCCGGTAAAGTCCATGCTGTTGATTTTTATGTTCATTTGCTTGATTGAGGGGTGCACGAGGTCGCTCGTTTGACGGAGGATGGATATCCCGCGTGATTCGTGCCGTCAACATCTAAAAACTCAAACGCATTCCCGGTAACCCCCTCCTCCCGTCTCCAAAATCCCTTCCCCATCTGCTGCAAACTTGGTTTTTCTCTTCCACCGTCGAACCCGCGTGTTCGTGCGTGTTATAGGTTTTTTTTCTGCGCGTTTGAGACCTAAAGGAGGGGGGATGAAAAGAGAGACGAGGGGCGTATGGCTGTTGGCGGCTGGCTCGCGATTGGGATACTCGCCTCACCCCTCATTAACTCTTATCTCCCTGGCTCTTTCAAGTTTATTTTTGAAGGTCTTTTATTCCGCAGAACTTACCGCACGCACGATAGGCAAAGCGACGCGACTTCGCGGGGCGAGAGAACTCGCGGGCGCGTGAGCTGCGTGGCGAGCCGCGGTTCCGATAACGCCCCGCTCCTGCGTAAGCGGCCTTTATTTCTGATCGCCGGTTTTTCCAAGTGATGGAATTCTTTCGGAACCTGACGCGTAATTAATTAGCGTGTGAGTAGCCAGGGAAAAAATAAAATTTCGGTGTTCCGTGAAAACACTACCTCTTTTGCAGCGGGTGAGTATTGCCATGGGCTCGGAGAAAATTTATATCATGGGTTATTTTCATCATGAGTTTATAATGGTGTAATAGTGAACGAAAAAACATTTTTAAGTTTTACAATTCATTCATTTATAGACAAAAAAATTTTACGCTCCTCCCTCACCCACTTGGGCGGACTTCTAGTGCTCGTTTCAAATCTACAATATTAAAACAGAGAATTGCATACTATTGCCACTTCTTTAGATATTTTTATATTTTAGAAAATGAGCTTCTTTCTTTGATTCGTTTATGTCTACTGGAAATTATTATTTAAACACAAAGAATTGTTTTATGGAATATTTTCGCCTTTATGTCAAACGAACTGATTGATTGGAAAAAGTGCGGTGTTGTAGCGGACGGGAATCAGATAACTGTTAATGGGTAGTAGATAAGCAGCGCTGATCCACAAAAACTATTTCATAGCTGAGGAATATCGTTTATGTGCTCAAAAGTACTTTGGTTTATCATTTTGACCCTCAGGAGAAGACGGATCCGCCTCACGCCAAACTAGTGTATGATGGACGGTAAAGATAGATGTCGAAGTGGGAGGGAAATCTTCCTGTAGTTCCGAAGGGGATTGTGAGGGGGCATAGTTTGTCCTACGCTTTCAAGAATCGCGCGGACGTGTGAATGGAGGAATTTATTAATATATATATATATATATATATATATATATATATATATATATATATATATATATATATATATATACACATACATAAATATATATATATATATTTATCTATATATGTATATATATATATATATATATATATAAATAGATTCGAATCGGGGACAGGAGTGGGCGACGGGTATTGGCGGTTAGTGGGAGGAGTGGCTTTGAGGCTTGGCAGTCTCCGAGAGAGAGAGAGAGAGACACGGTGGGGAGAGAGAGGAGGGACCGACTGGGTGGAAGGGACAGACACGCACACATGCTCTAGAGGGATCGGATGTGGGGGAGGGAGCCATCCGGAGAAGGGGGTGGAAACGGAGGATAGGGTGGTGTGGGGGCGCGTGTTCTGTTGTCCATGCGTGGTTCTCCGTCGTGGGAGGACAGGGCGAGAGAGGGGTGTAAGAGGTCGGTGGGAGTGGAAAGAGGCCGATGAAGATGTAGGAGAGGGGATGTTTGAAACCAAGCGGACGAGGGTGGGTGGGTGTGGGATGGGGGACGAGGATAAGGTACGACTGCGCTGGTCAATCGTTCGCATACACACTCTGCTGGCGACCGACACGAACCACGGCGACTCTAAAACCTTATCCCATACTCACCAGGAGTCACTCTCCGGGATCCAGCGGAACGGTTGACTAGGAATTATTATTTCGTCACCGGATACCCGGTGGACGCCGGTCCACGGAAGATCTCCTCCAAAATACTCCACTTTATGAACCTCAACGTTGGCCATCCAATGGAAATTCAGATTCACGTTTCAAGAGGAGCACTTTTCCGATAAGACTCACAAAAGTCTTCCTCGATCTATCTCACCAGATATACGTCTCCGTCAGGTCACTTCACCAAAGATGAACTATGTAGGATTAACCGAGGTGAATGGCAGCAGCTCTAGTGGGATGGCAAATGAACTCATACACTGAATGAGAACTCCACTGGACATCGTTGCTATCTCAATTATTTGGCTTTAGGTTTTCACATCGCGGAAGATGACGCCGGTCCTGGGCCCTCGTCTAAAGCGTAGTCCCCGGGCCCCAAGCGTCGTCCGCGCCGTGCCGTAGCCTCCGCACATACTTCCCGGGCGACCGAGGCGGCGGCGGCGGCAACCAGCACTCCGACACAGGCGGCCGCCATTTGCAGACCCTCCTCTCGGGGATTCCTCCCGGTATGGATGGGAAGCCATCCCTCGCTCCAGTTTGTCGGTCTTCGTTTCTCTCTCCTTCTCCGGAACACTCTTTCCCTTCACTCCGATTCGCACCACTCGGAACGCGGGAGCTGTGCTTCGTTCACGACGGCCGCTCGAAGGGGGATCGGAGGCGGCACACAAACGCCGCGACAATCACTCGCTTCCCCCTTTATCTCTCCTCTTCGATGAACGCTGTCTCCGCCTCAGCCGAAACGGAATATTTTCGGCCCCACGCGCCGGCCGACGGCCGCGAGGAAGGAAGCAAGAGAGGGTATGCCGACGGGAGGAGATTTTCGAGACGGAGGGCGGAGGAGGGTAGGGGGGATTCCACCATTACAATACGTGGAGGGAGAGAGGTGGTGGAAGGGAGCCAAGATGATTCTGGAGTCCCCTTTAAGACGGTTGATCAAAGAATCAAACACTCCCAGGCGAAAAGAGGTTGATGCAGGGAGGGGGGAGGGGATAATGGTAATGCAATTCCCCTTTGGGAAATTCCACGTCCTCTTGCCCGGAATCCGCGAGGGAAACACTCCCCCACCAGGTTCCGCGAAGGAAATCGGGGAGACTAACTCCAAATAGGGGCGGTGCCGCCTCATCTCGCCTGCGAGACGCGTGAGCGAAACTAATACACGCGGGACTTCAGCGTGGTGAGAGAGAGAAAAAATGAATGAGCAGAGCCCCCCCCCTCTCCACCCCCTGCCTTGGGAGACCAGAAAGGAAAGTGATCTCCGCCCCGAAGACGATGGACGGCTATTGTCTCATATTGCGGGAGACGGAGAAGGCGGCTTTGGGAAGGAGGAACTCGTTAGCGAGTGAAAGAAAGAGAAGTAAGGGAGAGAGAGAGGCAGGTGGGTATATCGGGGGAAGAGAGAGAGAGAGGGGCCTTCGATCGTCCGGGGGGACACCTTAGCGTCAGGGAGCGAGCAAGTGAACCGTCTTTTTAGGAGCGAAGAAAAGCGAGGAGGTGGAGGAAGTGAAGGAGGGAGGGAGGGATCGGAAAGGAGGTGGGGCAGGAGGGGCGGACGGGAGGATTGGGAAGATGTTGGGGAGGGGAGAGGAGGGAGCGGGGGGAGGCGGAAAGGAGTGAGCTCGGAAATCTGCGTGTGCCGCACATCGCAAGATCTCACTTAAAACGGCGGGAGGGGGTTGGGAAGGGGGGGGAACGGCGGGAGGGGAGCGTTCGGGGAACAGTCCCTGGCGTGGGGGTGAGAGGGCATCATTTCGAGGGGAAGGAAGAAATTTATTTTTTTTCGGCCCGTTAAAAAGAAACGGCAGTGGATCGGAGGGGGTGAGGGAGGTAAGAGATGTGTGTGTGTATGGGTGGGGGGTAAGGGGAAAGAGGGGTGAGAATAAGTCGGAAAGAGTTAGAGGGAGGAGGTATAGGAACTCAGGGAGTTTTAAAAGGGGTGGGAGGAGGAAAGGTGGGATGGGGTTGAACATTGTTTGAGATGGAGGAAGGGTGGGAGGGAATGGGTTTGTTGGGAGTAAAGGGAAGGAGGGAGCAAAGGGGGTGTATTTCGGCGGCGGCGTGTTGGAGTCTCTTAAAAGGGAAACTGGGGAGGATGGGGCTCGGTGGAAGTGGGCTGGGGGAGAAGGTGGTGGCAAGGGGGGGAGGCTGAGAACGTGGGGCGAGTGGATGGGTGGGGGAGGAGGGGCACGGGGAAGGGGGGATTCCGCCGATGATGGCGATGGAAGTGGTGATGAGAAAGAAAGGGAATCGCTAGGGGGGAGGGGAATAATGTAGGGGCGACGGATGGAGGAGGCAATAGGGAGGGGGAAAGGGGTTCCGCGAATATCGGAGAGTATTAGCGCGAGGGGAATCAGTGGGGGCGGGGGAGTTTCCCCCATTTCCATCCCACCTAAATCTTCCCCCTCCACCAACTCTCCTTCCGCTTCCTTCATTGATGCCTACTCCTTTCAAGACTCCGCACCATTCTTATGAGGCCACCTTCAACCTCTCCCTCTCAATGCTCTCACACACTCTCTCCTTCTCCCACTCTTCCATAACGCCATTCCTACCATTCCTCGCCCTTTGATTACTTAGCACTTTTCCCTCGTTTATTTTTTCGCATTTTTTCACGAAGGAGAGTTGGTAGTAGGTGTGGGGTATAGGGAAGTCGGGGCGGTCCGACTTCGGTATGTTGGATAGGGGAGAATGTCGGAGTAATTTAAATAAATGAGGCGGGGAGGAAATTGGAGGAATGGGGAGAGAGAGCTTCGATTCTCCTCTGAACCGAGTAGAGGAAGTTGTCCTTATTTTGAAGAGGTTTTCTTCGGGGGCTCTCGGGAATGTCTTGTTTGCGAACGGGATTTGAATAAAAGTCTCTTCAACCTGTTAATAGTTTTCGAATATCGTCGATTTTTAAAGAAATGCCTTCAGCCTTTGATTTTCTATGCTTTTATGTCTTAAATATTGTGACAAATATTAACGTTACCTGTAATCAGGCGTAAAGTTCCTCGAAAAGCTAGTTTTTCTGCGATATAATTGTAAATACAACGAACAAAAAAATGGCACCTTGGAAGTACACAGCTTTGTCATGAATTATTAAGTTTAATGGTTCAGAAATTGAATGTACTAGGGAAAATGACCAGCATTGGTAAGCCTTTTGATATAATGTGCGAGAAGAATGGAAAATTAAGTTGGATCGAGATGAACGAGCACAAACTGCGTTAGGTTTGGACGTGGGAGGAAATTGTTTGGGCAAATTCGAACACGGTATTAACGGTATGGAGAATTACATAGACGCAGTGAATTTTCTAATGAAATAGCGAATGATACATAGGTTGGAGAGAGTAAAAAATTAGAAGAATTTTAAATAACATGAAAGTTAATTAGTTATGAGTGTGAGCAAAGAAATAATATTATTCAGGAAAAAGACTGTAATGTACGTAAGCACTTGAGAAGTTTGCTTTGATGGATCCTATTCTGCTGCTCATAACCCTGCTTACATCTTATTCTAAGCATAAAGGTGGAGCATTGGGACCTAAAAACTAAAATATAAGCAATATAGCATGCTGTCAGTAAATAGTTTGCTTTTAACCCAATTTTAAACAATTAAAATTTGATCTTCCTTATGATTAAATAAGCCGTCAAATGCAACAATTTCGGAGTGATAAAAATCATTCGTCTTGACCAGGATCCCGGTCAACGCGAATAATTTTTACACTCTGTAATTGTTGTATTGAAATGCATATTGGCGGAAGACTCCGTTAAAATTTACCGTTGCGGCTTCTCCCACAGTTTCTTGAAACCAGTCAAAAATTAAAATTGGATCTTTATTGATCAATTGTCAACAATCCTGGTTTGTACCATTTATGCAACTTAATTGCTTAAGACCCGAAAATTAAGTTTTATGTTATTTATTTGATAATTACAAAAGATTAAAATAAAAAATAGTACAAATTTCGTTGCTGTTTATTTTATCATGATTGTTCTATTTAATTTACATTTCTAAAATTATGAAAATACCGTAGAACCTGTTTCAAATTCTTAAATTAAGGACTACTAATTTTGATTGTTAATTTACACAGTTATTTCATATCTCTGACTGACGTTAAATCATAGGGAAGGAAAAAGACGAAGCTTTGTCACAATTACGTAGTACGCACTATAAGGAAACATAAAAAGCTTTAGAAAGATAAAATTTGTAAGGCGGATGAAGGCAAAAAAGGAATATGTTTAAGTCGTACAGCCCAAATGGTCTTCCAAAGCGCTTATGCACTTAGCCGGTTCAGAGAGCTTCGCTTGTGCGGGAACATCGTCATATTCTTCCATTTTCTCTCATCTAACATCATACATTTATATTTAGCTATGTATACGTATACACATATGTATATGTATGTTTATATATATATAAATATAAATATAAATATATATATATATGCAAATATGATCTTAAAGAAAATACCAGAAATACCAAAATTTCCATGGAAAAATGTCACATCAGCAATCTTAACCCGAGTCCTTTCACTTGGCGGACGAATCGTGTACCAACTGAGCTCCAAGTATGAAGTGTGTATAAGTGTATATATATATATATATATATATATATATTTATTTATATTTATATATATATATACTTCATATATATATATACAATTTCTTGAAAACACAAATACCCATATGCGCACATTATGTGTCGTAATTCCTGCATTAGTGCCTAAAATAGTTGCCGGTTAAAATGTTTAAGGAGCCAATCGGAAGAAATGAAAAGTTTCGTGCAAAGAATCAGGCGGGGAGTACTTAAGAGTATTCAAGCGATGAGAAGAAGGAGTGGGGAATGAAAAAAAAGGTGAAGAAATAAGGGGAGAAATAAAGTGAAAAATTGGTAATTTGTGCGAACATTTATTTCAACGATTTTGTCAAGATTTTTGTTATATTTTTCTTCAAGTCATGCTGTTTGGTAAAAATCCTTTCTTTTGGGTGATCATCTTCTCCTCCCGCTCTCTCTCTCTGTCCGTGTTCATTTCCCACATCCGTGCTCTAATTTATCGCCACTTCTCTTTTTCCTCCTTCCACACACCCCATCTCTTCTTGCCCTCTATTTTGACACATTTTTTCGAACTCATTTTTATGTTAGGTACATCCCGTCTCCGTTATCTTCCCCGCTTTCCTACTCACGCCACTCCCATCCTTTTTTTATTTTCTGCCGGTCTCCTTTTTCGGCGCGATTTTCATTCATTATTCTCGTCAACCCACACCACCAACCCCCCCCCCATCCCGCCCTCTCTTGATCTACATCCCAAGGTTAACCCTCCCTCCCGCACTCACTCACTCTCCTTCGACCCATCCTCCATCCTCTCGACATGCTCTCTCTCCCTCCCTCCTTACACTTCATACCTCCAACATCCCATCAACCAATAACGATTTTTCGCATATCGTTCTTTCGCCCATCTCCTCTCTCTCATCCCCAATTCCCCCAGCTCCCTCCTTATCACTCTCATCCCATTAACATCCGAACCTTCCCTTTCTCAAAATAAAAAACCGATCCGTGCGTGCCCTTTAGGAAGAAGGAAGACATGCTCATTTGTCACCTTCTTAAGCCCTTACGCCGTCATCCACGGCAACCATGGTATGGTATTATGGTCGCACAAGACTTCTGGGAAGGTGATATAAATAAATGTAGCAGTAGAGTTAGTTTCTGTGAGAATTACATCCTTGAAAGTTCAAGCATGATTTTGGAAATTCGACTGCATAAGTTACATGTGCCATAATTTTTCACTACCCTTGCAATATATGTTTTCGGGAACAAATGCCTATATAAATATAGAAAGGCTATATAATTCAGGATGGGTATCCCACATCTTTGAAGTCGGGCACTATATTGCTAACGTTGCTTCAATTATTCTGCCAGGTATCTATGTCTATCATTAAATCCATTCATCCCACCTGGATAAATTTATTTTGTAGTGTTGCATTACATCATTCCTACATCTGCAACGTTACAGGTATTTAGTAGTCTCGCCACGTAGTCAAGTACAAACAACATACGTTGTTCTATTACCTTGCATTGATACGATAAACCTGTAGAAACATTTTCCTTTATCGCCATTGGCCAGTTGAGTCATTAATGTGTACTATTTTGAAACAAATATGTTCAATTACTTTGTACACAACTTCAGTTTTCGTGTATCTTACTGCCTCTTATTTACTTGCGCTCTCACATATGACGCACTTTATGATTTTTCTGCATTTAATTTCAACCTTAAAATGTGTTTCCAGTCATGATCGACATTGCTAAATTCACCGATCCGCGATCCTCACATTTGGCACTAATAATTTCTCGGCCCTGCGTCTTCATGGCTGATTTCGCTCACCCTTTTTGTTCATCTCCTTTCCGCTGGAATTCCTCTAAGGAGCTCACGCAGGACTGAGGGGGGGAAATGAGAAAAAAATTCTTCAAGGCTTCCGCCATGACGGCATTTAAGGAGAGGGCTGTGTCCGCTTCTCCTTCCTCGTCCCCCGAATGCTTCTTCCGCCACTCACGCCCTCGGGGGACGCTCTAAGTGCGCGGACGCCGTAATAAGAAGTGCAGAGAGTGAGGGAGAGAATTCCTTATCCCGAGTCGAATGAGGAGGAAGGAGTAGCGTTTTGGGGAGAGGGGAGGATTTTTCCTTTTCGTCTCCCCTCTCCTCTCCCACCCCCAAGTTCTTTGCGAAGATGATGCGTCGGCGAGAGAGACGACCAAAGGGCGTTTCGTCCCTCGTTTTTATTTTTTTTTACTCTACGCTCCCATTGTCTCCTCTCTCGCCTCTGGCTTCCATTGCCGTGCGTAGTAGCATTCGCCAACAGCTTTTTATTTCTCGGTGTCCCCTTTGCTCTTCAATCTCTCGTGCGTCCACCACTTTGCTTCCTTTTCCCTGTTGCGAATTCGAGAACCCCTTCTCTTTTCTTTCCTTCCATTCCTTCTCTTGTGCGGAAGTCTTTTAAGTAATCATTTTTTGGCTGCCTCTCAGTTTTTTTCCCGTTATCCTCAAAGCTCGTGCCCTGTCGTCAGTAGTCGCGAGTGACCACATTAGCACGAAAAGAGTAACAATCGTTAATTTTTCTGCTCTTTCTTGTTATATGTGTTGCTTTTTAGCTACCGTGGAGGCTGCCAATTTGGTTTTTACAATTAAAACATGACTCATTAACATTTTGTAATTATGCGTACTACGTAAATAATAATAATAATAATAAAACGAGCTACACAATGCTTGGATTTTAAGAATACATATGATAATAGTTCTTGCTTCACCGGACTATTTTAACAGATGTTGATTTTTTTGCGGTTGTTTAATCATGACATATTATTGATGAATTAATCAAAAATAAAAACATTATATTTAAAATTTAAGAGAAAATTGCATATCTAGACGTTTACCATATAGAAGTACATGTATTACAGCCGAGGAAATATAAGATGAGTGTGTGTCTCTAGCATTTTCCATATTTTTAATGTCACCACAACACTAACCAATACGAAGGATGGTTTGATGGATGAGGGCATAGATCACTTAGTCGCGACTAAGCCCGACGACATTTGAAGTTCACACATTGTCAAGGTAGGCGAGTCGATTCCTTTCCATATGCAGTCTATGGTCACCCAGGAAGGACTGGTACCCGAAGAATCTCAATTTGGGTGAAGCTAATGGTGCCCACATGGTATTGAACCCGGACCCTCAAATCAAATCAGTAGCCCGTATCCCTATCAACCCCTCTATTATAACTTACAATTAAAAATAATTTAATATGGTTTTTTTTTAATGATAGTGTTTGATTTTCGTCGCAGGTGGGTGCCTATTATTCGGAAATGTGGTTTTGGACGGATTATTAAAATAAGTCAATCGTTAATAAAATACTCAGATCTGAATACCCCAATGCCATTTATGCGTTGGAAAATTTTGCATCAATAAATACATTTATGCTCACTATAGATTCCCAAGAGGAGAAATAATTTTTTTTTCTAATTGACCTGTCTCTAAGAATATTAAAAATACAACCACTCACTCGTATGATATAAAAAGTATTGGCATTAACTTGCTTGAAAGATACATACATTGACATACGGATGAAAGATAAAATTAAATCTTAGCAAGCACAGCTGCAGAACTCACGTAACGCAAAATCTATCGCATTGTCAATCGGTAAGCCCTATGCGGGCGGCACCGCAGAAATCTCTCCCGATCAGCAATCCCGTTCAAAGTGTGTACGATTCCAACGGCCCGCGCTACCGCCGCCGGCCCGGAGGAATGCCGCGAGACCGCTTTATGAGAGGAGAGATTTTTAATAATTCCCTCGCTTCCCGCGCCGTGTGGTGCGGAGGTGAGGGATTGGGGGGGGGGAGCATGGAACAAACGTCAGGTGAACAGTCAACTCTCCTCCTCCCGATCCCAATGCCAATCCTTCCAGCCCCCCTCCTACCCCACGATATAAAGAAAACACGCGCTCCGAGAGAGCTGCCTTTTTGTGCGAGTGCCCTCTTTTAATACTTGATGCAACGGCTCGTACCTTTGCCGAGTATGGGTTCAGCCCATGGGAGATGCAGGCGCGACGGGGGAGATGCCCCCCCCCCGCCCCTCCAAAAGTCCCCGAGGGTTACCCCACGCAGCCGCCGCCGGGTACGGAGTACCGGGGGGAGGCGGACGACGATGGCGAGATTTTTCAGGGGAGGTTAGTGCGAGCCCGGGGTCCCACGTCAACTCTCCGCAAACGTCGCCCACGGGAGATCCGACAAGCGCTCCACCTCCACCAAAGGGGAGGCACCCCATCAGAAATGTGGTGCTCAAATGGATGTGAGTGGTAGATTTTTTTGTAGTATTTCGGTACGTTCGCCAGTAAAGAAAACAAACTAGGGTTATGATTATTTGTAGGAATCTGGAAGGTACTCATTTCTCTCACAATTTAAATGAATCTTAAAAATTCAGGAGGAGTAGCGAAGTTTAATATTTTTTTAGAATTTCCTTTGACTGTTTATAATTGAACAAAAAATATTCATAGTCTTTCGTACATGTAGGTTCTGTCAGATAATTTCACGTTGGCGTTAAATCCTTATCCTCCTAACCGATAGCTAGTCACTACTAGTTATTAATAGTTCAAAAAATACCATTTTGACTGAATTGCTTACTCTCTAATAATACGGACTATTTCATGAATTTTTTAGATAAACCATTTGATATAAACCAAACCAGTAATGCTGGTAGTCACCGCAATTGAACACGAATGGAGGGAGAGAATAGAAAGACGGAGAAACAATCCAACAAAATTGCCGAGTTAAGCCAAGTAAAGAACACACAACAGTTAATGAATACTTATGAAAGGTATTAGATAAATCTTAATTGTAAAACTAAGTTATAATTGGAAGTTTTTCCAATAAATATATTAAGGATTCCATTGATCATGGAAGAATAATCTAATTCTCATGATAAATCTTATCAGTTAATGATCAGCTAATGATTAAAAAAAATAGGCTTCTGAGTACCATCTCGTTCGGAGTTACTCCATAGACCTGCTCGTTTGACGGCTCGGGAACAGGCTTTAACCTTTTGGTGTTGATATAGATTTAAGACTCATGCATTGAAAAAAGAATAATTCCCCAAGGCCTCAGATTTGTGAGACATGAGTGCCCATTTTAATCACGCCCCCTTCACCAAACAACTCCTTCCGACTGGATATTCAATAACTTTGTTTTCAAAACCTCGAGCATATATGGTCGAGACAAGAGCTTTAATAACTTAACGGGGGGGATGGAGAAGAAAAGAATTCGCGTGAAACAGAAAGAGCGCGAAAAAGGAAAAGAGTGTGTTTCCTGTCGGGAGTTTTGTACGTGTGCACATTTCCTCCGCGAGAGGAGAAGGGGATTCAGAAGAAGCTCAACAAGAGCCATAGACTTTGAGTTATGGGCCGTTTTGTCGAAATAAATATAAAGGAAGCAGAGAGGGAAGTGGGGATTTGAATGGCCGCGAAGCACTTTCAGCTCACCCCCCTCCCCACCACCACCCGTCGACTCCCCGGAGAGATATTTTGTGCATGTATGTGCGTGGATGGGGTCTCAGGGTGCATTTGTCTCCCAAGAATCATTCACCCGGCTTGGAGACGAAAATGATGGTTGGCCAAAGGTCCCGCAGGAGGAAGAGGAAGATGATTTCCGGGAGCACAAGATCGGGAGTATTTTCTCCGTAAGGATATGCATTAAGAGAAGGAAAGTGCGCGGATACGGACAATATTGGGATATTGTGAAGTGGCCATAAACAAGAATAATCATTACACTCATATGTGGTGAGCCTAGTGCCAAACGAACGCGATTGCAAAATACGAGGACTCTAGGATTTTTGTATGAGTACTAAAACATCAAATAGTACTAAACAGTTCTAAAGAAGACACTGGTACTAAAACAATAGGTAGAAGCTTAGGTGATTATTATAAGGTCTTTGTAAATATGACAGTATACCTCAGTGTGCTTAGTTTAGCTTAGGTAACTAGGAAGACAGAAATGGGGGTAAAAGGGTGAATAAAATCAGGCAATGACGCATGTTTTATAAATATATCACCTTTTCTCATTCTACCTCAAAGGTATTGTACTGTACTCCCTGTGGTTTCAGTGTCCGAGATCAATGAAATATTCCTCCGACTGTCAAACACATGCTCGTTACGCAGGAAGTTAATAAACAAGCCGTCGTATCATTCCAAACCCATGTTGCTATGCCTACAAAATGTATGATGAATATTTAGTGCAGGGGGAAATTAAATTAGCTAAAAATACCAATGACATTCTGTTATAAAGTTTCCTTTATTTATTTTTGTATTTAAAATATTAAAAAGAAAGAATTAAGCTTTATTAATGTCAAAGAATTGAATAAGTACCTACTTTAGAGTATAATGGCGTCGCAAATAATGACAATGATTTACGAACAATACCAGTAAACATTTACGACTAATGTTATAAATTATTATTATTCTTTTAGAATATTGCAAATGCATATAATTCATTTTTTTATCCTTTCTTATAAAAAAGAATTCAAGTCTATTATTGATGTTTTGGAAATTTCCTCTAGGAAAAGAGCGTTCACTAAATGGGAACTACTAAGAACCCACTATCTCATCTATTAACTCTGTGAGTGTTGTACAATGAGATCATTTCAATTAGAGCTTGTGAACTATGTTAATGATTTATTTTATTCGATGGATTTGTTAAAAAAACTGAAATATTCTTCATGTTGTTATTATTAAAAAATATGAATGTGGAGGGACTTTACCCCATGACATATCTTCGCAGAGATTTTTTTTTCTACGTGTTATAAGCGCCGTATTTCAGTGCTGGGTTCCTGACGGGATTAACCGAGTTCAATTTCGGGTAAAATCTCTCGATTATATCAATTTTACTCAATCTTTTCAAATTGGAGATTTTATCAGTATCCTTTCTGTGAAACCAGGAGCTAGCCGACTTCCCTAATGTCCTCCCTACTCTGAAGTTTACACGCCCCTGAGCTTAGCGGCCTCTACCCTCACCTATCAAACCAAAATTTGGGATAATTGATTTGAATTCTTATGCAATATTTGCCTTAAAAACTTCGGAAATAAAACTGAATTATAATTTTGCTAAAATTTGAGAACTCATGATTTATTCAGATGCTGACCTGGACATTAAAAATTATTTTGCAATGTAATACTATTCAATCCAGTATCATTATTTTATAATAATGCGACATTTTATTTTGCACTTGAACACTCATGCTAGTTATTATTATATTAATACTCTGAATTTTCTCTCAGGAAATATGTACTCACCCTTAACCAGCGTCATTAATTAATGACAATGTCTGACTAATGGCGGGATTCCAAAGACACTGCGGGAGATACCGCAACAGTAACTTTCAACGGAGTCATCTGCTAATGTGCATTTCAATGCAACAATTTCAGAACGTGACAATCATTCGCCTTGCCCAAGGTGAATTTTTACACTCTGAATGTGTTGCATTTTAATGGCGGGATGCTTTGGAAATTGGCAGAAGGGTCAGGAGTTCAACATTTGTTAATGTCTCGGGATATTCGCCCCCGCAAGTCTTTTGGGAACTATCTTCCACTCTGAAAGTTAATTTCGGACAACGTAGAGATACTAAGGTCAACTCTACTCCAGCCTAACCCACCGAATGTTCCTACATATTTGAAGCCAGTGATAAGGGAAAAAATTAAATGACAAAATCTCTGTTGAATACGCATCAGTAACTTTATTTTACACACAACGATCAAAGCTATTTGTTTTTCACCTCCACTATTGTTTGCGCATTTTTTGATTGAAGTGCAGTGGTGGCTGTGATGCGAGGGAAGTGACGAAGGAAGATGGAAAACCTTATGTCAATAGCGCATCTTAATGATTTGAGGGCAGTTCTTTTGGTTGGTTGGGTGCTTTTTGATTAACTGCCTTATTATTGAGACTAATATATTTGGAAATCTTACCGTATCTCCTTTTCTTTGAATAATTTTTAGGGCGTATGAATAAAATTTAAAATCTACAGACTTTATTAACGCAAAGGAAACTACATTTATTCCCATTGAATTTGATAATTCAATACGAAGTTTTTGTGCAATTTATTTACATAAAAATAAGTTGATAATATAAGTAGAAGCTGAGTTAATACATTGCAATGTTTCTTGTAATTTTTGCATCAAGAATCACTTTTTACAGAAAGCCAAGGAGCCAAATGTTGACTAAAGTAGAAAAAGTTGTATTGGCACGTTGCCTATGATTTTAAAAGACAAGGATAAATAAATCAGTTAAAGTTTGTACGCCTAGTCCTCTTCTTTCCATATGTAAAGCTTATAGAATCAGATGCTCCAAATACCTTGTAAAACGATGAGCACTAAAAATCAAATCAATACAGGTAGATGATCCGACGAACTCTTTTAGAAGATCTTGGGATTTGAAAGGGTGTGAAGTCTTCAAAAGCATGGATATTTCAAATACGTATTCTTTGTCATTTTAGGAAAGACTTTCCGCTTGAAATTAATTCATTACCTAAACTTTCATGATTTCATCAAATATTTTTTATTAATATGTGTTAGCGAGAGAGATCTGAGCTAATATGTACTTTAAATAATTTTTTTTGTGTGTATAAATAAATAAATAGGGTCGGAGTAGTCCAGTGGGTAGAGCGTTGAACTGCTGACCGAAGGGTCCCGGGTTCGATTCCCGAGCAAGGCACTCTGGGCACCTGCAGCTCCACCCGAGCTTAAGTGATTTTTCGGGTACCAGGTCTTCCTGGGAAACCATAACCTGCACAGGGAAAGGAACTGGCCCCCCTACCCTGATGTGTGAATTTTCACCCGCCGTATAGGGCTTAGTACGGGTGAACTCTACCATCACCTATTGTTTGAGCTTTCGGTCTTCTCCGAGGCCTTCTTCAAGCAAGACTGAAAATGTTATTTGAGTTCTTTTGTGCCGTCCAAATGTTATGTATATATATATATATATATATATATATATATATATATATATATATATATATATATATTGAAAGCATTAATACATATGCGTTGTGGACGTGTATGGTTCAAAATTTTCAATGTATAGAGCATTAAGTATTTAAAAGTAAACACTAATGAAATAAAATCTTATTAATAAAAAGAAGAAGAAAATACCCCGAGAAAAGCTCCTCCCCCTATTTAGAATGGTGATACATATGCGTGTATTAGACTGCATCCTGCGTAATGCTATCTGTCGGGAATTTTTCGCCTAAAATAATTCAATTTACGATGTTAATTGTGTCGATTTTGAAATATAATTGCATACTACTGGCTTAAATAATTTAAAACTCCATAAAAAATATCATGAAAATAAATACATAGTAATTCTCGAGGGGGAACGAGGAAGTAATAGGACGCGAATTAAACGCTGGTTATATTTTTTGGGACACGGATAATCTCATGAGGAACTTGTTTAAAGTGCCACACACGTAGTAAATATTCTCTAAAAGCGGTACGTTTAACGTGCTCCACAATTACGAATTTCGCAAGCCTGTATGTCAAGCAATATTCGATTCACGATCTTTTTTGGTGACTTTCTCTGTCGGAGGAAAGGTAACCGAGGTTGGTTGGTATGGGAAGGACTGGTAATGTAATTTCCATCCAATCCATCTCCCCGTCTCGCCCTTCGAGAGGATGGGAAGAGCAAGGGAGGGGGTGGGCTAGGGATGGGCGGGGGAGAGAAAGAGGAAGAATAGGAGGGGACTAGACTACCTTTCAAACATTTTTCGGATACGCTCTCCTCTGTCTCCACGCTCTCTCACATCCCCCCTTAAATCTTTCATTATATTTTTTTCGTCGTATCTCTCCCATTCGTTCCCTCTCTCATCCCTCTTTCTCGCTCTTTTTCTCTCCCTCCCTCCGCACTCTAAGCTATGGGGATTATTATTTTTTTCAGGTCACGTCACTCTTGGTTAGGCAGCAGAGAGAGTGAGAGAGCGTTCCTCGTTCTTTGGTAGGGCGGGTGAGGGATGATAAATTGAAGGGTGGGTTTTAGGTGGTGGGTGGAACTCAAGAGAGTGTAAGGTGGGGGTGGCGCGGTGCATGGGGTGGAAGAGAATGAAGTGATAGAAATGCCTCCCTCTCCAACTCCGTCGGTCCGTTAAAAAAAACCTCACAGGTGTTGGAGGCGAAGCAATGAATGACGTAGGTAATGCGGTTCATTTTTATCTATGCCGTCGTTATTTTAAAGGACATGTTCGCTTTTACCAAAAGTGCGGTTACATTTTAATATGAAGTCGCAACCTTATGAGCAAAAATTTTTGATTAAAGTTTTCGAGAATTAACCCATTAGTAGGAATAGGTAGGAGCAAAAGTATGACCTCTCAAAAATCGGTCTTCAGCAAAGTTATCTTGGAATCCGAGTCAGTAAGAAACCATGTTAGTAGATTCGATCACTATTTACCCAACTTTGAAATGGAAAGATACAATTTTACAGGCTATATTTAACTAATTTTTGCAAATAAAATGCATAAAAAATGCTTTGGATCAATTTGTGGCTTATTTTTTAGTTTCTTCAATCTCTGCGTCTTTTTTATTGTCGACGGGATTCAGTTTTATCCAAAATGAATAAAGGGAATGGGGATTCCAGACTCTTTTTTTATGATTTTGCGTTCATTTCCATTAATTTAAACCATTCAGCAGCCATTAAGTTAGAGCTGCTTGTTAATATCACAAGCAACTTTGATTTACATTCAGGAGGTAAGCTATGAAAGAAGTCGATAGGTCATCCGAGCTGCGTGTAAATTTGACACCAAGCACGTACCCGACTTGCCTCATCAACATAATTTTTCTCTTATGTTCAGAGATGCGTGACTGACAGTTCGAGAGAATCATAAAGATCATCATGAAGAAAATCATAAATTTGGACTTGATAACCAAAAAATTGTACCAAGGGATATGGTGGCTAACACTTACTTCCTTCTATTTGCTTTATCCCTCGACGGCTCCCCCATGTCTTTCTCTCTCCCGTACTCCCACCAACCACCACCCTCTTCCGTAGCTCCCTTCGTCCCCATGTTCCCAGCATCCCTCTCTGTCTCTCAGCAACAGCGGATGCGGCGGTGAGGGCGGAGGGCGGCTGCTTCGAGCCTCTCTCTTGGGGGATAAAAAGGTCCGCAATATTAAAATAGAAAAGCTGGATGCAAATTTTAATATTCGCCTCTTCCCTTCCCATTTTCTTCGTTCGCAACCTTTCTTTTTCTACTTCCTCGCTCCTTTTTCACCCTCTCTGTTCCCTCTTTATTCCATTCCTCTTCTTCTTTTACAATCGAATTGCTTTCGGTTTCCAGTTATTCTACTCTTCCACCTACTTTCATATCTCAATAACTCATGTTCGCTTTAATTTCCTTTACACCTACGGTTTTATTTCAATTGTATTTTCCTGACAGCGAATACATTTTTCAATAAAAAAGCGATTAACAATGGAATCGATTGGGTAACCATTGAACGATTTTGAAAACCTGTAAAAATTTGACAAGGAAAGTCAAACTTCTAGCTATGACACAAATCAAATTTGCAATAGGACTGATCCCTTATGTTTGAAAGTGACGTGAAGATGTGTAAATATTAAAAAAAAGATATTATTTGATTAATAGGAACTATAAATATGGTAATATAAATATGTTATCTTTTTATAATTTTATTATGATATTTTTATTTTACATGTAAAGAATAATATATATAATTACTATGTACCATTTTTCTGACTTATTTCGGAGCATCATCGTCATACTAAAGCGAATCTATCGTACAATCGTGGGCATTAATTAAACTACCGAACGCCATATGCAACACAATTTTTTTACTCTGTCCTTTAACTGGTAGTACTTATCATAAGTCATTGTTTACGACTTAATTTTAATGAATCGGGTTAGGCCTTATTTTTTACCCATTCCGAAACATTTTCCGCTTGTGCATTTAACGTAGGCAATATCCCATTTGCTCATTAACTGGAGAGATACTTTCTTTTACTATTTCTATACTCTTGCATACGGAAATTCTTGTCTTCTTTGCATTTAAAATCTTATTCATCTGATGTCAACCTAAGGAAACCATTCGAGAAAAACACCATCCCTTTGGGTCCTTCATTCTCGACCAAGAAATGAAGCATTTTAACCTTTTTAAATAACCCGCGAGCACTGAAAGGAGAATTCTTGAGAGAGTATATGTGGGGAATGGAGGATATAAAACAACTTGGTGTGCATCTAGTCAATTTCTAATCACATTGAAAACCATATTCTAGCGGGTGCCTTCTCGAATTAGAATTTTGAGCTAGTTAAATAATTAGCCCAAGCACATTTATTTCAATTAGATTAGTAATTCGCCGATGGTCCCTTTAACTCTTGCATAGGGCATTCGTAATGATTCAATGTTCAAAATGTTCACGAAGGATCTATATCCTTTAATTAAATACTTATGAACCTGTGATAACTGAAAATGGTATTATTTCCGATATGGCTTTTTTGATCCGCACTGAATATTACGACTGAGCATGATAATTTTACTGCGTTGCTTCCTTTGTGCATGGCAAAACAAACGTCCTTTTATTTCTCGTATGAGCTTAATATACTTTGAGACAGCTATGTATACATCTTTACTTGTCACAGTCACCTTCAGCGGAAATTTTAACTCTACAAACCGCAAACCTAAGAAAAAACTAAGAGAACTGGAATAATCAAGTATATCGAAACTGAATCGAGCAAGAATTGAATTATGTGAAAATCTATTATACAAATCTTATATCTCGACTTGCAAAACCACATTCAGTTTATATAGAATACTTTCCAAAAATTTAAATCGAGCAATTTAATTCCTGACTAACATATGATCAGATTCTATCGCGATGCGATGTTGAGCAAAGTATTGCGTTTTCCTTAGAACCAAAGAGAAATTGCATGAGTATGCAAACTTTATCAGAAGAAGCATTCTTACTTGAATAAATTTTAATTGGATTCACAGATAATATGTATAATACGTAGCCATTGCCAAATTCGTACTTATAAAATGGTACTGGAACTTAACGTACCTGGGTCGTACGATGAACTAAAATTAACTTTCAAATTATTTTATGAATTCATGTAACTAAGGCTACAACTTCCATGTACAAATGATTTTTTAAATACGGCTATGTCATCCAAAAAAATTCAGAAGCCTAATATGTAAGTCATTTTAATTTAAATTCCACAAATACATATGTGGCTTGCATTATTAACCAAGGGAAACTAAAATACTTTTTCTATTTCAAATTGTGTGTAACAATTTCAATTTGCAAGCATACGAAGTGTACTTGTAGGCAGTATTAATCTTTAGAGTCTAGTACTAATCAAGTAGGACCATTTTATTTGGCAGCCATATTTTTAGCTAACTAAAACGAGTCTCAATGCCACATGTTCATAGGTTTTCTGCCATGCTGTGATTTGATAGAGAAACTGGGAACTCTTTGTAATTCCATGCATTTCTGAGCAAGGAAGGTGAGAATTTTGGCACAAAGGAAATATTATAAAAAATTTGCAATTTCAGAGGGTTATGAATCAAGGTTTGGCGATTGAATATGGTGGATCGACGAATGATTCAGGTAATTTCAGGCACGCAAGGTTATGGATTCGCGATTCACTCGCTTCCATTCGCCGACACATTCCGCCAATGTTTCCTATCCTTGCCCCCTTAGCCTCACCTCTTTCTTCCACGGTATTCCCTTTCCCCTACCGCCACCCCCCCCTCACGACCTCTGCCTCCAACTCGTCGTCCGCCTCCCCATTGCACGTCACCACCGCCTTCCCATGCGGTGCTGCAGCCCGACCTCGAACTCGTTATTTCCACGGGTCTCCCGCCCGCTCTCCGGCACCCCCTCCCCCCGTTCGTCTCCGCCCCCCAGACCCCCAGCGAGTGTGAGACAGAGAAGAGAGCAGGGGGTTAGAAAATGGGAGTGCAAGGCTGCCGCTGGAAGGTATGCTGGAACATACGTAAAGGGAGGAAAAAGCGGGGAGGGAGAGGGGTGTGTGAGAGGTAGAGAGATGGAGAGAGGTGGAGAGGGGGAGGGTTCGTAAAAAGGTGAGGAGGGGTGTAAAAAATGACGGCAAAACACGATGGAGACATGCGGCTGGCACCGGAGAGAGGTTGGTCTTGGCGGCGCGGCGGCGGCAGCAGGCGTGGCTGGGCGCGGGAATGTGGAGCACACGGAGGTGGGACGCATTTTTTTTGGCTGTGGGGTGTGTTGGGTGGAGGCTTGCAGGAGGTTGGTTCCTTTTCTTTCCTCTCTCTCCCTCCCTCAGGGGGGAAAGGCGAGCGTGTGGAGGAGGGACCGCGGGGGGAGAGGGGTGGCGGCGGCGGGGAAGGAGGCCGACGCCTCTTCCGTCGTCCTCCGCGTTCCGTGTACCCTGCGTACACACCACTCAGTCGAGACGCCAGCTGACGTCACGTCATTTTCGTCGTGAGATGAGAGAGAGAGAAAAAGAGAGAGGAGTGGAGGACGAGGGTGGAGGGAAGGGGAGGTGGGGGAGAATGTACGGGGAGAGAGGGAGACAATGGTGCGAGAGAGTGGGATGTTCGGCGAGGCTGTCAGTGGAGGAGTCGTTGGTGTGGAGGGCGTTTCGGGGAAACGTGGAGTGAGTGAAGGGAGAGGGTATGAGAGCGGGTGATGGGGAGGGGATGGGACCGAGGGGGTGGTCGTGGGAGAGAGGGAGCAGGGAAGAGAGAAGGGAGTCGGGGGGGTGGTGTGAGCGAGTACGAGGGTAGATTGAAATGACAGGTGCTTTCAGGCAAAACTTAATGCACTAGCTACTTTCAAGATATGCCTATAAAACGTTTGGTTTGGAATAAAATAATGAATGTAGCTCGGCTTGCCGCGGCTGTTTATAATTCTCAATGGCATCACAAGAGACGAAATGGGTCTTTTCGCGACATACATTTTTGCAGCAGTGTTAGGTTGCTCTTTTAAAGAATAAAAGTTTATGGATTTTGTTCCTTTTCAATGTGTTGCTTCATTGTCGAGAAATATATGTGGATTCGAACGTTGACACGCTTTGAACGAGTGAGCTAAGAAATATGACGTCACTGCAGACTGTATGGAAAGGCTGCCAGCCGAGCATCGTGAGGCAAAGCTCTAGTGGCCGTTTTAATTTCTTAAATAGCCTGCTATATTTCACGCAGAGCCCTAACTCGCCTCACTGCTCTCGAGCGCTAGTTCGCATTTAGGCTAATTTTAAAATATTCAAAGAAATTAGATTTATTAACAGGACCTACTCGTGCATGTTTTTTGATGGTAAGAGCCGCTGAAACAGCCTCTTTATTTAAGTATCATATTCGACGTTGAAAATCGGAAGATTAGGTTCGTGAGACTTTATTCTAGAGTACGCAGATTAGAGGACAGTACTGAAGAATACTTTGTTACTCATTATTTTTAGGGCTTTAGTTCTACATCCTTTATTAACAGTAGAGTAAAATCCATTATTTTTTTATTATTACTAATATGAACAATCTATCTTTCGATCTGAATACGCCCAATTAGATTATCTTTTCCGCTAATATTTGCAAATTTCTTACTTCGATAGTGGAGGGTCTCTCTCCTCCCACTTCATTTCCATTCTTGTTGTGTAGCACCGGATGCGATTTGCTTGCAATATTTTTCTTCTAGTACCCTTTAATATCCACCTTTCAGAACTGTAGAAAATCATAAGCGCTTTACTGTAGCGTAATTTTATTCCATTGCCTAATGGGTTCCGTACATATTTAAGAAAACCGAAGGTAACAATTTCCGAGTGTCTTAAAATACAATATATACCCAACTTTCCAATTCAGCGAACATGTGGTTTTCAAATTGCCTCCGTATGATATTCGTATTTATTCGGGTATAAAAGCAAGAGTAAATAATTTGAGAAACCACAAATAATTCATGTACTCGATTATAAACCGAGTACAATTGCTTTACCCGTCTTCAAAAACATGCTGAATGACAATTCTTCCGAATATGATGAAGCTGAGCTAAAATTTATTCTAACTATCCAAAGTATATTCTATCATTTAAGTCTATCTTATTTTTCAAGTGAGTCTAATGAAATGCGTCCAAACTGATGCGATGATATTTTCTTGTACCGACAAGCTTTCCTTTTCATCGCATTCCTGCATTAACTTGACTAAACTGGAGTGTCGGGTATGCTACAATACTCTTTTCCTGATTAAATTTTCTCAAAAAAACATGCATGACAATGTTTTAATTACTTAGCCTTGAGTTTTACCCGATTACAGTAACCATAAGTTTTACACAATCGTTGATATAATTCGAATTATTTCTGAACATTAAACGCTTGTGTGGAGCTTTCAAATTTCTCTTGTAATCGAGCATAATTAAAAACACCCCAATAATTATATTGAAGATTACATTAGTTTATTTTTAATTAATAGAATATATCCGTGATTTCTTCTGTATTGTATGTTATTTATGAGTTTTAACGCAATCTAATATTCTAAGAGTCCTATTTAAATTAAAATTTGAATTGAAAGCGGCAGTTTTAGTATCAAACTTAATTAGCTCCAACATTGAGACTTTCTTTGCCACAACTAACCTTTGAAAGACTCTGAAATGAATTATTGCAGAATCTGCACTTCTTAACGAAACATCACGGAAATTTTTGGAAACGTTGGAACTGATTTGAGAACTGAATTGAGTCCTTATCGAAATAGGTATACTGCATTTACTAATACGTCTTTAAAAACTTAATCTAGAAATGTACCTCGAGTCCTGTGCCAATATCGTAAAATAAATGCGAGATCATTTTATTTTTCGAAATAAAACGCAACAGTACTAATGTGACATGGCGAACGGGCTGAGAAACCAAAGTTGCGAGAATTGAGCATCACACGTCACGTCGAATTGCAGCATTCGCAATTATCTCCGGAAAGACGGCGAGGGAAATCAGTACTTCACTCCCAACTCCTTCCTCTCGACTGATTCCCACACGGGTTGTCAAATGTTTGCTCGCCAGCAGTTCTTCTCGGGGCTTACTCACAGTCATGACAGAGCCATGCGTTCCGTGACACGCGTGACAGAACTGCGAACGCGTCCAATTGGCCTGCTCCGCAAGGCGTGCTTCCCCGTCTTCTCTTCCTCCACCACTTTCTTCCCGTCTCCCGTGCCCTCCTCTCCCCTCTCTTTCGATTCCCTCTTCCTCCCTTTGCCCTTCTGCCAAGGCCTCGATACACGCGAGATTAGCAAGCTCACACCCAAGAAAGCCCTCTTCCGCCTTCCCTCGTCCTCATCCCAACGCGGAGGTCTTAGCCCTAAATCAACTCACTTCATTTATCATCGTTTCCCCTCGAGGAAAGACAACAGAGCAACTAAACTCTGCATAGGAAGAAATTTCAGAGTAAGTAAAGTATCGGATGGATTTTGGTTTTCGCCACAGAAG
This sequence comes from Hetaerina americana, assembly GCF_022747635.1. Taxonomy (NCBI): domain Eukaryota; kingdom Metazoa; phylum Arthropoda; class Insecta; order Odonata; family Calopterygidae; genus Hetaerina; species Hetaerina americana. Next base: position 165,483 of record NW_027287084.1, on the reverse strand, counting down.
GTGATGGAAGAATATGAATGCGTCCATCGGAAATTGGCAGTTTTGGTATGTTGAATGTCATGTATCATGAAGATGGGTAGAAAAATCGTGCGAGTTTTCGTTTTACTTACGTTACGTTTCGTTTTACTTACGTAATGCCACTTGGTGAAACTGATTGCAAGCATTGTAAGTATAGCGTTGTCGAATCATCTTTTTTGTGCTTTTTGTGCACAAAAATTTTTTGTGTTTATTGAATGGCGTAATGGACGATCATCTCTAGTATTTTTTTCCAGGGAATTTGAACGTTAAATTACCAGTCTACGTAAATTACAAGAATTAGTTAATGAGGTTGATGTTCATCGTACCAGAAAATGGTACGATGAACTGAAACGCATTATATGTTACAATAAATCTGCGGAAAAGTGCACATTTGTTTCTCATAATGACGAACATACACTGAATCTTGCCTGAATCTGTTGAATATGTTCGGGACGCTAGCATTTATTTAGCTTGAAAAATAAGTGTCCACAAACGTGGAAGTTTAAAATCGGGACTCTAAGTGAAGGTACAAAAATAATCTAAAGGAACCTAGTTAAACACCATATTACTGTAAGTCATGGAAGCTCATTAAATGTTGAAAGATTGACGAGTGTAAATTGGATGTTTTTGAGATATTTTAGCCGAGAGGAATCGAGGATATAAGCTGAATATAGAATTTAGCGAAGTAAGAATAGTGGGTGAAGAAGATGTTGAAAGGTGGCGAGTTGTCGAAGGATACTATGGAAATGAGAATAGCATGCAAGGAAGAAAGAGTAGTTATTTTAGATGGTATTATGATGAGTAAAGACTAAGCCGAGAATAAAATATGAATGGCAGTTAAGTGAAGGCGAGTTAATTTAGCAATATGCTTCAGTAGTCCACAAGATTATTCAGCAGATCGCTGAAACTGTTAAATTTCTATTCGGCGGAACCAATGCAAAAACTCATGGAGGATATTTTGGATTTATTATAGAAGGTAAACTTTTTTGTCTCAATTTAACTTCCAAGGCATATCTTTTACTTCCAATAGTATCAGTGTAGTTTATTTTAGGGACAGTTTATCCTAGAGAAACCTTTTAAATTCATTTATATTTCATTGTAGCATTTATTTTAATTGCAGTTGTCAGACAACTTAAAGCCTCGTCCAGTTAAAGTGATGAATTACCAAGAAATAAGCCCAGTGTATAGTAATTGCATATGAGAATCTATGCTTCGCTTAAAGGCTGATATTGCATGTTGTCGATATGTGATTGGATTTTATAAAATTAATGAGCACCCGAAGAGGGAAACAAATATTTCTATTATTTTACAATCACACGCGCCAGTGCTTCAGCTACAAATCTTGGGATACAAAAAAGGCGAGGCGAAATCCCTTCTTCTTAATCCCAAACGTTTTGTGATATTTCTCTCCAGATCACAATCCCAGAGACTTAGAACCCTCCATCATTCTTCTATTTCTCCAAACTCAGCGGGTACCTCACTTCATGCTTCATTTGCCTTGCTCGCGTTTGCGAAGTAAGACAGTTAGAGGGAGGGACTGACTCTTAGGGAGAGTGAGAGAGAGAGGGAGGGAAGTAGAAGAATGGAGGAGAGGGTGGCTTTCTTGCGCGTCAACCACGTGGCAGTCAAATCTCATCCTTCACCCCGCCTCCTCCGTCTCTTTCCATCCACCCCATTCTTCCTCCCCATCGCAACCAAATCCTACTCACAGTCCTCCAATGCCTTTCTAGCTTCGCGTCAGACGCGGAAGGTCCTTGTTGTTTCTGGGGGGATTAATTTCCACCTTCGCCGATAATGCCGAACAGCGGTGGCGAATTCCCTCCCCCTCATCCCTCATCCAACCGCCCACTCCAGACCCTCTCCGAAGGTCCCCATCCTCCCCCTACATCCCCACATCGCTCCCCCAAACCCAGACTCTGCACTCCTATCAACCCCCACCCTCCCCCGCATCTACCCCCGCACAAGCAACCCAGTCCTCTCCTCCTCCCCCCGTCCATTTTGCCCTCTCTCTCTTCCCGTCAACCGCCTCCCAGCCAACGCGAATTCCCTTCCCCGGCCCTTCGACTCCCCCTCCACCATCCACACCCCTATTTGGGTCCGCGTTATCATTTGGGAGCTTCGTAGTGCCTACACCTCCGGCCCGTCTCGCTCTTCCTCGTCTCCCTTCCTTCCAAACCGTTTCCGACTCCCGCTTCCCACGCTCCCTCCCTTAAGCCCCTGGGGGACGCGAACCGATTCCGTTTTGGACCGCAACCGAGAGACGAACGGGGTCGAGCCGAGAGCAAACACAAAGGGTTATGCGAGACAGGAGTTTAAGTCGCGGTGGAGGACTTTTGGCGTCGCCGCTAACCAACCCGACAGAAAACAGCCCAAGCCGTCTCCCAAATCATTCGCCTCCCCACATCATTCCTTCCATCCATTCATCCCCCTCCCCTCAACTCTCTCCCTATTCCGCCTCATCGCCTCTCTCACACACTCTCCCCGCAACCGGCCTTCTCTCGTCCCATACTCTTACCCCACTCCATCCCCCTCGTATTCCTCTATTTCCATCCTCTCATCCGTAATCGTTTTCTCCACGTTTTTCTCCGCTATACCAAGGCCCCTTTCCCCGGAAACATTTCCGCTCTCCTCCCGCACTCTTCATCTGACAAAAATACGCAAGATAACAGGCATGAATGAATAGGACATAATCAGTAAAATTTGGTGTTTAGTTACATTCCGGTAAAGATAATATTGAGAGAAGATGAAATTAAGAGAAAGAATCATAGACCATAAAAAAATATCGTTTCATTAACACTCTGTAAAATTAGTATAAAGTGCTTTCCTCGTATTACTTTCCTGTCAGAAAGTTTCAGTTCAACACTGAAAATGACTTATCTGGCAACTATTTCCGATGTATTCATTACACTTGTTTGTACAAAGAATATAAAAAGTGTGGCTATTTCTGGTTATGGTATATCCTGGCGCTTTGCCAGGTATGACAATTAATAATTACAATGACCTTGAAGATGTAACATATGTAAAAATTCTTTTCCCTTGCCCCAAGAAGAAAACCTACTAAAGGTAAATACGGCGTTCAAAAAAAATAAATGGAGTCGCATCCAGGTAATTTGAAAATAAAAGCATTGCCTCAATTCTCACTCCCTGTTCATTTTATCTCCTATGGAGCTTCCTCTATTTGGATACACATTGCAACCGCACCTGAGTCCTTTTCGGTCGGCACTCCCTTATCTCTCCACTTTTTCTCTCGCCCTTCTCTCCCTCCCAACAGTCCTCCTCTTGCGTTCTTGTAGTCAATCCTCCCCGTCCTGCTCCCTATCCAGTAGTTGCCGCTCCGATTCTCTCGTTACGACCGCAGTGTACGCATCTGCGAACTCATCTCGCCTCCCTTTGTGTTACCCCGCCCCATCCCATCCCTTCCTGTTTCCTCTCCTTAGCCTCACGTTCCACCAGAATCCACAGCTCCCCTTGCCGATTCTCTATTTCCACCGAGACACAGTATCTTCAACCGCCTGAATGACTTGCTAAGGTTGAGTCAACTAGTATGTTTTGGTGAGGTGTCTTGGATACGTTCAGAATTTATTTTTCTCATCAGAGGAGTTTATCAGTGACTGGAGTTATTTTAAAAAATGGATTGTGCTCACAATTTGGTCGCAACTGCTTTAAAATCAGTAATCTGATTATTTGATTTTTTGGGCAAGGGTATAATTTTATCACTTTGTTGACGATTCACAGAAAAATATTAATAGCGAACTGTACTTTACAGATAATTATTCATACAAATGATGACTTTTCTGACTTCATTAGATTTCCTTTGCGTGAAATTTGCCCAGATTTAAAATTGAAAATCGTTTGAACTTTACTACTGGATAGTGAATTAACCGTGCTTTATCATTGGTCGTGATGTTTAATGTTAGGTTCCTCGTGGATTCTCCAAAGAGTAGATGAGTTTCCTGAAAAAAAATATTTGCAAAATGGTCAAATAGTGGTATAAGATGACGAAAATACAACATTTACATAAATTAAAAAGTATACTAATCTAACAATAGGTTTTAAATTACTAGGTATACATACGTCACAAAAATCTTTAAGAGGAAGCAGCGTTCTTTTGATATTCCCTCCACGCAGAGAAACAGCCTTGCGGTATAATCAGATGCCTTCATGCTCCTTTTCATTCCCCACTCCGTCTAATTAGCTGCTAAGGAAGTTCTTAGCTCTCGTCAAAGGGAAGCGTTTGCTTCCAAAAGGTTCTCATTCATACGCGTCTTCCTTTTCAAACCTGTCAGTTAATTCGCTTAACACCATGCTATCCTTCCGCCACCAATGGTCCAATCCTCAAAATATCCGTATTTCACCATCGCTGTTGCAACCTCCCCGGCCGCGTTTTCCTGGAAAGGGAACTAACAGACCTTTAAGGTGAAAAACGGTCGAAGGAAATCAGGTCCTAGGCATAGGTGAATTGCAAGAGAGTTAGAAACGTTAAGAGTCAAAGTCAAATGGTGGCTAAGATTGGAGAGACGGCCAGTGATGCGAAATTGAAGAAATAAGTCCGTAATCTAATCGAGTAGTCAACATTCAACGAAGATTTCTATCGACGTGTAAGACTAACTCTCTACTGCAAGAGATAGACATATTTATCGTAAAAGGTTAAACAAATACAATCTAGTGGGATGAAATCTCCAAATTCGTAAGCCCCAGGTTAATCAAAATTCCCTTTCTAATGCGGCTAACGTGATTTTTTATTCTAAATGGTGTGTAATATCAAACATTCGATCATACGCAAGACGCACCGTAGGCTAAATTATTCATAAATGGTAGAATTAAAAGAAAATACGATGATTATATCATCCTATACATCTAACGTCCCTCAAAAGTAACCACCGTAAGAATGGCACAATATAGTTGGACCTTATAGATAGCCAGAATATGCGAGAAACGCAAAAATGTAAGGTGGAAAATTATTACATATATGAAATTTAACTCAACATTAACTCTTCATGCATTACAAGAAAACTCTTGCTTTGATTTTTTTCCCTTCTTCGACGTAGTTTGGGGAGTTGGATTCAAACCACTGGGCTTTTATAAAGTTTTTTTTTCAATTTTTCTTCTTAGCACCTGGGTATGTATTTCTCTCATAACGTTGTGCCATCGTCCGAGAAGCCTCTTATTTCTTCGCCCCAAGACTTTCTTTTGTCATTATTCGTGCACGTGAACAGAGTCCTGATCACCAAAAATCCAGCCCACCCCCTCGCAATCCCACCTCTGCCTTGTTCTCCCCCATCTCCGATCTCTTCTCACTGCTTTCGCAACCCCTCCAGCGGGGACCTCCCCTTCCCCGATAGCCAAGCACCCCCCTGTCTCCATCTCCCTTTGCCTTCACAGGATCACTAAGAATCCAGTGCCCCTTTACCCATTCCTCGGTCCCTGGCTCAATCCCTTTTGGTCTCTTGCCTCCCCAGCCTCCAAAACACGTTAATCACCTCAAAAGGTAAAAGGGAGTGGGGAGGGAGGGAAGCATGGGAAGGAGATGAGGCGGAGGAGGGATCGTCGAAGGAGTGGGTGGAGGGTGTCCGGGGTGTAGGGAGTTGGAAGGGTAAGCCAGCCAAGGAGTGGGGGGGAGGTGGTGTGGGGTGATAGAGGTGGAGGGGTCGGACCCCAAGAGAACAAGAAGAGAGGCGGTCGAGGGGAGGAGGAGGGGAACGAGGGACTTCTCGGTTTTCCCACCCCCGTAACCGTGCCGTCCCATCCTCCGTTCCATCCCTTCCCGGCCGTCACAACCCCTTGCTACCTTCAACCCTACCCGTCTCTCACCCCTCCCTCCCTACAGCCGGATATTAGCTGAGAGTCGTTGTGGGTGTGAGAGGGCCGGGGGGAGGGGAGGAGGGGTGAGGCGACGTGGGAGGGTGGAATTTTGCAAGAGGAGGTACGTACCGTCTAAAAAGGAGCAGATGAGAGGCGAGGAGGTGGGGGAGGGCGGGTGAGGGATTTGGGGGAGAGATGAGAGGGAAGGGTATGGGTTTTCGGAGTCTTCAATCGAAGGACTTAGGGAAATGAGGTAATGCCGAGAGGCGGTGTGAGAGACAGGGTTGATGGCGGAATGAAAGAATTGAGGAAGGGAAGAAGATAAGCCACAAAAGGAAAGGAGGGAGCGGGGAGGAGGGAAAGGTGAATTTCAGTAATGGAGGGGAACATGACCAGCTCCAACCTACGTGCGGCTGTTCGCATGAGAAACGAGTGGATTTTACAGGAGTATTTGAATAAATGCCCAAAGTCAGTGAATATTCAAGATTTTTAATAGTTTTATAGACAAATATTTAAAAACTTTTGTATAAACTGTTTTATTTGAAATATTTTATGTGAATATCGAGACCACTTCTTTTAACTGGGCGATTTCTTGGCAATTATTGAATAAACCGCCTGTATTTGAAGGCTGAAGCCCTGAGGCGGGACTTGAACCTGTAGCAATAGGTTATCTCATAGGGACATTACTCACCATATTATCTCACTCCTCCACTCTTGACCTCTACGAAGTAAATTTTAAATTTGGGAAAATTATCTGTTTTAACTGTTCTGTTCTTACCATAATTTCGAAACTTTTTCGGTTAAGCACATGATTAGGTCTATACATGGGGTACAGTATATTCGAACCCGAATATGTCCCAATTAATTTAAGCATTGGGACTCATTCTTATCTAATATTAATCATTAAATGGGAAAAATAAAGTACTAAAGTAAGCAATAAGCTCCGATAATAGCAATTTTTTCTTTTCAAATACTTGAGAGCCTAGACTCCCATGCTGCCGCCATTTTCTGAGTGGAAACAAGCAATAAAATATATCACTATGTTCACATCTGTTTTTGGATAGCCATCAAGGAAATAAAAACGATTTATACTTAAAAGGACCGTTAATGCTAATGTACTATTGGTTTTTTAACCTTTTATTAGACTACTATACACCTTTTTTACAAACATGGGATTGTACACTTTATGAAATGCATGATATTTGGAGTCTGCGCAAAACCCGCTATATAAATACTACCCAATCATTACGTTTACAGAACTCAATGTCGACATTGATTCTACTAAAAGTCAAAATGTATATTATTTTGATAATTAACACATGTAGTTTTGACATTTCGATGGCACTACCGTCATCATTAGAATCATTATATATATATATATATATATATATATATATATATATATATATATATATATATATATATATATATATATACTCATATATACAGAAACAGATATAAGGAAAAGGGATAGGAACACATATAAAGGACGAACACAATAGAGGTGGGGAAGGCGGAATCGAACGGATCACAAGAGTAAAAATATTTCCTCAACCGGGACTCGAACACCGGATCTTTCCACTTGCCGGGCGGATGCTCTTAACCACTTGAGCTATCGAGGATAGTCAATTTACCCTGAGATCCGTGGGTCTTATATGTCGCCAAGCGCCCCGATTCTTTCAGCCAAGAGATGGCGTCAGGGGGCAGTTTCGCCCACCAAAGGAGAAATAGACAATACACAAGGAAAGGAAAGGACAGTGGGTTAGAATTCATACAACATCATACAGGAAAGGAACAGTGCGTTTCGTGGCACGCATAGCCAGAAGAAAGAGATGAGCCACATTGGCCATAATAAATAAATAATAAATATATATATATATATATATATATATAATTTTATATATTTATTTATTTATATATATACATATCAATATACATATATGTATATATCGTATATTTATTTAAAAAATATATATATATATGCATACATACATATCATATATATGTATATATATAGTATATGTATATCTTGTATATATTATTTTCATAGACCATACCCCCAAAGAGAATTTTATTACTTATTTATTTGATATTTGTTTACTGCTTATTTGAATAATTACTCAGAAGATGATCAAAAATCACTTTTTCTTTAGGGCGGAAAATTATATCCTGTCAAAATGTTTCGTAAGTTTTGCCGATACGCCTGTTCCATAAGCAACTACATTCCCGTATCTTATGTTTACAATTCTTATCCTTGAGAAACAATTTTTTATTTGATTATGAGATAAATCCTTGTGTGTGTCCAGCGCGCTTAACTCCCACGGGCTTAAAGAATATATTCAAAATTCCTTGAGGCAGCAGCAGAAGAATATCGTTCCATGAAGCATACCTATCAGTCATTCCCAGAAAATGAAAGAGGAATATTTTAGAAAGGGCTAAGTGCAGTAAAGTTGGGATACGAAAGGCAAAGGGAAACGGTTTGTTGGTGCGAAGGGGTTAGTGAATGAGATAAAGGATGGGGTTGACTTTCAAGGATATGATAAGTCTCAGGCAAACTGTTGGCCGAGAGGATCGGCAGGGGAAGGTGTTTTAAGTCGTCTGCAAGCGGAAAGCGAAGTCCGGGAAAGGCAATGGACGCAAGGGAGTTCCATGCCCGAGAAGAAAGGGGTAGTGGTAATAAGGGGCGTTGCCAGAGCGTTGGAGGGTTCCATGGTTTATTCTAATGGGAGGGTAGAGATATTTTTGCGGAAGTAGAAAGGATTAGACAATGCGGAAAGGGATGCAGGAGAAAGGATTGGCGGCGGGGAAGTAAAGGGGTTGAAGAGATAGTGGGAGGCGGAGAGCGTCAGGGGGGGCACTAGGGGCGGGAACGAGATGGACGATGGGTATGGGCTTGGGCGAGGGCCAGGGTAGGCCAAGAAAGGGTTCCTGATGGAGCGGAGGGAGGATGGAGATTTAAGGGGTGGCTATGACTGGTGCCATTTCCGCAGAGACTTGGAGAGGGAAGGGGATTTCACTCAGAGTTTGCCCCCTTCTTCTCCCGTACACGCCCCCTCTACTTCGCTCGGAATGTGTGGAAGAGCTGGACCGCCATTTTGATGGTTTATCCCGGTCTCACTTTGTTCGGGAATGATACGCGTCCCTCGTCATTTTGGAAAACATTAATTTAACATCCTTTTCATGCAACCATAAAGCGTAGCCAAGACTGACTCTTTACGAAATACGGGATTGTGAACATTCCACTTGAGTTTGTTGTGAAAGTTTTTGGCCGGGTTATAAAAATCTGGATAATGGGTCTTTTATTCCTCCGTCAGTCTATACCATGTTTTGTCTTTACGTTTTTATATTGGTCACCGGCCATCAGTTGAAGTTCCTACTCTGATTGTGGACCGCAATCACACTTTGGAGTATATTCTTTCCACCAAATGCGTACCAGTCACGCTCTGGGGTACAATATCTCCACCAACCACATTTCGTTCTGTCGGAAAGCTTATTCACGCAACTTATGCACTTCAACGGTCATTCTTACGAATTTGTAGTCGCTCATATTTGCAGTTTTCCAGGAGATGAAGGGATTAAGATATATTATGATTTTAATGCTTCAAAACTTGTAATGAAACTTCAAAAACATCTTATTTTCCTAATACCTAGAAACGCCCATCTCTTGAGAAATGTCTTATCGGAATGTGAAGAAATACGCGTTGGTATATGAATATCATAATGAATGGGTGTCATTTAATACAATAATGTCACCGCAGGGAAGGGATGGCATCAGGGATCAGTGTACGTGCCACTTGATTTCTTGGGTGTCGAGTTCTCACAGCATGCTCGCCATGTTTTTGTTTACTCCTGCGATGATCTGAAGAATTTACCATGGGAAATGGCACGAGGAAAATTTGTAGAAATTGCTATTGTCCTAGGATATTGCACTACAGTGGTCTTATTTATTTCACTTTGCCTAATATAAGCGTCTTGGACGGTAGGGAGTTGAGTTAAGCGAGTTTGAGGAAAGGTGACGGGGAAGGGGGTGGTGAGGGCAGAGGAGGAAGGGAGAGCCCCACCAAATTAAGTAAGCGCAGCGAGCGAGCGTCCAAGGCGGAGAGCGGGACGTGGGGCTGTAAATGGGAGGGTGAGAAAGTTTGGAATGGGGGGGAGGGGACGGAGGCGGCCGGCGGGAGTGCTTGGTTGGCGCGGTAGGGGTGGAGTGCGGGAGAGGGAAACGCCGTCCGGAATATACGGCCTAGGTGGAGGGAGGTGGTGGTGTTTTCGGGCCCGAGGGAAATTTAAAGGCCTCTTACGGGCAAAGTGAGCGGTAAGGGTCCTTTTCGTAAGAATTCCCACAAGCACTGGAACGGTGCCTTAATGGTTAAAGACCATACACCATATCACCCCCTCCTCTTCCTCTCCGTGAGGAATCGATTACATTTTTGAGCATTTGGCCTCTTTAATTATTTCCGAGCTGGGAGCTCTCTCCTCTTGGCGAAAATTCGGAAGGAAAGTATAAAAAAATGAAGTTGATCGCCTTCCTTGGGTCACTGCATCCTGGAAACACTGTGTCGAAGATGCCGAGGCGTTATTTTCTTGAGAGGGAAGCCCCAGAACTTGGTAACAGGGCTGAACAGCGATGCGGTACTTATGGTGCTGCATCGGAGAGGGGGATGGAGTTGGGTGGTGAGAGGGAAGGAAAGCACGGACAATGGAAGGGAGGGAAAATGTGGACGAGAGAGGGAGGGAGAATAAAGGGGTGAGGAGGAGGGGGTGCGAAAAGGGGTTTGCGAAAGGGGTCTGTTTTAGCGGAACGGCATGAGGGGTCCTTCCCCGGCTTCCGTCGCAAAGCAATTATTGTCGTACCCTTATAATGCCGGGACCGGACACCAGATGTCCCTAGCGTCGAGGGAGTCCGCCTGATCCCCTCTTTTCCTTCCTCCTCCCTATTATGCACCCCGCCCCCGCCCCCCCCTCCCTTCGTCCCCACACTGATCCTCCCCCTCCCCGAAGCATCCTCTTCACTCCTCTCTGCTTTTCGCCGCGGGCCAATGGCGTGATCTCACAGAGGGAGGACTAAAAGGGCCAAAGGGGTCCGTCCTCCTGCCTCCTGCTCTCTCTCTCTCTCTTTCACTTGCTCTGAATCTTACGAGGTGCCATTGTCATCCCTCGCCAACCTCGAGGCAGTGCCTTAGCAGGCGTAGTCGAAGGAGGTCGTGCTATAAATAAGTAGCGCTTTACTTAAGAGTTGTGTGATTATCATCAAGGCGCTAATGGAAGAGCGTTGAAAAAATAGTCTGAAAAGTATGTTTGGTTTCCAGGAATTTCTTGATTGTTTAAAGGTTTACTTAGAAATGAAGTTATTTCGTACGTCATCTTGCTCCTCATCTGCTTTCTTAATCACGTGAAATGTATCTTAAGACCAGATAATTTGTGAAGCGTCCTCTCCTCAAGCTATATGAGCCCATGCGCGTATAAGCCTCTGTTAACGAATATGTATTTAATTCATCATTGTTTGGACAAAGTAAAATTTTGTCTTCAATATAGTTTTGAGGAAGCAAATATATCATTAGCATTGAGTGTATTAGAGTTAAAAATAAAAAAAATATCAGAATCCACACCCTCGGAATATTCCAGAATATCGTCAGCGAAAAATTTTAACATATCTATGTATCTATTTTTACAGGCTATGCTTGTAAATCTCTATTGGTACCATTTTGTGATCTTGTGACTGTACTCTAGAAAATGGCGAAACATTTTTTCTCTAACATGAGCCCCACCATACGATGGTCAGTTGTGTTTTTCAAATATTGTAGGTAAGAAATCGTTCGCTTTGGCAGGGACAATTCAGATAATTTTTTTTCTGTGTGAATTTTACATATTTTCATACAACTATTCTGGATAGCTATAGTGGTGGTTTGAAATATTGACTAAACGGAAAATGACTATCGTCCTCACTCAAAGGATCTTCTAGACAACGAATTGGTGTCTAAATATGGTTTCGTAAAAATGCATGGAAATCGGCCGTTTTAGGACGGATAGAAGAATGAACATCTAATTAATTTGGATCGTTAAAAACCCCGATTAATCGATAAGTATTTACAAATTTGTTTAGAAATGCTTTAAAATTTAAGGATACATCTACCAAATAACTGATTAATGAACGCTTCTCTAAGTTCAAAGCCATGCCTTAAGCTACAAGTTTTAAAAACGTCGAACAGTGAGTTACATGGATTAAATATGAACAAATAATTTAATGAACGTAATCGGTTATCTAATTTTTTATTACAATGCAACAATTTCAGAGTTTAAAAATCATTCGTCTTGACTGGGATCCCAAGGCGAATGATTTTCACACTCTGAGATGGTTGCATTTTAATGCATATTAGCGGATGACTCCATCAAAAGTTACTGCTGCGGTTTCTTTGAATCTAATTTTTTATCATTTTAGACATAAATAACAAGGCACAAATATTAGAAATCCGATTTTTCCAGGTTTAATTCAGGAATCATGAAACATTATGGTACTAAATCTTAAAAATATAGAGGACAAGTAATATGAAATACCGAATATTTCAGTGTTTTTATGTCAAAATAATCGAAAATGCAACGTGTACAATTTAGGTTGGACAATGAGCTTCTTTCGCAATCAGCAATAAGCAATAATTTCTTCAAAACATATTTATTCGACGACGAAAGTCATTTAATTTAAACTCTCTTCATATTGTATAGAAAAATAAATGAACTTCTACGAAATCATTAGGCTAAATATACCTATTTGAGGAATACATATGTCTAACTTATAATTGACGGGGAGTCATCCAATCCAATGGAGCAAACAGGTAAGGTACGCAAAATGCACTCGCAAACCGTTCTCAAAAACCCTTTCACTTCCCTTTTTTCAGAAGGGATCTTTATTCTTCCTTTCCGCGCTGGTTCCTCGCGATATGAGTTATGAACTGCCCCATCGCGCCGCTTTTATCGGGTCAGTCCATAAAAAGTGTGAGGGAAGAAAAAAACTTTCTTTTTTTTGTTGAGGAGCGTGAACAGGAAGGGGTGGAAGGCGATAGGGAGGCAGGAGAGGGAAGAAGGTGGAGGGGCAAATCTTCACTCTATTTTTTTACGTATTTTTTGCGCGATGAAAAGGCCTTAAGGTACCTCAAAAAATGAGCGATATTTCCTCCTCCGCGACATTCATTGCAAATTAAATTTCGGGGGAAAAATTTATTTTCAGCGTCCCTTTGATTTTTTCGAGCCTTAACCAACCTCACGCTTCTCCCACACCAGACTTGGGGGGAGTGAACGATCCACCGCCCACCCGTCCCTTTCCTCATCCCCCACCCTAAACCCTTGTTTCCAACTCCCCTCTTCCCGGCCCTTCCTCCCGATTCCCATTTCTCGCCTGATAGCGTGTTAGCTCAAGGGAGAGGTCGTTGATAAGTTCAACCACTTTCCCTGCCAGCCTTCCTCGCCCATATCTCCTCCCTGTGCCCATCCCCGCCACCTCCCCCACTTCTGCCTCCTTTTCTTAGCTCACGTTCTCACCCCCCTTCCATCTCATAGGTCTACCCTCCACCCTCCCACTCGGAGAGATGCCGGGGGGTGGGGGAGGGGAGAGGAAATAATCTGTCTTTTTTTATCCTTTTCTTATTTTGAGAATATTAGGAAGACGGGAAGGGGAGGGACGTTTATATTTCGGCACTTTGCGTCCTTTTACCGTATACCGTGTTCATATTTTACCCCCGTACTCCCCTCTTCTCTCGCGGAGTCTCGGCGTAGTTATAGAGGGTGCCGTTGGCGTCCCATCAGTCCAAACGGCCGACCCCTTGCTGCGTTTACGGAACCATTCCAGTTCGAAGATCTTACCCCTTTCGGCACTCCCTCCTACCCCCACCCACTGCGTCGTGCGCTATTCCCCTCCCCCCCTCCCACTGTCCCTCCTCCATCCTCCTCGGCCTACACACCCCTCCCGCTCCACCCCTTTTCTCCGAAAAGTCGTCCCTCCTCCTCCTACGCACACCCCCCCCCCCGCCGTCCTCCAACCCGACCTTCCCATTATCCCACCACTCCCCTTTCGCCCTGGCCTTTCTGCGCCATTCCAAGCCCTTTCTTCTCCCCATGCCGCCCCCCCCTTCTCCACCAAATAACCCCCGTTCCCCACTCTGCCCCTCCAACACCACTCCCTCCCTCTAAGGCGTGGTGTCATACACAAACAAAAACCGCTACCCACACACACGTACGATCGCGCGATCGTACTCACGCGCACGTCACAGTCAGTCTTGCGGCCTTTCGCAAGGGCGCTCGCCGAAACCCCCGCAACCTATCCCTTTTCGTCTTGAGGGACGTCCGAGTTGGGTAAGAATGGAAAAAAGACTCCCTCCTTCCCACAAGCGAATTTACATCACAGGCATACAAGCCAACGAACAACAACCCATATAACGCTATCGCGTCCCCATATTACCTCAAACACTCGAAGATGGTGCAGGTTTCCTCCTTCAGTTCCCTAACCTTCCACGAAGGATGCAATTTCCCTGTGAAATAACACTTGGGGAAGGCACCCTGGTCTGAGGAACAAATTAAGCTGATATCGATGTATAAGTTTTCTTATCTTATTCTATTCTAAATTAAGGTTAACTTAAAAAAGAGTTCTGTCATAATCCTGAAAGACTAACTGTCCTTAAGATAATTTCCATTCTTCATAGTTTGTTTCATTGAATATCGTTAGAAAGGCCCGCTGTATCTTTAAATGCTTTTCCCTAATAGCATCTGACAATCCCTTAGGACCCTTGGTGAGGAACTATACCGAAATACCTGGGTGATATAGGGATATCATCCCGTTTTTATCGTTAGAATTTTAAAAAGCAATTTTAGTGGCATCTGAAAGTTGTACAAACTATATAGCTAATTTCTTTACATAATCAATTCAACGGGTAGGTAATTTCTATAGCACAAAATGCATTTGAGGTTCGATTCTTGATTTGACGTTATACTTGTCAAGCAATAGAAATGGAGGCAGCGTATTGAATAATCTTCAGATTAACATTTGACACTGCATATATGGACTAATAAGCTGAACTGGCTATATTACTAACAATACATAAAACTAGCACTAATTATGTCCTTATCTTGAAGCACAACCCTAAGTTAATTTTTTTTGATTCTATGTGTCTACAGAAAATCAACAAACAGCTACGGTAGGGTACCATGTACTAGTTCCTTTTAGACCTCAACAAAACGCTCCTAATTCATTTTACGTCTTTTCACGCCCTAGCCTTATATTCTCGCATCGCCCTTTTATCCCGCCCCTCCCTTTCTGCCTATCTTTCGCCACACTCCGCTCGTGATTACCTTTCCTTCTCCTTTCCCTTCCATTTTTCCCTCCTCCCCCCCTTTTCACCCAACCGCTCCACACCGTGTCATGCGGGTCGCAGATGTTCCAAGGCTTTTCCCTTGCGTGTACGCGGGGAAAGGGGTGGAGGATGGCGTCATGAGAAGGAGACGGGGGCCGGGGAGGGGCAAATGGAGCCCCGAGATTGCGGACTTGTCTTGCGGGACCGGTGGCGTCGCTGCCTTCGCCTACTGCAGCTCTTCCGCTCGCCCACCCCTCTCTTTCCTCACCTCCACCCACACCGCCCACCTCCCCCTCCCACCACGCCCCCGCCCTCCCATCCCGCAAACGCCTTTCGCGCCCTCTCTCAATTGCCTCGGCCTTCCGGCGGCAAGTATAGCTCGCCCGATTAATTCCCGCCCCCTTCGCCTCCTCCCGCCCAGGCCCCCTTCCACCCATACGAAGTAGGGTGGGTGAGTAGGCAGGCACCCCTTTCAAAACTCCACCGCCCCACCCCCAACTCGCCCCGTGCCACGAAGGCCCACGAAGGAGGCGAGTCGGTGACCCTCGCCCACCCTCCCGTCGCCCCATCTTTCTCAAGAGCCCCTCCTCCTCCCCCCTCCCTTCGCCGCTCCCACACTTCCCCATCTCTAGAAAACCACCTCCTCTCTCTTGCCTCTCTACCCCCCTGCTCCGCACTCAAGTTTCACCCCTTCCCGCCACCAAAACAACCCCCTTGGCTGTCACCGCACGTAACTTGTCTCCGGAAAGGCTATATCGAAAACTCCGACGTTGTCTAGGAGATCCTCCCCCCCGGAATAGGTACCTCTCTCCACGAGAGGCCTTGCCTCGCGCGCTCCCGCTTTCGTGCTCCTCCTCCTTCTCTTCGCCCTCACCCCGCCCTTCGCAAACCTTTCTAAACTCTCACTTCCTAGACCTCTCTCATCGAAGTTGGCCGCCTTCCCCCGCATGCCCTTCCCGCCCCTCGCCTAGTCAACCTCCACCTGCCGCCGCCGCCCCCGGGGCGATCGCCGCGCACCGCAAACACTGCGAACACTTTCTGGCCTCCCCCATCCGACACCTCCTGAAACCACCCCTGGCTCTCCGGCCCCTTATAGCTCCTTCCTCCGTCCACCGCCCCCCTTTGACTCGCCTCCTCCCGAGGCTGTCCTCACCCGATACCGCCTCATTGGTCGCCTGCCGTCGACGCCCACTACTGGCTTCACCCTCCATGGATACGAGCCCTTCCACTAATTTGCTGGGTGTTTAATGCATTACGCTTCGTTGTTTTGGTTGTGCACACTTGCTCTTATGTAATTGAGGGGAAAACTGGGTCAAAAAGTGACTTAAAATGACTTATTTCCCTCTGTAGTTACTTACTTAACATAAAGCAAAAGTAATTTTACCTATTAGCCTTTCGTTGGTATCGAAGTAGGATATCTTCGTATCTTCCATGGCACTAATCTAATGCAGGTTAAATGATACGTTGACGCTATTCTGAAACATAAGGCAGTATGTTCATGAAAAAGGTCGTTGAAATAAACGGCATCAGTTATTTGCTGTGCTGATATATTACATGATAATTATTTAAGATTAACATTTGGCCTCATTGTTATCTAACATATTCTTTGAATAATCATTTGGGCCATGGGTTTACAAAACATTAACTCAAATTTTGTTTCTATGACCTATGTGTCTTAATCGTAAATATTTCGGTTTATTGTGATGTTCATGAAAACACAACACCAAGGATCCTTTCAGTTGCCGCCCACGGATGATATTTAATCTTCTCGGAAGAAACCGGATACAACTCTGTTTATACTTCAGAATTATTTAAGACATAAGCGATTATATAATTTTTTTAATCTTACAAACTACTACTATATTAAAAAAAAGGTATGTATTGGAGGCAACATGTCAGTACTACTTCCTCTTCATCAGTATTTCCATTAATACGAATTGCTGTGCAACGCTTTTTTGTCTTGGTCAACTTATTTAAATTTGATATTGCTGATTGGAAGAACTGATATTTTTCTACTTTCTTTCAATGATCAGATCACCATTTCATCATACCAACTTAATGTTCGAGATATGCTTTGCACTGCATCAGTGTTTCAAATTGGAAGACTTCTTTGCCCCCAAGTTGTTCACGGTGACGTCATATGGCCACGGTGACGTTTCTCCAGCCGACATCGGGGCTGAAGGGAATGTCTTCTCCTATAAGTCGATTGGAAAGGGTGAAACTCTTTCTATTACCGTTTAATGAACATGGTTGGGGATCAAGTTGCATAAAACCTTTAATTTCGATCATAAAGAGCACAAGTATTCACTTACGTACGTATAGTTTGGTACAATGCATGCATCAATATCGACCCTCAAGAAATATGCCAACAGTAAAAACTTCTCCGCAAAATATTCACCGCATTCAAATTTATGTTCTCACTACACCATGAATTTAATCACGTATTTCATAGTGTAACTCAGCAAAAATTGTCATCGTAAACGGAAAACTATTGCTGGAATTATTTATCTACTCATTCCTTGACCTACAACCATTAACAACTACATATTTTAAGGAACAGCAGCCGGATTCTGAGGCGCAAAGTTGGGCCAAAAATGAAGACTCCTCTCTTTTCCTTAAAATACTCCCAACTGCTGCTGTAAAAACAGGCAATCTCGATTCAACACAACTTAACCAAATTTCCCTAGCACTGGTTGCTATTTTGAGTAATTTTCTATGTACGAGTACATTTATCAATATATCGTCAGCGTTTGCAGGTTTCGTTATTGGCATTCAATATGTTTCTGAAATAGAATTTACGTTTTAGCTCTATCACATTTGCTACCTTTATCTTTCGTAAATAATTAAAATACACACTTTATATCACTCTCACGAATACTTGATGGTAAAAACATGATTTCTTTTTAAAGTGTGTTTTCAGAAAGACGTTTCGTTATCTCAATAATTCTCTTCCTACGGTTGTGTCTGCAAGTTTAAATCTTCATAATTTGCATTTCGTGAACACCCTATTTATAGTACAACCTTTTCTTAAGAGGAAGATATTTTTAATGCTTACATTATTTCACTTGAACAGCCTGAATGAAGTTCAAATCCAAGCATATTTCACTATTGTAAATGGAGCAAACTATTTTTAATGAGAATAATACTATTAATTGATATTTTACCCAAAAAGTCAACACCACCTGCATCACTAATACTTGTAATATCAATCCTTAATTTCTTATTTTTCTAATATTATTCTTTATCATGTTCAATAGAACATTTCTATACAAAATACATGCAGACAATCTTCATAATGTGCAATAGTAGTATAAACTGAGAGAGGTACAAATTGAATACCCCTTCTGCTCCCACTAAGCCAGTCAGTTCTAGCTTGACAGTAGGTATTACATTAACAAAAAAGATAGTTATAAAATGTTGCAATTATATGGCTACAGAGGTATATTCTGTGTCAGTTTTTATTCCAAACCGAAGCCCCTTCTGATAATAACCAGTCTTTTATTCTCCTTTTCACAGGATTGACCGACACAGCATATAAAGACTAAAATCTCTTTAAATCCCTAGGCTTTTTATTAAAAATTAAACGTACAGTTACCTCAAATTTTTTCTACCTTCATTTATATGATGTTTTTAATTGTATACTTAATGTTGTCCCTCAACAGTAATTACTTTGTTTATGCATCACGTGTATTATATTTATCATTACAATAGTTTCCTGTTATAATGACACATCTATACGTATATCCTGTCAACATTAAAGATTACCTTTTGCTGAAAGATATCTCCTCCATCTAGTCTATTTGCCTTTTTTATCCAGCCTCTGACATTATCTCTGGGATTTTTCGTGTCATTCCACTACTACTTTCGCAGGAATAGTCACATATTCTTCATAGGCAAGTAGGTACATAAAAACCGTCCATATGTTCTTCATATACTGAAGAAGGCGGCAGATTTAGGATGTGTATGGGATAGATTGATAGAAATTTCAAGAATCAATGCCCAAAAAATCTTCTTCGTGCGCTTTTACGAGTACTTTAATTGATGGTATCTCTCCCGCAAGTTCAAAAGAATGTGCCATAAGGGTAGATTAAATTGAGTCGAATGCATGGGAGTGATAATCGAGATCCTCGAATAACCAAGTTTTTGAATTTTGATTCGATTATCTGCCGCGAGTTGTTTCGAGACAGTTTAAATAGTTTCCATTTTTTCCAGGATACTATAGCTGTCGAAACAGATGGTCTCAAGGGGATAATTAATTTTTACTCTTAGACCACTCCACAGTCTCTTCACTCAGAGTACTTCTCCCATTCCCAATACCAGTCATTATAAAGTATTAATTTCCTACAAATAGAGCACTGCGAAATCCAAACCATACAATCAAGAATTAATTTAACCAGCATATTTAAATCTTACGACAAAGGTCAAGTTGGCCCTTGATTCTATGAAATTTTTCTAGCATCCTTACTTTCGTCCCGTCATCCGACATCTGCTATGCAATTTAGTAGCTACGGTTTGCCTTATCTGATAATTGCAAGTTTTATAATTCGATTATAGCATTAAAATTTACTTGATCATTTTGCGCTTGCTCTATTGATTCCACACAATAAAAAAAATGTTCATGGCGTTTCAGAGACCTATTTTCAGAAGGGCGTTTTCCGTTGGTGTCTAGACATTTTCTTAAGGGAAACTTATTTTTATAAAATCATGAACTTTTCGTATTTCATTTAAGCATCGACTGCACGACCTACGGCCTATGTTAAAGAATGTTTAAAAATGATCTTATTAATGACAAAGCAGGAATGATATGAATTTAGTGACACTTCTTATGCATAATAATTAAACACGGTAATTTCTACAAATATTATTTAATTAATCATAGTCATAAAAATTACATTCAACAGTAGACTTACGAACCCAATTTATATTAAGAATTACAAAAATGAAGCCAACAAATAATTCGACATCGTTATAAGATTCTTGAATTTACTTATGTCCAATCATGGTAGTGCTGTTAGGCAGGTGCACTAGATTTTGCAAGGAAATATTAAAGAAAACTCGCGATCCTAAGTGTGTTATCCAGCGTAATACCACAAACAATAGTTAATAACATATTGTGTTCATTAGAAATATTAAAGTGCTAGATATACCGTCAGACGTGATTTGAAAAATAACTTTAATGCATGAGCATAATGCCCTAAGCTAGGATCTGTTTCCATTCACAAGTGAACACTCGTGACCTCATTGTATTGATTGATGGAAAACTTTAACAAAACACAGTTACGAAGTCACACGACCCGGGTCTCAATTCATTAGCATCATCATCAGATGAGGCAAAGGAAACAGCAACTTTCTTTAATGCTCAACAGGGAGGTGAGGAAAAATAGAGGTTTGTGACGGTAGTTTGTATATGTGTTCTACCAATCAATAGATTGAAATGGATAACCACAAAATTTCGAAGGTGTGAGTTTTATTTTTCCTTATCAATATCCTTCCTCGAGAAATATCGATCACAGCGTAATTACTGAAGGCACGAAAAACTATTAATTGACGAATGGAGTAGGCTTAATCCACTGGTTGGTGACACCTCAAAATGTCGATATTTTCAAGGTCCTTTGCTACACATAAATTCCCAGAGCTTTAATGATCCCGAAACTTCCTGAACAATTTTTGCGGAGGATCAACTAGAAGGCTCCACCTTTCAGACAAATTCCATTTGACATCTCGATTTCTAGAGTCTCCTTGGATTTTTAGGACAGACGTGCATTGAGAAATGGTAACCAATAGTATGTAGCCATTAGGATTGTGTTTAAAGATGAGAACCTAAACTGTCAATAATAAAAATATTAATCTGGCTTTATCAATATAATAATCTGTGACTATATATTAAAAATTCAAAATAAGAGATCAAGTTCCAAGGTTTTTTCCAAATGAAAATACATTTAATTGGATCATTTGTCAAATTTGCCAAAAATAATTTTCTCCGAAAAATTCAATTTATTCACAAACTATGACAGTAATCTAATAATAACCTATTTTTATTTCAATATTGGACTTTTAAATTGAAACTGGTGGTCGCTAATGCTATCATAATCATATGCTCTTTTCACAACTGTCTAATGACATTTGTATTTCATTCGCCAAAAGTGTGCATGAACATTGATTTAGGGAAAGCCGGTTCTAGTTTTCTATTTATACGATTATTAAATTACCTATTTATCCTATAAATGTAAGAGCATAGCAGTCGTACCACAGATTACATCGTTTGCATTTTATGGAAACCTTTAGTATTTAAATGAATGAAGATCTCGTAATGAGTAATCCATGGAATTTAATGCAGAGGAAGGAAGTTGCTCGGAACGCTACTCTTTGCATCGACCATCAGTATTCAAATTGTTTTTATTTTCGAGTATTTTTCACCTTCCTGGGATTATCGACAAATTAGCTGGGCATCGGTTTACGAGCAAATTTGCTGGCCCCGTATATTTCAAACTCAATTTCAAAGGATATGTCATTTTGGTAATATCCATTAAGCTACCACCATACTTCCATTATATTTTTGAATGAATGTGAGTATTCTTATCCTGTTAATTGATTTACTTACATCATAAAATATCAAATGTTATTCCAAGCTCCCAATGATTTTCTCAGAAACTTAGGAATTTAGATTAGATACGTGAGGTGTCCACATATTTGACGAAATTGTGTAGTAAAATTTTGATATATTAATTAAGATATTATCAGCTTACTGACCGTTTGAATATGTATACTTTCTCAGTTTCAGTTTGAAAAAATGGTGCAAGAGAGCTATATAACCTTTCATAAATCTCGTTCGGTTTCTTAAACGCCCATCCTACTGAAGGAATTGTTTCACTTGGGTGTTGTCTAGAATGCCTGTTACATGTTTTGTTTTGTACTAAGTTAGTTGTTGGCGTTTCTTTTACTTTCTTTGTATACCTTTCATTACAAGTCAAGCTGTCCTAAATGAATAATAGCGTCAAGAGTTTCTGTGACTTGCTATGGCCACGGATCGTGTGGAAACTTCCCTTATCATCTCTTGTTATCCCACCCGTGAAATTGTTACAGCATTGTGCTAACGGCGAAGTGGGATGGAATTCACACCAGGGGCGCAGGTATTAACGTTAATAAAAGCAGGAGAGAAACGAATTAGTTCAATAATATTCTTTGTGAATTATTGAATTGCGATTTTTATGTTACTCTTTGTTTATTTATAATAACTGCTACAGTTGACACGATACCCACAGACGGCTCCTCATAATGTATTTGCCATACCATCCATATCTCTTCTTCCATGTGTCTTATTTGAATGTTCTTCATAGCCTCTTACTGCTTATCACTAGCTAGAATGATGTTGTTGATTGGAGAATCCAAATATTACACCACGTAGTTTAAACGTATTAGTTTCAGGACGTACCGTTGAACATGGATATCTTAATGAAAGTTTAGACTTACAGAAGTAAATGTTTTGACTCAAAGTTGTAAATTTATTATTCAAAGTAAACTATTTCAGCAATTCCCTATCTTCCTGGAATATTTAAAGTGCCGATTTTACAGTAAAATAGGCTAATCATTTCCATTTCAGTTTCAGGAGGATATTTGACTTATAATATGTATTTTGTTGAGTTCTATACTCGTAATGTACCAAGGGTGCAGGTACGCTATTTGTTCGAATCAAAGAAATATTTGTCCTTTCCTTCACAATAAGGCGTATCTCGAAAGTTTCTGGGGATCCTTCTGCTTCTGCTGTCCTTAAATATCCCCCTGAGGCGTTTCATTCGAGATACTTATTTCACTACTCATCGCTCTTCCGATGGTCCCTCCCCTCAACATTCCAAGCAGGAAGCGGATGTATGCGGACCCGTTCAAATAGCAGTCATTCCCTTTTCGTCGTTATATTACGCTGTACTATGCATACACCGTCGCCAAATTTTTCCAGATATTTGGATAAAATGACTTATTTTCTATAATTAATATAGATTTATAAATAATTACCTTACTCTTCAAAAGTATCCTCGCCTTCCCTTCTTTGATTTAAGTATTATCTGAGCAGATGGTGGACAGATAACGGAATTAGTTGCCTTCAATAACCCCAATTTTGTCAATTATGGTTTAAAATATTTTTGCTGGTACTTTACGCAAATCGCATATGAAGCAGTGCATTGAGCAATGAATCACATAGGAAAAGAAACGTAAATGAGTTCGTAAAGTAACCTTTTGCCAACAGGTAAACATTCTTTGTATTTTTCGTCGGTGAATTAGTACTATTTCTTTGATAATTTGGAATCGTCAGTTTAGTAAGAGAAAAGAACAATATTTGTGCCGAAGTCGTTACATTTTATGAATGAGACAAAAAAGTTGATCCCTGTGTCGAGAGTCATATCTTAAACGAAACTGAATAACACGCGATTTGAATATATGCAATGGGATCCATGTGGTAGCGTGTAAGTCCTTGGGAGCGAATCGCGAGCAACGCGTTTGAATGAATCTTTCCCAGCTGACGGAATGGAAATGGGTGGGGAGGGAGATCGGGTGGCTTAGATGGTTGATTTGGCAAAATCGAATCCACAGAGCGAGAACTTGTACCGTGACTGCAGCAGCGATGAAAAAGAAGCGAGGCGTTCTGTTGCTGGAGTGGAAGGTAACCAAGGTGTGCCCGACAGACGGGAAAGCTCAAATCAAGTGGAAAGAATCAAGGAAGGCATAACAGCAGTAGCGCCGAAGGGTACGGGGATTCTGGGGAGTTTTTTTAGAAGCGGGGACGACTGGGGAAACAGTCGTAGGTGCCCGTGAGCGTTGAGGAAATACGCACAATGTCGCCGTTCAGATCTTCTTCGGCGTGAGTTCAGCACAATGCCCTACGGAACTTATGGAATTCAGTTTCAATTGAGGATTGTATCTTCCGCGTAGTTCAAAAGAAATTCATTTTGGGCATGAAATCGGAAATTAGTATCAGGCATGGATCCCTGTCTACAGAAATTACCATAGACCCGGTTCAATACGCCTGCCAGTCAACGTATGCCCCTAATGAGTGCACCTGATTTGAGATCAGAAAAGTACTTAATTTTAATTAGGGATATTTCTTTCACCATAAGTTTCCTCCTGTACTCTTTATCCCGTCGGCCAAGAACTGAGTCAATGAATAGGTTAAATATTGAAGTGTCACGTGAATTGTTAAATAGGTGGAGAACAACATGTCAGCGTCCGCCGATAAATTATGTATCACAGCGTTCACAAAATTCATATTATTCACTTCATTGAAACATACCTTCCGAGCACGGGGCGGGATTCGAACTGATGGCTAATGAGCGAGCATGAGTGGTCATTTCCGAATGGCTAACCGGGAATGGCTTATTGCAGTCACGTGCCTGAGTATTTATTTAGTGTCGTGCAAGGTTGAGCTTAGAAGTGTAGCATTACTTGGATAGTGAATCCATCAAAACCTGTATTTACCTCTAAAATATTCAAAATAACAAGCATTTTATTATAAGCTCAATTATATAGCAGTTTTGAATGGCATTTCTCCCAAAATTAAAACTTATACCGTACTGAGAGTATAAATTCTTTAGTTCGGAATTGAGCATCTTCCATAATAAATGGCAATTTTATGTGATTTAATATTATTAAAATTTAAACAAATAAAATTGTTTTTTTTTGTTCGTAGGCTTTCTTGAAATTTAATGGCTTTATTTTAATACGATTCAAACTGAAAAATAATTCAGAAAATTATTTATAAATAATTCAATGACGTTAACTGTGCATCTGGTGAAATGTTTGTAAAGAAATTTCTAAAATTTTAAGACTTAGTTAATGGACCATTCCCGGGTGAACCACCTATTTTCAATTCGTTCGATGGTGGATTCACTCCCCTCTGTCCTTCACCGCTTCCTCCGAATCCTTACTGCGCTCTTCAGTCCGACTCCGCACTCCTATTCTTAGCAGGTCCCCTCCATCACCATTTGATTTTCATTCTCCCTCTCCATCCATCTCCATTCTCCAGCCTTTCTCTTTTCTTCCACCCACCTCCACCTCCCCCTACCACTTTCCTCCCTCCTCTCCAATCGTCTCCTTCCTTCTTGACAGGCAATCTCGCGTAGTCCTCCGCAAAAGCTTTCCAGGGCCCCGTGGATGGCGGCATATCCACCGTCGAATGAGATTTTCGCGGTTCAAGACGTCGAGGGAAGGAGTATGGGACTCGAGACATATCTTGATTAGTGACAGCTGCTGGGGTCACGTGACTTCGATCATTGTTCTTGACGGGGCTTACTTTGTTAAGCCCCTCGGATTTAGACATGAAATTTTGTGAATTGCGAAGACGGTAGAATGAGTTGATTTACTTCTTACGTTGAACTGAGATATAAATTTGTATTCATTGTGAAGAGATGACACCTTGTAGACAAATTTATTATTACTTCTGAATTATTTCTAACCTCACTATCGGTCACTATATTTATTCTTACTGAGCAAGGACATCATTTGAACCTTTCATATCAAATGGAAAGGCATGATGCGAGCGCTATACTCGTTTCCCTTTTTTGAACAGATACGGTACCTATAAAGCTCGCTGTTTTGAGCGACCCTTTCAATCTGCGCTCTTTATTCATTCGTTACAGACTTACGGGATTATTGTTTTCAAGAGATTTTGTATTGGTAAAATATTTGTTCAAATTCTAGGAATCTGACTCTATCAAAAAACTATTCTGTTTCATTGCTATTTTTACAAGCATGAGGGGTCTTAATGCAGCGAGGTGGATTTTTATCGTCGTTTAAACATTATAAAATAGGAACACTCTGGCGATATTAATATCTCATTAGCATTTCATGGAAATGCGAAGACATACAAGGCATTTTTTTAATGTTACATTGCCGTATATAATTAGCTTTTTCCGTTAGAAACCACAAATATTGGAACGTGTAAAAAGCATTAATGCTTGGTTAAGCAAGAACTTTCATCTATGCGTGTGCCTCCAACTCATACCGTGAATTAACTAAAAATAATAAGAATAGCTATGATATGATAATTTCAGGAGTAAATATCATCTTATGAGAAGTATTACTCCATGTGAAAATTTAATTAGACTCTTCCTTCAACATTTCATAGCGTGCTCCTATTTTTGATTCCTTGAATTTGGGTTGATGGAAAAGTAGTGTCGTCATTTATAAATTTTGGGGAAAAACTAGGCGAGTCCAGGACATATGACTGCGATTTAATTTTGAATTATTGAACTATATAACACCGTAAATTTATTTGTTTTAATGTAACCTCTGTTAAACATATTTCTTATATCTTTTAAGTAATTTTAAATTTGATTGCTGTTATGATCTTACACGGACATCAGTGCGTGCAAACCAATTCTTGTGAAATAGAAATCATGGCTCCCTAGAGAATAAAATGTAAAGTAGTGTGAAAAAAGAGTTCTTATTCTACGTTATATTTTTTTTGAACGTTCAGGCGTAAATAGGTCCGTCGGAAACTTTATCTCCCATATGCTGATGTTTTTTTGTAACTGCCAAAAGTGCGCATGTATGGAATCAAATAAAACAGAATGAACGATAGCGAACATTTCGTTTTTATATAATTTATACAGGTTTGATAGCTCGATTTTAAGCATATAGTATTCTTAAAAACAAAACAATTAATCCTTGATAAACAGTATCTCTAAGAGAAAGCATTCTTTCATTAATAATTCACCTCGTAGGGTATGGTAAGAAATGAAATTTGTGGACTTTTGTTATCCGGTTTAATTTTACCAGTTTGCCAAATCGGTATTTTATGTCCACATTCTTCCCCAGAGTGGTGATACACAATTTTGTAGCCATTTATTAATAAAATCATTGACAAGAGTTATTACTCAGTGTTAACTTCATCGTTGAAATATATTTATAAAAAGCAATTCTATTACGACCGTGTGGTTCATGAGTCATTGCAACCATAAAATTAAAGCGCCAAGAGTACAGGGTAACTTCGACTGATACCCTTAAAATCACGAACAAAATTCTCACAAATATTAATATCTTTCCCCAGAGAGCTCTGATACGTTTTTACGATATCCAATTTTGTATTTACGTACGCTATGAATTAAATGAAAAGCATTGACTTAAATTTTTATTCTAATTCCACTTTCTTTCACAACCGTCATCAAAAAAATTAATGTGATGATTTTCAACCCAGGGCTCACTCCAACGTGCTTATCCTTACCTAAAGGACGAAGCAACCGCAAATCCACTTTTTTGCGGCTCGACGGAATCAATGCCAAACACAGTAATTCACTAATTATTTCGTCACTGCACAAGCACGGGGGAAGGAGCGAGGAGAAAAAAATCCAATTAAATACCTCCGCCTTCGAGAGAGAGAGAGAAAGGCCTTCCGCCCCAAATTGGCGCTGAATTCGCATTGCGGATTTCAGATCGGCGCTCTTTCGGTGCGTGGGATGTATAATGGACAAATGATCATTGGGAGCCAGGAGATGCGCGCCGAAGAGGTATGAGAAGGGAGTCAGAGGAGGGGAAGGGGCGAGAGGAGCGTGGATGGGGAGCAGGGAAGAGAATCAAGTGTGTCATCGCAGCCTCAGAGGTGGATGGAGTGGGAGGATGATCGTGACATGAAAGGAGGAGAGTCGGTGAGGGAGTCAACGTGACGTCTCTCGGCTGAAGATAGGGAGACTGACAGAGAACGGTCTCTGATATTAATGAACCCTTTTATGGGGAGTAGGGATTAATTAATTAATTAATTTCCATTGCCTCCAATTTCTGAAAGTACTCTGATTAAGTGCAGGTAAGGCGAGGCTTGTCTCCGTCACATTTCTTCCTACTCATCTCGTCGACTCCCACTTCTTCCATCCTTGCCTTTACTCTTAACTCTCGCGCTTTTCATATATCTCCTCTTCATTCCCTGACGTCTATTTACATTTTCGAAAAGTCTTGTTGTCTGGCCAACAGGTCTAGAGCCCAGACAAAAGAGGGAAAAAAAGGTCTTCTGCTTTTAAGTCCAATATTTTAACGAGGAAAGGGGAAAAGTATCCGAATTGGTTTCTTATACCTCATTTTATCCGGTGAGATACTTTCGTTCCACTACTAATCAGCGTTGAGATACATAATACCGCCTGAGATTATGCTAGAATACAAAAATTGAAGTTATGATTGAATTAAAATAATAGTCAATTGGAAATTTAATTGGTAACGGGCTCTAATGTCTTTTATTGCAAGCCATCCATGACAGTCACTGTGTTTGTAGTGAGCACAATTATTTTTATATTCAATCCAGCCTTCGGAATTAAACGTAGTGCTGACACTCGCCGGGTCTTCTTACATGTAAGTAGAGGACTGGAATCCAGACTTCTGTGCTAATGTAGACGGTATTTTAAATAAACGCCAAAATAGATGGAGCAGATGCAGGAATATATTGATAACTCTTAACCCAAACTTACAACGGGAATTAAGAGAATTAATTATTGACTATAGCCACCTGGTCTATTGATTTTTTACGTACCATGATTTTCTGCATGCATGTATTGTGAATGCCTGCCTCATTTTTCCTAATTCTTAAATATTGATATTTTAGCGCCTAAAATTAGCGGTCGAAATATTTCACATATTTGCCTGATTTCTGAAAGTTGAATATGAAAGTTGTGCTGTGGTGGGCTACCCAAATTATGTGTCATGAAAGCATTGAATTTTGTAAATTCTTAGCTAAATATTGAAATGACGATTACATGTTAACGAAAATATAACGACTTTAAAAAGATTGAAAAATGCAGTTATTACAAACGCTAATTAATATCAATTCTATCGCTTTATAAACTTATATTTTCGGAGAAAAGTTTTTAAATACGACGAAAAGGATTAGTGTTAAACTAGAGCAAATGTAGGAAATTTCTCTCATCATTGATGCTGAGGAATCAGAATGGTTAAACTGAGGTTGGAATTTTGATTTTCAATGATCAACGGAATAATTTGAATTCTTCATTATTTTAATAAATAAGTACCTTTTAAATTATCTTGATGTGCTGTAAGTGTTGAAGGTTAGTGATATCAGACTGTCCAGGAAAGCATTTGGGAGCCGGAGAGGACCCTCACGCCTGAATCCGCTCATAGTGTATCCTATTCCAAAGGAGTGTAAAGGACTCATTTAGATATAAATACCGGCACAATCTAACTTTCTTTTCAGTATTCTGTTTATTAAAACCCAGTTTATTTGCTACCGTTTATCATTCATTCCTTAAATGCGTTAGCTGCGCAAAATCGCTCAGGAATTTATGTTCGCGCTTTTTGAAACTGCGCCCGGGTCCTCAGCCGGTCCTTTCCTTTACAAGCACACACACCACCGCATCCCTTGCTTCATCCCCCGCTCCGTACCACACGTTTCCCCTAAAAGGTCGGTTTAAATTTCTGCAAAGATGGGAAGCGCAGGACACACGGGCATGAGGGGTAAAATCTTCATGGTGGAGTGGAAAGGGTTGGGGAAGGAGGCGAAGTAGCATAAGACGAGAGAAAATAAGGGGGAGGCGGCGGAGGTGAGAAAGGGCGGAAGAAGAGCCAGCCGGGAAGAGTAAAGGAGTGTGTGTGTTGGTTGGGAGATAGGTCGGGGGTGGGATGGACGGGGAGTGCAGGAGGAGGGTGTGGGGGTGAGGGGTTGGGGGAAGGGGGTTTGCTCCCGTCGCCTGCGGTAGGTGGGAAGAGGGTCAACTCCGTCGGAAGCCGTTAGGGGCTAATGAGGGCGCGAGGTGTGTGAGCATGAGGGGTGGTGCGGAAGGGGGAGGTAGGGTCGGGTGGGAGGAAGAAGGATGGGTCGAGGAGGGAGGGGGTTGGGCGTCGTTTTGGCTGGGCGTTGGGTGGATGTCGGGCGGGCGAGAAGAGCGAAGGACGATAACAGTGGGCCGGGGATGCCTCGACGCATACAGGGATTCTGGGATGTCGGGAGGGAGTGGGGGAGAGGGAGGCCGGGGAGGGGGGGGGTTGGTTGAATGGGGGTTGCGTGGGAGAGGGAGAGGAGGTCGTACTCCATGGACCACCTGTGCTCAAAGTTAGGACCCTGGAGCTCTCACCGCAGCATCTCTTTTGCTCCCTCCTCTAATCTCTCTCCCTCTCGCTTTCTCTCCCTCCTCCGGGCCTTGATAAAAAAGGAGGAGCCTCCCGCTCAAAGCTCTCCTCTTCGCCACCTGATCCCACACGGTCCCGCCCCGCCCGACCTTTTCCCCGTCCTCGACAGTCCTAAATCCCGCCGCCGACGCCGCACCGCCTGCTTCTTTTTGGGGCCCAAACCCAGGACAGTACCGATACGACGTGTTTCACATCTACAACTGTGCTCAGAGGAGCCGTGTTTGCTTCTGGGATTTGTGATTGGTTTGTCTGTTTTGCGGCCTCTGCAAGAGAGGGTTTGGTTTTCGAGTGCCTTGTTGAAGTGTTGTTTCGATGCCTTTAGTGTGCCTGGGAACGCATTAAAATTGCTTTCGCTGAAAGGGGTTCTATACGGACGGATCTAATGTTTCAAGTCGGTGCTATATGGCGAGGTTAAATTTTCGAAATCTTCATTAAAACACATCAATATGGTATTCCATGTTGGCATATTTTAAATTCTTTAAATTTAAATCTATCAAATGACCACTGACAACTTTTTATATTTTATTTTTATATTTTTCACCAAGAATTGATATAAAATCCAAACTCAACTCAATATGAGTATTTTTTTATTTAAAACAATGAGTGTTACTCTTGAACCCCGTTAACTCGTCTTTTTAAGGAATACTTTTCAAGTGACAGCAAATGAATGTAAACCCTCAAACTGGACATTAATGTATGAAAAATAATTTCACGTGAAACTTTAGGGAAATGTTATAAATAAGAAAATACCTTTGACACTCTCACCAAATTACATTATTTTTACATTTCTAATAAAGCATTATTTCCATAAACTTTTGATTGCTCCATGTAGTTGCAGTTATCTCATTGGTAGGAGTTTATGCAACCCTATAACACTTACCTTGAATCAACTAATGATTCATATACTTTTATCTAATCATCGATTTTCCCTTAAATGTGGTAAATTAATGAATGGGAATAAAATAGTATCTTACTTAATTTCTCCAACTACTCAACAATATACAAATATTGGAAATAGAATTGTGTTCGAAAAAACTTTGATTCTCGAAATTTCAGTGCAATGGAATTTGTTTAAAATCTGACAATAGGGCAATCATTTGGGATAATATATGCTTGGAAAATGCCTCAAATTCTTTACTTATTGACATTTCATACAATTCTAATTTTCGGGCAACTACGACATTAACCACGGGAACCTTTTGCGTCATACTGACAAAGTAGGAAATTTTCAAAGCTGAATGCTTGCGTGCCGAGCACATACATACCCACGTGATTAACATCAATATTTGCGTTGATATATGCGTTTATGGGGCAGTTAGTTTTCCTCCCAAAGTATTTCTCCGGATACTCATTACACACGGCTCGTATAATCATGCGAATGTGAAAAAAACCAGCTGATTAAAGTGGAGTCGGGCCGAATCTGTGACCCTTTCCCTTCGGCATGGGATTTATGGCCTCGGCACCAGGTATGTTAGCGCGAGGATTTGGGGACGGGCTTAGTGAGCATTCGGGGTCTTTAATGTGATGGGCCTGGAGGAGAGAAGAGGGTAGGTGGTGGTGTCGGTTGTATGGGGGAGAGGGAGAGAGAGACGAAGAGCTGTAGGCCTTAGGAAGTGGTCTCAAGCCAAAGCAAAGAGTGGGAGTGCTTCTAATTATACGGGACGTATGGGAAACCCCGTGGGACGTAGGGTGAGGGGTAGTGGGGAAGATGCAGGCGGAAGGACAGGGAGGGAGGGGTAGTTGGGCAGGAGGTATCTGAGAAGTGCGAAAGGGGGAACGTTTTAGGGAAGAGATGAGAAGAAGGGGGGTGAACGAATTGGAAATGGGGCACAGCGGTGTCAAATTTACGGTTGTGAAGATTTAACAAATTCCGGAGAGATGAGAAAAGCCTTTTCTTTCAAAACTGAAGGAAACACCCAAGATACTCCTTGGGGAAGGAGAGGAGGCAATTAGAAATTTTGCTTTTCCTACTAATATTAATTATGATACAAGGATTGCGACCTAAGTTGAATATTGTCCACTTAATCGTGTTTTTCGTTCCACAGAACAATTGCTGTTTTTTCCGTTTAGCGTCGAAATGTTAACGCAACTGAACTCATCATTAAAGGTGAATGTAATGTACAGGTACCTGGAATATAGTACATAAAGTGCGATTCAAATTTTAAACTGATAAAATATGAACTAGGAATTAGGTAAGGTCAGTACAGATAATACGGAATGAAAAAAAAACAATATTAATCATTCCAGAGTAAGAACTGAGAAATATGAACACCCTTACGATTGGTGTATACTGGTAACGAGCTCAGAAAACGAACTTTGAAAATTACGCCATACGTTCAGCATCATTGAATATTTCCTTTATAACACAATTGAGTGTTTAATCAAGGTACTGTATCCTTTAGAATATGTTTGCAAGCACTATTACTATAATATTGCAATTTTAGCCTCCCCATTTTGAAACGATTTTCCAATTGGAAATTTCGTTACAAAGTTAATATAGTAATGCAAGAAGGCACTGCTTTTCCACGAAGAGCATTTTTACTAAGGCCTAGGTTTCGTTATATATGAGTAAAGAGGTGTGACCTGCAGATGTTACGTGGTAACGAAACTAAGGTCGTAATAAAAATGCTCCATGTGGAAAAGCAAAGTGTCTCCTTTCACCTTCAAGTATTTCCACCATGTTACGCCTGAAACTGCGTTATTTATGAAGTTAATATAAAAAATATTATGTGCAATGAAATTAACATATGAGTTGTTTACTCCCAAGTCTACAAATTATTTATGTCTGATGTATAAAGTAACATATTTTTTGTCTCTGGTCTCAATTAGATGAATGATTTCTTCAGCAAAGCATTTTGACTAAATTCTCTCAGCATATTATACAAGTTCCTTCAAAAAAAGTGCTATTTTCCATTATAATTTAATAATTAAAAAAAATTTTTATTTGATATTGCATATAAAATAAAATTTTCATGAAGCACGTTTCTTAAACATGATTAAACATTATCAGGTGATTTAGTAGACACTAAATGATACTGGCTAAGTACAGAGACAATATAGTATGTTCGACGTGTTGCTCGAATATTTTATCTGCGATTCCTATTGTAAAGTTTTATTTCAATCATGAAATTTTCTTTGACTTAATGTTTATTTAAGGAGATTTGTTGCTGATTGAATCGTTTTATCCCTCAATTAATACATTCATTATATTCTTCGGAGGTGTAGCTAAACCTTTCGTTTTATGCCTTATTTCGCAATTAGAAATGCTTCCGGCAATTTTATTGAAACATTACACTATATATATCATCCATACTACACATGTTTCTGTCTCAATTTCCTTCCTTTTGGCTAAAAATTAATATAATTACACATGTTTTTACGCCTCCACAGAACTTATCGTCTTGATCCGCCGTTAAGGAGCCAATGCGGGCGACCGTCTGTCTGGGATTCCTCACGTCCAAGTCAGCGCTGAAAAGAGGGATGTAATACGGAGGTTCGGGCGGTGACTTCCTCTGCATTCCCGGTTCTCCCTGAAGTAGAGAGAAAAAGATGGCGTCCACGGACGGGAAAGGAGGACTCACTCGTCACATAACATGAGAAGAGG
Source organism: Hetaerina americana (assembly GCF_022747635.1). NCBI lineage: Eukaryota > Metazoa > Arthropoda > Insecta > Odonata > Calopterygidae > Hetaerina > Hetaerina americana. Next base: position 131,610 of record NW_027287084.1, on the reverse strand, counting down.
AAGGCATGGCGAAGAGATTGAGGGAGGGAAGAGTCGAGGCTTTGCATCTTCCCCAACTCGCCCGCCGAAAAAAAAACCCGGGGGCAAAGACTACGGTACGAGGGTGCAAAAAGAGGAAGAGGGGGTCGGGGGATTCGAGGAGGTTTTTTTTGAAGGAGGTGGGGGCCGTTGTAAGGGCGAACGGGGGACGGGAAAGCGGCTTCCGGAAGCTCATCCTCCTCCGTCCTGCCTCCCTCCGGGCTGGATCCGTCGGCGAGAGGTGGAGGACTCCGTGTCCCATTAGGAGAGAAAGGTTGCCAACGGCAACCCCTTCTCCCACCCTCCCTTCCCTTCTCCCACCCTCCCTCCCCTTCTCCCACCCTCCCTCCCCTTCGACACACATACATCCCTTCGGAGTAAAAACCTCCCGTCTCACCCACACAACTCCCTCCAACTCTCCCCATCCCCGACCCATCCCGTTTCCAGCGAGACCCCTACGACCCCGAGGAAAGAGAGAGAAGGGAGGTGGGAAGGAGAGGAGATATCTTCCGATCCAACCAATCAAATAGCTCTGACCTCGAGCGCGTGTGTGGGGGGGGCAGGAGGAGGTGGTTGTGACATTCCCCTACTCCCATCGCCTTCCCCGCCTCTCCTCCCCACGGCATCCTCCTTCCCCTTCGCTACCCGGTAACTCCTTCTCCCTGCTATTCTCAAAGATGAGGGACCCGCGAGTCCACCGGTGTTGCCAGGATTTCCGCTCCAATTTCTTCCAGTCTCCTCTCCATCACCTCCCCAACCTTCGTTGCCTCCCGCAGCACCAACCGCGGACTTGACCGTTTCACTTCCTCCTCCTTTGCGGTGTTCTTTCCATACATTTCACCGTGGGCGGAGCACCTCCCCTTCAAATGATGTGGCTAGGGTTTTGTTCGCTGGCACAAACGGAGTCTTCAGCCTTGAGATAAGGGTTTTTGGGGATTTTCCCATGGATATGCCCAGGCAGAATTGATAAGAGCGCTCTGCTCTGATGCTGAGTTTTAACATTTATGCGCGGGGCCCCCATCCACCGCTTCCGAGTAAAAGAAGGGCGTTGCTTAAGTAAATACAAGAACGAGATCATCCTTTGATTTCCTCGGCACGCGCTTTTTTTTAAAAACTATTCGTTGTAATTTATTCGCTCGTACGTTCATTGGCCACTAGTTGCGCTCCATTTGGCATCTCTCAGTTATTTATACCCGAGCATTCAGCAAAACCCAAATATATTATTTACCTGATATTATGTAATAGCTGTTTTTTCATCTTTAGGTTTGATTCCTCGCGTGAAATGCAGAGAAAATAATGCTTTTCCAGTAGTCGCGTAATCCATTACTCGCAAATCAGCGTTTCTAAATGACAAATAAAATACATCCCCCCACTGTCAGCTGTGGTTTTGCTATCAAAACTTTTTTATGTCAGTGTGCAAACATATTTCATTTATTTTTATGATGCTCTTGATTTCGGATATTTGATAAACTCTAATCATATTCTTATTAATGAGTAGATTCTAGAGCATTTTCCTGTTCTCTGTTTAAAAAAATATCTGTCTTAAACATTACTTGATTCAGTTCCTCATTGTCTAGAATACAATCAAAAAGAATCCTTAATAACTCACCTATATTTTGTTACTTCATCAGTTTTTCTGAATAAATTATAGGTTTTCATTCCTTTCCCATCGTGTGCTACATATGCTGACCAAATGTATATGGCGCATTTTATATTAAAAAATAATTATTTGTTTCCTTTTCATGCTATATTAATTAACAGAATAAAAACTCCCCTTAATATTTTTCATAGATATGCATTATTAAGCAACATCCAGATTAAGAATTACCACCCTCTCTCTCTCTCATTCTTTCATCCAGGTTTATTTTCAACGCTTCGCCCGAAAATGGTAATGTCGGAGGGACGAGAAATGTGTCTCCACCAGTCTTCGAGGCCCTCACCGTACGTACGACGCATAGAAAAAGCCCTCCTCAACTAACCTACGGGGAGAGGACCGAGAGGAGAGGATGGAACATCCGAGAAGAAAAAAATGAAAGAGGAACAACGCGAAACGAAAGGGTTTCTTTCTTCCTCGGGTGAGGGGGGGAGTAAGAGAACCGGGACGGTAGGGAAAAAAAAGGAAATAATATTTCCAAGCCTGCTGTCAAGAGAGGTCGAAAGAGGGGGTGTGGCGTTAAATATTTCTTCTTTCTCAAGAAGGACGCTCCTGCCGAGCGGGATGCGGAGAATGGAGGTAGCGTGGGACTGGGCGTGGTGGTGGACTGGAATGCCATCGTCTGAGGGCGGCGGGGAAGTGCATGCGGAGGCAAGGGGTGGTGTCGATGTCGCGAAGGAGTCGTTTCGACTCCTCACGGTGTGTGATAGGGAGGGTGAGGGAGGGGACCAGTGGTGCTGTTCGCCGGAGAAGAGGGGTGCGGGCGCGGTGTGGTTGTTAGCGGGACGAGGATGAGAGCGTGAGGAGGCTTCCCTATACTTCTCCTCTCCAGGCCGCACTCATCCACGTGAAGTGGATTCACGTCTGCCTTTATGCTCACGTCTATCACGCGAGGTTAGGGAGGACGGAATTGTCGGGTCGGGAGGGGGGAAGAAGGCCGGGGGACGGGGGTGGATCGTCAGGTTGACGAAAGAATCCCTCGCTTGCCACGGCACTAGGAGTCGGGGAGGGAAGGAGGGTAAAGGAGGAGGGGGACCTCGTTGGCATTGTGGGTGAGTGGGCGTGTTGTTGTTGTGTGTATGTGTGTTGGACGGCACGGGACTGAAAGGAAAGCGGGCGAGGGAAGAGGGTGGAGAGTAGGGAAGAGGCCGAAGTCGAGGGCGAAGATGTTTCCATGTGCATATTACACGAGTGGTGGCAAGTGGCACTGAGCTCCTCTCTCTCTCTCTCTCTCTCCCCCTCTCTCATGTGTCTCGACCCGTCGTGAACTGACAGGTTAGCCCGCGGTCAATTAGTTAAAAAAGGTTTTTTTCACTCGTCTCTCCCTCGTGCCGCGAGCGAGTCTTTCTTGTATGTTTCTTTCGCCTCCTACTGACGCTTTTTTTGCGAGACAGAGCAAGGGGAAGGCTGAGTGGTGTTGTTAGTGACCCATTTAATTTGGAGAGTTTTCTGTCGTTCTTGGCGTCCAAGTGTCTTCCCCTTCCCACCACTCCTCCCGTCCCAGGCTTCTCATTTTTTCGTCTTCTCCGTATTCAAAAAATCCTTTTTTCCTCCCCTGAGTTCCTATTTCCCTCCATATTACTTTGCAGTGAAATCAGGAATATTGTAAACGATCACTGCAAACGAATGTGTTTATTTGTCTTATTTTATTTCTTTTTGATCAATGCTATTTTGGTTGTTATGGATATTATTGCTGTAGTTGAAACTCTAGTTTCCTCAAAAATAAATAAAAATATGCCAGATTCTTTAATTATAAGAAGAAATTGGGAAATGAAGACATTACACGCGAAGTAGTGTTGAAATAGCATCAGAGCTCACACAGGCATGGTTTTTAAGAATGCTCTAATGTTAGTGACAACATGTAAATATTAATGATTCTCCGTGAGAAATTCAAAGCCATTGACATAAACCTTGTGAAAAAACAATGAGTAACAAGGACACAGATAAACGTCACCTCATAATAAAGAATACCCTTGCACGTGAATTATAATAAAATTTCCTTTACATTTCATTTTTGGGTGTAGTTACATTTGGTACAGTTCATTTTGAGACTGTAGTTCTTAAGTCAAAGGTTTAGGATGATATTCAATTAAACAGCTGCAGTGATGGCTGTCTGTAGCCATAGAAATTATGCTCCGATTAATTTCAGTGAAGTGTTTACTTTAGATGTGACTTGTGCGATCTGATTAGAGGTCTTTTAATTAAATGTTTTCAAAATATATGTAAATAAAAATGAAAAGATATCCTAATTGCTTTACTTTCTAAAGTATGGCATCTTACAGAGCGCTGTTCATATATTGCGTGAACTTTAAAAATCAATGGCCCCCATTCCATGTTCATGTTTTACTTTACATCTTAATGTACACATTCTCAAGTTTACTCCTCTTTCTCTCTTTTCACTCTTCAGTTCAACTGTTTATATTCTTAATCTTAATCGGAGGCAGTAGCCCTGAATGTAGCATAGCCTGCCTATCTCTCTTTATTTGTGGAAAATGGCGTAAAAACGGGACAGAGTTATTTTTTTATTACTTACAAAAAACATTTCTCTAGGAGAGCATTTTTTTTCCCTGAGGACTTCTTCTGCCGGGGCGGGTGGAGATTTCCTCTCTCTCGTTTTCCTTCCATCTTTGCCCTCTCTTACCTCTGGAAATGCGCGCTTCAATACCGCTAATTAGACAGTAGCGGGGAGTGCGGTGGTTTTCGTGGAGAAGGACGGGAAAGAGTTGCAGGGGGGGCCATGAAATTTTGTGAAAGAAAGAGGTGGTTGAAAAATGTTTCGAGTGCTTCGCACAATGTTGTTGTGGGTCACGTTTATTCAGCCGAAAACATGATATCAAATTTGCCCAAAGTGTGTGTGTATGTATATTCATGTAACTATTAATAGATATATATATATATATATATATATATATATATATATATATATATATATACACGTATATATATTTGAGTGTATGTTTATGTATGCCACGACCCCAGGAGTCGGATATTATAAGTACGCGTATATATTAGACACAGCATACGTAAATTTTATGAATTGAAAAATATTGTTGACGAAGAAACTATTTGCAAGAAGGGAATTTAAGGCTGGTACCCTTAGTAAACAAGCAAATGGAAATCCCTGAAAGTTCTAATATTGTGTGTTGCACTAAAAATGTGCATCCGAAACATATCTACCATGAAGAAAAAAATTGTAGTTTTGAGGCTTTCTAAATGCAGCATTTAGGAATGAAATATAGAGAGCAAACTAGACAGACAAGGGAAAGTAATGGCGGCATTTTAAAAGAGGAAGAAAAAGGTAAAACTACAGGAATAATTTAGAGACCAAAAAATTAGATGGAAGTAATATAAAGAGGTTGTGGGATTCTGAGCGCGTTAATAGAAATTATAATGCAACAATTTCAGAGCGTAAAAATCATTCGCCTTGACTGGGACTCGAACCCATATCCCTCAATATCTGGTCGAGTGCTTTAGCCACTTAAGCTACCGAGGCGTCCTCTTAAACTCTGAAATATACAAAATGAAGTTTAAAGGAGCGAAAAAATAAATTATATATATATTTATATATATATATATATATATATATATATATATATATATATAATGTTGATGTTGAAGCACTCACAAGAGCAATATAACATTTGGACGGTAAAATAGAACACTAATAAAATAGATAAAACTTAAAAGGACACACATTGTAGATTGTTCGAGCTTCCGGCCTTCTCTGAGGCCTTAAGACTTACTCTCAGAGGCCAAGTAAGACTTTCTTGAAGAAGACCTCTGAGAAGGTAAAAAGCTCAAACAATCTACAATGTGAGCGTCCAAGAGTGTCCTTTTAATTGTTATCTATTATATTAGTGTTCAGTTGTGCCGTCCAAATGTTATATATGTTATATATACATAAAAATAACATATATATATATATATATATATATATATATATATATATATATATATATATATATATATATATATGAAGACGAGGTTCTGAAGACGGCACCCGAGATGTCGAAACGTCAAATAACATATTGTGAGTGTCCTTTCTTTGTGTCTCGATATTCTACAAATCTACATCCGTGTTTATATATATATATATATATATATATATATATATATATATATGCATATATATATATATATATATATATATATATATATATATATATATATATATATATATGAGTGTGTGAAGTTAGCACTAGCGAACACAGACAAAAACCCAGAAACATAAAAAAAGAAAAGAAACTCACAAGTTTTCGAATTTTCGGTGGAACAAGTCACCTTCCTCAAAGTAGAGAAGGAAGGAACCCTCCGAGCTCCTGAGTGGCTTGAAAGGAATATATATATATACATATATATATATATATATATATATATATATATTTATTTATAATTATGTTTATATTTACGTGTGTGTGTATATATATATTTTTTTCCTTTCAAGTCTTCATCCCTATCTTATCAGACATTATCCAGATTCCCTCCTACGCAAAAAAATCCTTAAACATAAATTCATCCATATAATGTTCATAATAGAAAAAACGACACTCTCTCCATTTGTACAATTTACTTACTAGGCGTGCAGCTCCTAAAATATATCTTTAGAAATATTTCCCCATTCTCTCGGAATGCAAAAACACCGCTAGCATCCTGTTCAAAAGCCTCTCTGTCACATTCAAACGTCCAGCAAGCCTTTCTTATATCCCTAAGACCACCAGGCCCCTTTCTAAATCCACTCCAATTTCCAAAATCCCTCCAACTCCATGCAATCTTGCCAGATGCAAAACCTGCTCCGTGCTTGTCACAAATTCCCTTTCCGCAACAGCACCCGCACAAATACCTCCCGGCCTCTTTCTGCGCTTCGAAAAATGTCGTTTATCTCCTTGTAAACTGTGCCCAGCTTTTTATATTGGCCAAAGTATTAGAATGAACACCCCAAGTATTAGAATTAACAACCACCGAGCATTCTGTAACCCAACCTATCCGTTAGCATCCTTCAAGTTCCCCGACCCGTAGCTACCCGCAGCAAGACTCTTGATAATTCCGTAAGGCTACCATTATTTCTTCCCTCCCGTCTACATCACTTTTTTAATTCTTGTTAAATACAGCAGAATCAGCTTGCATTTGGCTATGGCAAGTCTGGAAGTGAGTTGTGCTAGTGCCATATCTATTAAAATGTTTTTTATGATTTTGAATTTTTCCTACATTATTACTGAAGTCGTGTGTCTGATAATCAATCAAGCTTTGAATAATAGTAATATTTTCATAGCTTAGTCAAGCATTCTTTGAAATATTTTTACATTCAAAATGAAAACGCTATCTTCGTGGAATGTTTTCAAATCATTTATATGCTCATGGAGTTTATTATATATATATATATATAAAACAAATATAAAATATATATAAACACAGATGTACATTTTTAAAACATAGAACACAAAGAAAGGAAACTCACATATGTAGTTTTGACGTTTCGACGGCTCGACCGTCGTCATCAGAAGAATCATCGTCTGATGACGATGGTCGAGCCGTCGGTACGTCAAAACTATATATGTGAGTGTCCTTTCTTTGTGTTTCTATGTTTTAAAAATGTGCATTTGTGTTTTTATATATTTGTGCGTCGCCGAAGAACGTTCCATTTAGAAGAAATGTATATATATATATATATATATATATATATATATATATATATATATATATATATATATATATATATATATATATATACTACCTTGAACAAAAAGTTCCCGGAATAACCACCGTGTGGCGCTCCCATCGTTCCGATTTGAGTTCTGTTTTTTTTGTTAAATTGGTACATCTGTTGTTGATATTCCCTTTAAATCTTAGTGTCATAACTTGACATTTGCAAAAGTTACGTAGCCAAGAGTACATCTATCTCTGTGTGTGTTGGCGATTTTTTACAATTTCAGAAATGGATTTAAATTTGCAACAACGAACTTGTATTAAATTTTGCGTAAAAAACGGATTTAGTGGCGCACGGACGTTGGAAATGTTGGAAAAGTGTTTCGGCAACGATTCTCTAAAAAAAACGGTCGTTTACCAGTGGCACGAGCGGTTCAGAAGTGGTCGTGAGTCAATCGAAGATGATGAACGCAGTGGCAGACCATCGACATCGAAAGTCGGTGAAAAAATTGATAAAGTAAAAGAAATGTTGGTCAATAACCGCAAATTAACCATCACAGAAATAGCGGAGGACTTGAACATTGCCTATGGATCCGCCCAAGACATTGTGGTTAATGATTTGGGTTTCCGTCGTGTAGCAGCAAAGTTGGTGCCAAAAGACCTCAATTTCATGCACAAAAGAGACCGTGTTGACGTCGCAAAAGACATGATTTGCGAGGCTGAATCCGATCCCACATTCATCAAAAGGATCATTACTGGAGACGAGACGTGGGTTTATGAGTATACGACACGCAATCCAGACATCAGGCAAGTGAATGGCGTTCACCAAATGAGCCGAGACCAAAAAAACCACGTCGTTTTCAGTCAAAAAAGAAGGCAATGCTGACGGTTTTCATGGATTACAACGGTGTAGTGCATCATGAATTTTTGCCAGAAGGCCAGACAGTAAACAAAGAGTATTATTTGGGCATTATGAGACGTTTGCGTGAAGCAATTCGCCGAAAGAGACCAGAAATGTGGGCAGAAAACTCGTGGATTTTGCACCATCATAACGCACCGTCGCACAGTGCTATCATTATTCGTAATTTTTTGACGAAAAATGCAACAAATACCATCCAACAACCACCGAATTCACCTGATTTGGCTCCCTGTGACTTCTTTCTGTTCAATCGAGTTAAAAAACCATTACGGGGAACGCGTTTTAGCAGCCGAGAGGAAGTAATGGAAAAATCGCAGGAAGCACTGATGGACATACCGAAAACCGAATATAAAAAATGTTTTGAGGATTGGATCAAGCGCTGGCATAAGTGTGTTGCAGTCGATGGGGATTACTTTGAAGGGGACAATATAGATTTAGATAAATAAACTTGTATTTTTAATTTTCTGAATAAATTCCGGGAAATTTTTGATCAAGGTAGTATATATATATATATATATATATATATATATATATATATATATATATATATATATACACACCATTTAAATTTAAAATAGTTTTTATGAATCATTAAATGACAACATTAATGTTTAAGTATAAATATAAAGTATCGTAATAATTATAATTTCGCCTGATCGATTACTGTTCCGTTTTTCTTTTAGAATTCAAAACTTGTAAAAAATTTTATACACTCACCATAAATGAACGCCAAGATCATGCGATCCGTAGTTTTGAGGGATAAAAAGAGTAATCCGTATTTTACTAGTGCTTGTTGCGAAGCCAGATGGATTTTTTCTTTTAATTCACACACACAGGCCTTCATGAAGTCATCAATTAATCTCGAAATTTGGAGGATTTATTTGCTTTATTCTAGCTGGTAGTCTCAGCTGAATACGAAATGTTGAGGCATCCGAGTGTTCAGAATTATTGTTTTTTTGGGGAAGGATTCCTTAGTATCAGTCGAGGCATATGCGAAGAATGAAGTTGAACGGCAAGGACTGTTTGCCTTGGGGGAGTATATAAACGTGACCAACATGAAAACGTCATTTCCGTCCTTCTGACATCCGATGTCAAGGAGAGACGACCACCGGCATGGCTGTTACATCCAAAGCAGTTCCAAACTCAATCTTCTTAGCCCTTGTTTTTCCTCTAAGTTCCAACCCTTTTTTTACCATTACAAATATGTGGGTAATCATGCACATGTCTTCAGTTAGTATCTTAGGTTATATTTTTTTGTTTTTTAATTACATTCCTTTTGCCCCACACGTAACATAATAATTTTTCTGAAGCTAAAATCTGGGAAAAAGGCAAGGTTTTTCATAGCATACACTATTAATAAGACTCCAAAAAATACTTATATCTACTTATGAGTTTCTAGGATTATTTCTACAATTATTTTTTCTTCTTGTTTCTATCTCTTACCTGAGGCTAATCATAATAATTCGACTACTTATGAACCCAATTTAAAGTAATGCTATTCTAAGCATATCTCGCTCAAAAGTTTTACTGGATTTCTTTCATATTTCCATGAGTTTGAGTTAGTTTAACCCTTCCCTTGATGCCATTGAAATACCTAACTAGTAAAATTTGTTGTCTCAGGCGTAACTTTGTGGAATTTGCATAACATATTGAAATGTAATGAAATAATTGACTTTGTAATTCCACACACTTCAAAGTTCACACACAAATTCCACACACAAAGTGTATGGAATTACAAAGTCAATTATTTCATTACATTTCAATACCTAACTAGTTTTTATGACGGCGTTCGTACCAGGGAAATGTATTAGATCATCACATCTCAAGGAGTAACGATGATACGCCGTCAAGTCATTTTTGCTAGCAATTTGTTGTTCTATTCAAAATAACTTTGATGCTATGCAAATTTGTAACTCGATAATAGTCCACTTTATTCTTTTCTTTCATCTCAATATCAACATTTCCAATTACGGGAAAAAATCCCAGATTTCCTCGTCGAAAAACATGCTGAAAACTTGGCTTTTGAGTTGTATCATTAATTTCGATCGTTGAGTTAGTTTGACCAAGTTTGTCTACCAAGGAGAAATATTTTACGTTTAATTTTTCCCTTTGAATTCTTAGCAAAACTTTAATCGTCAATTAAATACTATATTTAAGACTAAAGATGGGTTTTCAATGCTGATTTGATCCGGTGTTTTCGGCCTGAGAGATTGAAACATCGTCCTTTCCTTTGTCACATTATTTTCACCTATATTATGAAGTTGAAAGATATTTCCATACTCTTTAATATATATTTGAAAAATTGTGATGCCATTTTGTCAGCAGGTCCATCTTCCGCCTGTAACATCGTTTATGGTTGAAAAATAACTATACATGGGCGATAATCCACTTTAGCCATTCATGTTAACACTAATATTCAGTTCCTTCATTCTACCTTGTCCTACTTAATTGGAAATGATTGAGAAATCCGATCTGCTTTGAGTAATTGGGGCTCCATTTGCATCATATAATTACAAATTATTATTTTTATTATTGATTTTGCCATTTGTTAACCTAAGTTATTTTGACTAGCCATAGAGCTCGAGAGTCAGCTTATCGGGCGGCCGCGTCGGGCTGAGTCGGCCATCCAGGTTGCTCACCAAGATGACCTGGTGTCGCTAACGTAGTTTAGCAATAATAAATATTTTTCGCGAAATTACGCAGCAGTTTCAAAAATAAATCTCAAAAATAATGTTTAGTAAAATGTGCTCTACAAACTTTGGCCGATGATCGCAGTTAAAAAGGTAAGCCTAAAACGTGAAAATAAGACCAATAAAGCTAAAACTAATTTTTTTAGCAGTCTCTCTCCGACAACTAACTTATTCCATCAACTTGGGCAAATTTTCCCTGTTAGGTCAGGCAAACCATTCCACTATCTCTCTTAAAAAGAAGTCATTTTCTATCAATGCCAAAAAAAATCCCCTATTTCATCGCCTTCCGCGTTCATATTATTGTTAGGTGGTCCTTACTTCCAGTTCGAAAAAATGTCGACGAGGGAGGGCGAGGGGAGGTTCTCTCATTTCCTTGCGAGAACTTTCCTCGACGCACGTTCCTTACCCCGAAGAGCGGGACCCTTTAGGATCTCAATCAGGTTCGGAGGGGGTTTTTATTTTATTTTTAAAGCATCTTTTGTGCCCTTTTCAGCACCACTGCCAAAAATCCTTCCTCTTGTGTCTCGCCGAATAAAGCGGAAGGGGGTGGGGGCGAGAGGAAAGACTGCCGAAAAACCGTATTCGCCCCACTTCACAGCCTTCCTTGGTCCCTTATTTGGGATGCACGTGGACCCGTCCCTCCTTTCCTCTCCACCCACGAGCGTGCTTTGATTGGTCCAATCTTTCGCGAGGAATGGATGTGTAGGTGGAGGAAGGGGATGTAGAGGAAGGGCTGGGAATGGAGTTACATTTTTGAACAGTCGGGGCCGTAGGGGAAGTGAAATGGGTTACCGTCTCTGTACAGACAGGTACATGCTGGGTAAGAATTTTTCCATTCGTTTCCCTACTAGCTCCAGTGTTTTTTTTGAAGTCTCAAGTGCAACCCCACGGTGATTTTTTCTACGAGTTCAAAATATCATTTGAGGTGATCATTATATCTGTGAAAAACAGGTGGAAGTGAATTATCTCTGGGTTCGGAACGCATCGAATTCAAATGCACATGTACAAAATATTGGGAATGAATTACGGTCGAAATGTTTTTTTTTAGTTTATGACTTATTTGCCTATAAATTTCAATCGAAATAATCCAGAGCATCAGTGTTAAACAATGGAACTTGGCTACAAATTGCTTCTGTTTTGTAACAAATGCATTAGGATTTGAAAAAAATAACTCCAATGGAGCCCCATTACAGTGACCATGGATTATGCAGCGGTAGCATTTGTCATAGATCCCCAACATATTACACATATACTTACCCCCTGTCATGTAGAGCAACTGCGATTTCTATGACCTCAAAATTCAAAAATTCGTCATTTTCCATCTTAATATCAATTGGCTTTACTTCACCGTATGCAGTGAATCTCCCAGCTTTTAGTCAGGTGCGTTAAACATTTACTTCTCCCAGCCATTTTCCTTCAAAGTGAACTTTTGAGTTAGCTCTGACCTGTGCAAGTGCATGCTGTTCAATGCGTTGCACTAGCATTTTTTCCAGCATCATTATTGGCCAAGTCATGCATGTAATGAGGTCCCCGCGCCGTATGGGAGAGAGTGCGATCTTCATCGCTAGGAAGGTAGGTACTCCATAACAACCGCAAGCAACGACTCCTTCGAGCTCGCTGAATAGAGAGGAGATCGGAAGGAGAGATCGTCATGCCTTGTTATGGCAGTTAACGTCCCGAACATGTTTTCCGACTCGGAGTTTCCTCGAAATGTCAGAGGCGGAGTCGGAAGGGAGGTTGTCCGGGACAATTGGGCGCTTTATTTGTGCACCTCTCGCAATTACCTCTTCTTTTGTCTCACCGCACGCACGTTCCGGCACGCCCCCATCGTCTCTACACGAATTGTACACCACCGCCAGATCGCATCATTTATTCTCTCTCGACTACTTACCTTCCCCCCGCGGTGTGTCTTTGGCGGTTGAACGAAGGATATAAACAGATGTGAGTGAGGTGGATCATATTCTACAGCAGCACGCGAGGGCAAAGACGTAAGACAAATAGATCATCGATCTCTGTCGACAACAGATTTCAAGGAACTCTTGGAAATAGTGGGTAAATTCCAAATTTGAATGAAAACTCAAATAATCAAGCAAAGTTAAAACCCTCTAGTTTGATAGGAATTAACTTGTATGGCTGGTATTTAGAGATCAGGTATTGGTGCTCACGAGATAATGTTCAGGTTATAATCAAACCTACAAGGGTTTTGTTAATATACGCACATATGAGCTAGGTCCAATTATGAAAGTACAGGCGCGAATGAATATTACAAGTTTAATATCTAAAACGTATATCTCCTTACGTCATCGCGTCAGAACCACAAGGTGTAGAAAAAAGGGGTCAGGTAGGAATTTCGCAGTTACCTCACATACATCATACCAATTTGGTTAAGAATAATATTAACATGTGTTTCAATTTATTGGTCCAATTAAGAATACCATATATCTATCAAAATTACTCTACCTATTGGTCCTTCCGAGATTTTAGGGGTTTGACCTCTTAGGGAACGGTGACAAGGATTCGTGCTGTGGTGGAAAGATGCCTTTTCAAGGGATTACCTTAATGTTTTGGTCATGGCCGTTGGTATTGAATATTTTTGGAATGCGTTAATCATATATGCTGGAGGCGATTTCAGTAATATATAGAATTGCATACAATAACAATGCTTACATTTATGTGGATTTGATTTGATACGCCATTCTCATTCCAATTTAAAGATTACTTATCGTGTAAAAAATATTACCCAAAGGTTTTTCTTTTAAGAAATCCTTTAAAATATTTATTTTACCAAGCATATATTAATATTTTGATTCTTTATTTGATATGTAGAATGTACTCAAATGTGACTACCTAAAAGGTACATAAAAATGGATTGGTTAAAATAGTTTGAGTTCACCTATCTACTTGTAAGTATACAATTAAACAATGCTTATTTGTGCTACACAAATCTCTTGGGTGTAATAGTTTACATACATTAACAAAGTCTGAAAACATTTCCACATTTAAAACAATATTTAAATAAATTCAGTAAAGAATTAAATTTTATAGGTTTCAAAACACCCGTCTATCGTTGTTACAAAAGCCACAATTGCCTGGAGAAAGTGAATATTTTTTTAGCTTTATAGGTAAACTTAATATTTATATTTTGATATTTTAATTTCGGAATGCCTTTGTCAAACTTGAACTTGGCTGCAAAAATTAAAAAGGGAAACTTTAATTCAAAAGTTCCCGCTAAAATTATTCGATAACCATGCGATACTAAATAATTAAGAAAAGAATCAACGAGAAATAAATCTCGTTCAATGTCCACTGGCAGCAAGTTGGATGTGCTTGAAAAAGGACTAAAGTGTAAAGGAACTCTAAAATAAAATTTAATGAAATTTGACATACCTAAATACGTAAAAGGAGCGTTGAATTTCTAAGGCAACCCAATTTTTTGTCGGGAATGGGAATATACTTAAATATGTGGAAGAGCTTAAACTACGCGGACAATCTTGATATATGCATAGATGACTACACCGTAGAATTCACAGGACTTGTAAAACTACCGCGTTTTCCATGCTAGAAACGTCATTTACGATAGTACACAAGAGCAGCATGTAAACTCCGTTTTCTCCTCCTGCGTGTTTTATCACCCATCGAAATTCATCATCGATTGAGTGAGTCACGTAGTGATGGTGTCATATAGGTGAAAAAGTGTCATTTCGTGTGTGGGACAGCTCAATTAATGTCGAACATCGTGTGGCAACGAACCCGATAAGTCTCTGCCACAGACCAGTGGTCAGAAGAGACCCCTAAAGAAGAGTTTCCCGCGACCATAGATTGATGAAATCGTGAAAAATGCACGCGTATACAGGGAGATTATGTTGAGAAGTAGCAGATGTTTCAACATTCTGGCGTATATGGTTTTTCAGAAAAATATGGGCGAGCTAAGAACTTCAGCGCACTTCATAAGAGTATTACAGGTATGTTTTAATTCAACAGATCGTCCACAGTATTTTGAGATGTTCTATAGCATTTTCCAAAATGTTAATTAAATCACAGACGGTGAAACGAACAAATAATTGATTAAACACTTCATAAATTATTCACAATGATTTTATCTCCTCAGAATTTGCACTATGCGATGGGGACTTGGTAATGCTTAAAAAATATCCAGCTTTGACCACACGGTATAAAACATTTTACGACTGTTGGATTCTGTTTTTTGTAAGGAGTAAGAGCCAAATATATTTCGTCTATGGTAGCTGAAACGGCTCTATCGAGCTACCTAAGTTATTTAACATGCAGTAAGTTAGGGCGAAGGATAAACTGTAAGAGTTGGTTGTTTTCAGATATAATTCAACGCTGAATCTGAACTAATTACTAGATGAGACGGCATGATTGACAAAAAAATTAACGGGACTACGAATTAAAATGTGGCAACACACCCCCAGGCTGCTTAAATCTGAGACTTGGATCTTTGCGTTGTGCATGGTCTTTTATGTGAGACAGGTACCCGCAATCAATCGGTAGATTAATGGACCTTAACCATGTACACGCTGGGGGAAGCCCGCTTCCAAACTGGCAGGCGATCGCGGAGCCGACCTCTCCCCACCCACGGCACAAGTGGGGGAAGGGAGCGTGGAGGGAACCGAGTGACGCCATTGGTCAGCGGCCTGTCCGGTGGGCGTGGCCGCGCCTGCCCGATGACGCGGCACAGCAGCTGACTGGGGTGGGTCCCCTTCTTTCCTCGCTCCCCTCAACTTCCCCCCTCTCTTTTCCACTCTTTTTTTTATTTTTTCCCCACCGCTTCAAACTCTTGCCGAAGGTGGGGTTTTTGATGGGGCGGGGCGCAGGCCGAGACGCTGACTGCAGCGCCTCCATTAACTCGGTGCCGTACTTAGGACGCTGCCTCGGCCCTCGTGAGTCAGAGCGAAGCGGAGAGCCGGCAGGCACTGAGGGTCGAGGCGTGAGGCTCCCTCTCCTCTTCACTACATTTAGATTAGAATGGGAAGCTGCAGATTTGCGCGACGTCTAAATAATGCATTCAGTTGCACCATGAATGCTTGCATTTCTTCAATAAATTTAGTTTCAGATTGATTGGAAGTAGAGGACCTATCCGTTCAACACGTTTTAGCCCCGAGACCGTTTAAATCGCGTACTCAACCACGGCACGGAAAAATTTTTTCGCCCTCGTAAGCAGAAACTTGCAAAAGCGGAATTAGTTATTTATCTTTTTGCCTTTCAACAATCAATGCTGACGGCTGAAAATTAGGCAACACCTCAATTTTCATAACCCAACTAAATTCAGAGTCTTCAATAAATTTTCTATTTAAACGACACAAAAAATACAATATATTCCATACAATGAATGCTTTTCTTCTTTTTCATTCGGCTTTCTGCAGTTCTCAGTTCTGCTTTCACAAAGTGCTTCAGTTTCGGAAATGTTTTCTAAGAAGTCCTTATGCCGTCTATCCTTTTGTTTATCATTCACGGGATTTAAACAGTTTTGAAAACGACTTTTACCTTACCAATTGCTATTGTTTGTGTTGTAATAAGTTAATTTCCTTCGGCCATAGTTTGAGGTTCATTGTCAGCTTCTAAATCAGATTGATTTTCATTGCAATTAATGCGATAGTTTTAATTAGAAAACCTTACCTCTGTACTTACCACCATACTGAATTTATCAGTTCATTTATTCCTTTATTGTCATGGAATGGGTACCTTATTTTCACGTTGGATGAAGTCTACTACACCCAAAGAAAGCGACCTTCGGGTTGATAAGTGTGTCAATGATTATTTTTGTAACGAAGATCAAAATTAAATGATATATACTTTCCTCTTCCCTCTATGGGAAGAGAACAGATTTGATAAGAGTATTTAATGTGAGAATATATTTTCTCACGGTATTACAAAACCAGTCCACACGATGAAGTTAACTTCAGCGTAACGCTGATCCTTATTAGAATGCTACACCCAACGAAATAGTTGCATGTCAAATTATAGGGGAAGTCATGGACGAATATTTTAAACGTCTCGGGAAGTAAATTATTACACGTACGCTCCTAATATTTGGTGTTATTTGAATACAAAGTAGACGAAATTGCACGAGACAAGTCTTTCTACTGAAGAAACAGTTGTTAGCGGTAAAAGTCAATAGCCTGGTAATCAGCAAATGGAACTCGAAAACTTATATACCTCTAGTGTTTACTTTTCTTTTGCCGTGAGACACGGGTGATAGAAATAGCAGAGAAGTAATTGGAGCTGTGAATCATTGGAAATATGGTGCTCGCATAGATAAAAATAATTAAAACAAAATGGGTGGACAGAATCACTGAAAACATGCCCTACACAAGATGAATTATAAAAGAAGTCCATGGAAGACACTGACAAAATATTCTGCGATGCAGTAGTTAACTGATGGCTAGAAAACGTGAGATCTGCAAAGGTAGGTCAAGTCATGTAACTTAAAGGCAGAGATGGAAGAGGTCTGCGCATCGAAATATGAAGTACATTTGATTGATATGTATGGGATAGCTTGAAATGCTGCGAAAAATTAATCCTCGAATGGATAACGTTTTGGTGGTTACCTAAAGTTAAATATACCTCTCGGTACATTTAATGCCAAAATTTCGCATTTATAAATTTCCCAAAAATAAAGGTGATATTTTTTCTAAATATTTGTTTGTCATGATGATTAAGCAGAACGGTATACGACTCCATACAATGTATGTAGCCATGTACAATGCATTATATAATATGAATATAATACTCGCTGTTTAATGATTCCAGTTTGTCATAAAATGACATCCAGTTAATCTGTTTAAATCAAATCTAATAAAAATATGACTTCGTAGTGCCTATTATTCAGATGATGTGAAAACACCTTCAGCGAGTTTCAATTGTATTGCAAAGGGTTCTCAAGCAACTTTAGCTATACGGTGTCCTTTTATTGCCGTTATTAAGACTTGCTGGAAGCTAAACAATATATGATGCAAATTAAAAAAAAATATTTATTTTCCACGCAAAATGAACGACTTAGGTCGCATCCTGAATTTAATTTCACGCCATAGTCCTGGTGTAAGCAACCGGGTATGTAGGCTCCTCCCCCACGGCGATTTCTCCTTCGAATCCGTCCCAGCGGTCCCCGTCCGTGCGGTCCGTAATTAATGCCGCTCGGTTGGTTCTTTTCGAATGTATCAAACCGTGTATCCGAGTCCCGGGACACGTAAATGGGTTCGTAAATTGAATACTTATCGCAAGAAATCAGATGGCTACCCACGCACGCGTAGCACCCACTCTCTCTCTCACCCCATCCCTCCCTCTCTTAAAAATGTTTAGATAACGGGAAATAAACTTTCTCGGTTGCATCTGCGTAGGCACTGATGGCTTTATATTATAAACCCAGGACGACGAAAGGGGCGGGGGTGAGGGAGGTGATGGTTAGGGTGGGGAGTTAAGGGGTCGGGACAAGTGGTAGGTAGGGGGTCGGAGATGATTTGTGAAGACGCAGACCGCGGAAGGCGGCGGTGGAAAGGGGCAAGCCTGATAGTGATAGGGTCAAAGGGACGTGAAAGAAGCACCGCGGGGATCTCCCCAGGTCTCCCCCCCTCTCCCGGTGCTGCTCGAGTCGAGGGGGAGGGGATGAGAGGAGTAGTGAGTTTACGCCGAGGTGGAATGAGGTAGCCGGGAGGGAGGAGGTGGAGTGCAGATGGGGAGAGGGGAGGAGGGGGAAAGTCGGAGGAAGAAGAGGAGGATAATGAATGGAGGGAAATGGATGTCCTTTACCTCTCTTATCCCGCTCTGACTTCCGGCCTGGACTCCCCCGCCCGGCCCCTAATATACTGCCTGTGAACGACGCGCTCCGCGAGGGTGGGGAGAGGTAGGAGGAAGGAGGGAAGGGGTGGAGAGGGACGTGTAATGGTTTTATGGAAACGAGGGTCCACGGATTTTGACAGGTCTAACGTAGGGTCTCTCGCGAAAATTTATATCGTGTATGAATCAGGACAGGAAGCGGATTTTTGAGTGCAAAACGCCACGTGAATTTGTATTACGTTCGTCGTAGTGGTATAAGCAAAATAAATATTTCCGCTTTGAAAACATACTTAAAAAGAAAGTGACATGAATAGCAGATTTTTCGCAATTGATTTGAATCTAAATCATAAAAAAATAAATCACCGGGAAGAGTTTTCTTATTAAAAATTAAAAGAAGTATAATTGACCAAAATGAATAATTGAAGATGCTCTCCAGTGGGGAAAAAATTCAAGACTACAGTACAAGTATATTTTATTTGTGCTCGGATTTAAAACTGATGTTTTTCATTTGCAAACTTTAAGGAAAATCCTGGTAAACATTTGGTGAACTCATATCTATAATGCGCCAAGGGAAAGGTATTAAAGCTAAATTCAAACACTTCGGATGTTTTAAAGTGGACGGTGAAATTGAGAAGCTGTTAGTGCAATTGAGTGTACAGGTATATCATTTGTCTTCATGACTATCCGATTGAACAGTGAAACAAATATAGACGACTATCATTTGCCCAAATATAATACCTCTTTACTTGAAATTCCCAATTACTTGCTCCAAATATTTGTAAAGATTAAATTAAAATATTAAAATATAGAAAATGAACTACAGGATTCCTTTTAGGTACTTTCTTGGAAAACTTTCTAATCCTAATGTTTGGTCGGCACCTGTGAACCTCTTGTACTTAAATTATACCTTCTTAGTATGTAGGTCAGTTAGTCCTATAGTTTCCATGCCTTATAGAAAAAAGTATAAATCATTAAAATAACCAAAATTATTATTTTCAATGCAGTGTATCTAACAGAGATAAAACTTTTAGGTTTTGAGAAAGGTAAGTCAGTTTGCTCTGAAAAAAAAGAGATAAAATATTAATTGAAGTAGAGGAGGTTCTGACATGATGGTTTGAAATATTGAGGATTATATGATTAAAAATATTTCAGTAAGTTTTGATTTAGAAAAGGAATGGAATACCAATAAATATGCGCGTAGCTTGATGACTAAATAGAAAACCAGCTAAAATAAAATTAAATCAGTAAAAGAAGACTGCGAGATTAAATTATCCTGTGTAACTACACAATATTTTAGGGAAAATAGAAAATAATAATTTTTATAGGCCCATTCGAAGCATCATAAAGGTATAATTCGACCGGAAGACTTTCTTAAATCAGTACTAAATCCCAAAAAAAGTTATAAGTGGCAGTATATGGGAATAATAGAACCCTTAAGTCCGATTTTACCTGGCAAAGGTATTACTTTGGATCATCGACAAATGAATACAGAAGAGAGCAAAGAGTACTTGGGAGAAAATCATTTTGAGATTAGAAAGCGAATTGGTATGTTCGGTGAAACCGCAATAATAGGGTCACTGGTGGAAATAACATGAAGTACCACTAGGGTATATTCTTACGTTTCGTGAATTGTGTGTGAAGCAGGCGTTAGGCAGATTAAACTGAGTACAATGAAGATACGACTTGCAGGAAACAAGAGTAGACTGGAGCGATAGATTTAAATCAAACCTGTATGTACATCGAAGTGCAGGAGTGGGGATAGTAAATGGAGAGTCATTATGGGATATGCTATACAGGGGAGTATAACAGAGAGCCTCATTATTGTACCTCATGTAATTTTCAATACATGTCCAGAGGAAATGGTAAGGGAGGCTTGGGAGGGGCTTGAGTTTGGAGTAAAAGTAAGTGGGGAGCTCATCAAATAGGATTTGCGGATGATCAGGTTGTTTAACCAGATGGCGAAAGGATTACAATCATTAATTGGTGCCATACAGAATCAGCGTGACATATCTAAGATGAAATAATTGTAAGAAAATAGAAGTAATGAGATTCTCAAGAAAAAGGAAAGTTACACGTACGATAAATTTTAGTTTGCCAAAAGAAACCAGAGCAGTTCACCTACGAGTATTTAGTAATTTTTTGGAGGAGGGTGGGAAGAGAAGTGGAGATATTAAATGAACATTTGTGTTGGACAAAGTAGACTTTGCAAAGAGGCTGTCGTTTATTATAGGCACCCTTAGTAAATATGTAAAGAAAAGACGAGTGAAAACTTCAATATTGAGTGTACCTATGATGGTTTGAAGGCTTTACCGTGGATGTAAAGGGATGGACGCAGATTGAAGGCTTTTGATATATGAGTATGGATAAGACTGAGAGAAATAAAATAGATGAAAAGAAACACAAACGACAACATTCTAGTCATGGCAGGGGAAGAGAGATGGCTTTTTGGAGAAATTCAAAGACGGCAGGACTGTGAGACAATGGGATTCTAAACACGGTGTTTAGAGAAAGCTGGGAAAATGATTAAGAGGGAGGAGAAGAATAGGTATTTTGGATCGAAAGAATGAAGGTAGATATTAGCTAATGAAAAGGTTATCGTAAAAATGGGTATTATATGAAGTATTGGGTCAAACATATTTTGTGTCATGTAAATTTGGACTTGGGAGGCCAGTTGGGTGTTGTACCTATGCCCATCAAAAACTACCACAACTCTGTAGAATACTACTAAATAGTATGTGACAGACATCTAATACCTTTACTATGAATACCAAAAAAAATTTCAAACATTTTATGTAAATATTATTGTTCTTAATTAACACAAATTATTTTTCTTGCTGAAAATCAATTCCTTGAATAGATGAATAGGCGATCAATTCCTCGAATAGGTCTTTCCCTATCCTATATCTATAATTATAGACATAATTAGTTATAGGAAAAATCCTATAACTAGATATATATGTATGTACAAATCAGGTTAATAAATTTTTAAAAATGTGCTGCTTTCCAAAATAAATTCAATTGAAGAAGTCAATTGAATATATTTTTAAAAGAGGCCCTATGCAAGAACTTTGGCAATATGAGTTTACTCTTTCATCAGCAGTATGGGTTCATTGCCTTTCTCTTCTCAAGATAACTGCCTCCACGATAATCAACTATAAAGTTATTTTTGATTGGTTCGGTGATTGACTCGCCTGTTATTAAGCACTATGGGGATGAAATTCACACATCCAGAGTATAGTGAGCAGTCCCTTTTCATACACCATCTACAGGCCTCCCAGTGATATTGAGCATATATCCTGAAAATGGCGTTTCTTATATTTTGATATGGGATGTCCCAGCAACATCACCTGGATTTGAGTCCTGGACCCGCCAGTTATTAGCCGAATACTATGCACCCCTTGATAGATAACAGAATTTCAATAGCATTCTGATCAACTCCTAAAAGCAAAACATATTCTGACTGCTCGTCGTAATTTAGCTTCGCGATTCAATGTTCACATATAAATTAAATTTCCAAATTGGAGCGAACATTTTCTATCCCCATACTTGAAATTGCTTGCCTGAGCTTTGCATAACTATTTCCACCCAAGTAATACACAAGGTAATACTTGGTGATTTACCGTTGATATCAATAAGTTCTTCTCCTTTCCAAGCTTATTCTCTCGATACCCAATCCTTTCTTCTTTTCCCACGTTCTCACATCCCCCTCCCCTACTTTCTATCCTCCCCACACCCTCCCTCTTCTAAAAACCATCCCACTCGCCCCACTGAATCCACTCCACTTGGACTTGATTGCTTCCCCGTAGCTCGTGTGGTCGTGTGGAGTTTTGGTTTTGGGTGCCTGCAAGTGTGTTCGTGGGCGTATAAAAGAGATGTAAACGGTGTGCGACGGAGATGGAGGAGTTGAGGAGCTCACGGGGAGCCGGGAAGTAGGTGAGCGGGGAAGAGAGAGGGGATTGGAATGGGCGAGAGTTTTACGTGTATCGTCGGAGCCGAGGAGAGTGGGGGAGGGAAGAGATGAAGTGGCGCGAGATGAGAAGAACTGGGAGCAGAAGGGATCGAGGAATTGTTGGGAGAGGAGAGTGTGGCGGGAAGGATGGGCGGGGTTTTGGGGGAGGGGGGCTTTGAAGGTGAGGGGAGAGGGAGCAAATGGCTGCGGACGCAAAGGTCTCCCCGGAGGGTGAGTTCGTGGGAGGATTGCTCCCCCTCTCCTTTCCCACTCTCTCCCTCCAAATTCCTTTTGCCTCAAGGAGATTAAATGCGCCAAGCTGGAGTTTGCGTAGGGTATTCACTTAATTGCGCATGCCTATTAAATTAATTAGTTTAGGTTTGATTGTTTATCTGCTTATTTCGAAGGGCTAGATGTGAAATTGGCATCGACTTTAGGTGGGCATGAAACTAGCCTGAGTCCTGGGGCATTGTAAGGTCAATTGAATTAAGATTATCACAATATCTTCAAGGGGCATATAGGTAATGTTAAATGGAAAGTTCAGAGTAGGTGATAACTTGGTATTTAGAGATTTTGTGTATCCTGACAAATAGATGTGACCAAATGATAAGTTTTCTGCTTGCATCAGGTATTCACGTGTTATCCGTAATCGATATTAATTATCAAAGTATCCGTGTTTTTGTTTTCCTAAGTAATTAGTACTAACCTGATGACATTTTTGTTTAATTCTCCGCTAATTTGAAAATGAGCTTTTGGAATTGTATAAATAGGTACAGGGAATATCTAATTTTGATATCAATGCATTACTGTGTGCTGGCATTTACTTGTCTCTTCCCATTGTTTAAATTGTAAAAAGTGTCGTCAATACCTCCGAATCTAGTGTACATATTAAAATAAAATATCCCCTTTTAATGCTAGAATTGAGCCTATGTACGCGTAATTTATAAAATAATTTCAGTTATAACTTTGAAACGTCATTATTCAGTCACTATTGGCCTTTGGAATGTGAAGGAAAAGGCACACTCGATCGCTATCTAAAATTCCTATGCAGCTCGAGCCATTGCTACGTTTGTACCGGTGGAAATGAGTGTTTGACATTCAGGTAAGAGTCATTGTTTTAGCTACCTGATAGTATCTATGTAGTCTAATATATTTTTTTCAGTGGCGATGGAATATCGCTAAAATTTATAATTCCTGGTGCTAAAATACACTTTTCGTCTTTACACAATACGAGTATGAGATCTGTTCAGTATGAATATCACCCATAACTATGTACACCCCGTAATCCCATGAAAACTTGCATGATTTCATGCGTTTATATTGAAATTATAATTAAATACATTTCAAGGATGATTTTTATGACATCTAAACCTTTTTCCATAAGCAGTTTGAAAACGAGTCTTGACAGCCCTATGTATATATATATATATATATATATATATACACACACACACACACACATACATATACATAAATATATATATATATATGTATACAGGGCTGTATAGCCCTATATTTATATTATATATATATATATATATATTTCTTTATATATTTATATATTCAAATTAAGTAGACCGACTTTGGCGGAGCATTACCTCAATTCGCTAGTTTCATCTCGAGTCCACCCGCAATTCCCCACTTCCGCAATGCTCCCATCCACCATATCAAAGTTTTCATTAACACTACGCATTTTAACACCCTGTATCACACCAAGAGCTCTTAACCCTCAGGACCCCAGGCTCACACGCTCACTCGTTCGCACTCACATATCTAGGGACAAACCCCCTCCTCTTTTACACAGTCGCAAGGGTGGGCGTTTTGTGTGCAGTTATTAAGATGTAGATTTGTTTGTTCCCTACCAACAATCTCAACTACATCTCTCCGTCTTCCCCCTTCCCCCTGCCTGAGAACGCTTCCCACCCGCTCCCCCCGCATCCGCCTTCCCCGCACCCTGCCCTGCTCTCCGTTTTCCCTCCGTTTGCAGCAATCCCCGTCCAGGAGATTCCTTCTGAAAAGCCTTAAACTCCTCATTCCCCTTTCCGCTCTTCTTCCTCCACGCCCCTCCATCCTCCAGATCCAGCACACACCTCCCATTCCCTCCCTCCCTCACTTGCCCTCTTGGCCGGCCTCCCTCTCGTCTTCCGTCCCCCTCCACCCTGCGGCCCATCCTCCCCCCGCACCCCCTCGCCCAACTCTCGCCACCTCTATCTCGCCGCGAAATCCACCCGCCCCTCCCCCCCCAAAGCCCTACCATTTCTCCGCCCCCCATCCCTTCATTTCCTTCCCACTTTCTTCCTAACCGGCACCTACTAACTCTTCTTCCTCCTCCTTCCACTCTGCCGGATTCACTCCACACCATCTCCACGGTCCCCTTTTCTCCTTTCCTCCTCACCACCCTGCCCGCTTCGTCCCCTCTCGCCACCTACCCTGGAGACCACTTTTAAACTTAACCAAAACCCTCCGCACTCGACGCGAACACTACTACTACTGCTGCTGCTACTACTACCACCACCACCAACACCACGACGACTACTCCTGCTTGACACCGCCAAACACTCGGACCAAAAGTTTCTTCTCCGCTCGCTTCCAAATGGCAAAGGCGGCCGAGTGTGAGGGGGGCCGGGTTGAGGGTGGGGCGGGTTGGAGGGCCTGGCCGTGGAATGCAAGGGGGAGAGCGGGGCGGGGAGGGGGATGGAGGTTGGATAGCGGTGGCGCGATTCTGGGAGGAGGCGGAGGTGAAATAGGGCGAGATGTGGGAGTTTGGGGAGGGGTCGGCGGGAGGGAAAGAAGGAGCGAAAGAGGGTAGAGGGGACGGGTGGTTCGAAGGGAGTCGTTGGGCCCGCAGGGGTAAGGGACAGCTCCGTCGAGGGTGCGTTCTTTCTTGCTCTCTTTCCATTCCGTTCCGCTCAGCCGTGTCCTATCCCACATCGTCCTGCCATGTTACAATATAATTTTGTCCGTCTTCCACCATAGTTAGTGCATATTTTAATTCGTCTCGTTCAAGCATTGCCCCTACTATCCGCTCACAGTTCAACCACTCGGCAGGTTCTTTGCCCATCAACCATTTCCGAATCATTATATTCCGGATATTTCATAACGAGAGTTTTACAGAGTATCCACGAACCGGATAAGAGGAGAACCGGGATTCGTTGATTGCCAGTCTGTAGGAAATGACTCTGGGTTGGTGTCGTAATATGTTTTTTAAATGAGGTCTCGCGTTTACTTTTGAGTTCATTGGTTTCTAATATATTCGAAGCTTATGAAAACATCAAAGTCAAATATATCCAAAGCTTACATATTAGTAACAGATGGACACTTGATATATTTAAGAGAAATTGCGGAAAAAAGCAGCATAAGTAGAATATGTAAATATAGAAACCGTGAGTTTCCTTCGCGATTATGCAGGTGGATAAGTTCCTGCTCTTTCTTAAGATTAACTTTTTTCTGGAGTTATATTTCGGAAAAGTAATGATCATGAAAACATTATGTGTTCAAAATATACCTGCAAGCAATTAAAAAGTACATAAAATGAGCACGAAAGAAGTAGATGACCTGCTTTATCAAAACTAATTATAATTGTAGATTGTCCATTAATATCTACATGACTTATCCTAATTAAAATGAGTACGATAATACTATTCTTAATACTGGGAAAATAGCATTCAACTTACACCAAAAATCATCTGTAAGTATATCATATGTAAGTAAATTGTGATAAAATGTTCGATAAGTTTCTACTGACTGCTTCATTTAACCATACAAGTCGTTCAAGTTAATCTTTGAGCTCATATATCCCCAAAAGAGTATATCCAGCACAGCTTGGATATATTTTCAAAAACAAAACTGGCACTCAAAAAAGTATTACAGTATCGGAGTGAAATTTATTGATTGAGGAACGAAAGATTAAAATTTATTACGAGACTATCTAATGGATATACCTAAATTACAGAGTGGCAATATACTTGTATGTTTGTAATACAAATGTTTTGATTAATTTGTTTGAGGATGAGGTAGTTCAAATATTTTCAACTTCATTAACTTATACCGGAGTTTCCATATCTGAGTCTTGGGTGTTATACCTGTATGGACGTTACCTACCTCCACATCACGCCCTAATTATAGTTTTCACAGTATTTTTTTCTCGTTTGTACTTTTCAAAGGCCTGTACTTTGCTCCTCATTTTAAATAAATACGAAATACTACTTCAAAACCAGTCATATTAAATTACAAAATAAGTATTTCGACTATTCATAAATTAAATACGAGGGTCATCCGGAAAGTAGTACCCGTTCGTGCCGCATGAAGTGCTGACGACGCGAGTAGCCGCTGGACGAGGTCAGATAGCTTCAGTGGCTTGTCTGCCTTCTCTGAGCCAAGTTGCGTGACGCTAGCATTGCCTGTGTTGTTTCTGTGATTGTTTACAATGTTTAAAAAAATTGAGAACGCCGCCAGTTGTGAAGTGAGGGCAGTGATTAAATTCCTCAATGCAAGAAACGTTCGCCCATGTGATATTCATCGCCAATTAAAGGAGGTGTATGGAGACAATGTAATGGACGAGTCGTCTGTTCGGCGGTGGTGTCGCAACTTCAACATGGGGAGGGGGAACACACACGACGATGAGCGTTCGGGGAGACCGTCTGTCATTACAGACCAACTGGTGAGCTCAGTTGACGAATTCGTGAGGAACGATCGGCGCGTCACAATTGATGACATCTGTGAGCATTTTCCCAATGTTTCTCGAACAATTGTTCATGAAATTGTTAAACACCATCTGCATTATGCAAAAATTTGTGCAAGATGGGTCCCTCGCGTATCTCAATGAGCTGGCGGCGAAGGACTATGCAGCAGGAATACAGAAACTTGTCACACGTTATGACAAATGCCTTAATTTGCTTGGAGATTATGTTGAGAAGTAGTTTAAAGTATCCTCTTTCAAATAAAAATTTTTATGTTTGTTAATATTTACTTTTGTGTCTTTATTTCACGAACGGGTACTACTTTCCGGATGACCCTCGTATTTTCATCTTCAATTTTCCATTATAATGCATTCTGAGCTTTGAGTTCTACCTTGCTTACTCTTTTTCCTCGCTCACGATCTCTCTTTATTCTGAGGGCCTCTCCCCTCCCTTGTCCTGCCTTTTATCCTCCACATCTCCCCGATTCGTCTCTATATCTCTTTATTATCTCTGTTTCTATCCTTCTACCCACCTCCTCCTACCAGGGAAGGCAAGAACTGCGCCTGTACTCTTTCTTCCCTTCACTCTCCTCCCGTTGCCCCGTAGCCCGCAAATCCTTTGTCCCTCTCCAAACCTCCACCAAGACCTTTCTCTTTCCCGCTGCCGCACCCATTTACACGCCCAACTTGTTCTTCTGCTTTCTCACCTCGTGCTCATGCGGAATCCAGCCCCGTTTCCTCCCTCTCTCTCATTCGTTCTGTTTCCTCTTGAATAAGTGGAGAGGGCTTAATGGCCTTAATTTGGTCCTAATATAGTCAATAGACGTTTTCTTCACTTTTCACGTCTCTCGCTTTCATAGACTTCAATTTTCTCTGTTTCTATGTATCCTTTATCACATAATGTCGCTTTCAAATATTCACTACCAAAAATGAAACATGAGACGCAAAAATGTCCGTATTTGAACGGTTCATGGATACTTACCGAGCTTCAAAGCATCAAATATGTAAGATTATAACTTAGATTTTTTATTTTGTGTACCAAATACTCCTTATCATTGTGACTTCATTTTAGAGAACGTAATATATCTGTAAAGAGCTATCGCAGTGGGCTAAGGAGTCTTTTTTGAAAAGGTAGTACAAGGAACTAGGAGGGAGTAAGGTGGGAGTGTAATTATTAGTGGGGAGGAACGTACGTAAGTTTCAATTTTCGTAAAACAAGATTCAATGTTCACTTAGACCCAAGCAAATGTATCATAATATAAAAACCTTAAAATAAATTAATTAAATTAGTTGCGAAGACCTGGATTAAAATATTTGTTCTTGGTATGTTTTTATTGCAATAATTATAGATATCAGTATTTTACTTAGTTTTTGGAAGAACAAATCAAAGTTCAGATATTTTTAAAACATACAGTCAGTCCTTATGGAACTGGAGAATTGCAAAGGAGAATTGCAAACTAAATAAGTGCAAAGGGTTGTGTGATTCCATTAACTAAGTTTTGTTAAGGTCAAATTCAAGGGCGTCCTTGTTTTTATCAATGAGATAAAGATAGTTAAATTGGTTATAAATGCAATGACATCAAAGATAAATGAAATCATAAAAAAGATTTTTAAGGCCACTTTAATGGGGCTCAATATAGATATGTGGCAATCATTTCAGGTCTTTGGGAGAAAATTTCAGTCAAGGAATTTAAGTATTCACTATACTTCTTGGTCATTTCCGCGAGGAAAGTATATTTTAGAGGAATTCGAGTGGGAGACTTTTAAACCACGAAGGGTACTGGCAAGACCGTTTGAAAATTATATGACATCGATACAGTTAAGATCTGTGGCGCCTAGAACAATATTGTCGCTCCACATAATTTTAAGAGATTGAGCCACCAGTATAAAACATGAGAGGCTAACATTGAAGTATAGTATTCTCGTATTTGATCCTCCCGAAAAGTTTATGACAAAATCATACCTAACCACTCCAACAGTTTTAGTCTTTAAAGCAAAATTGGAAATTTTACTCGAATTCTTTCTTTATTGCATGAAGAGGTTATAACTGTGTAAACGTACGTTCATTTTGTAAGGGGGCAAATATATATTTATATTGATGCATAAGTGCCTATTTATTCATAAATGCCTGGCCTAACCTCCCACCACAAACTCCGGCGGTGGCTTGCGGGGTAGATGTAGATGAAGCTTTTTTATCCAGTCAATATTTTGTGTAACTGTCGAGGTTTTCAAGGTTTGGGAATGTCCTTCCCGTAATGGTTGAATGCCGTTAATAGAAGTGAATTTAAGGAATTTGTATTTCTCATAGGAGCAACTTCTTTGTCTCATCGTAGACAGTTTCAAGGCACAATGCATTTGACAGTTAGCTTAGATTAGTAATGAAGAGTAGTGGAGAATTATTTCAAATGTCTACAACTGGGTGGCAATGTTCATTCCTATTAATATTCTCCTACTTAATCCCTTAATCATTCTTTGGTGCCATTTTGACCAAAATTAGAGTCGTGATTCTTCCCCTCAATACTTCAACGTTTGCACTTACGCTAAATACTTGCACAGCCAAGTTGTCAGAGGAAAACAATCCTCCAAGAAGGACAGGCAATATCCAAATGGGACCTTGGAATACTAGAACCATGCAGAGGATTAGGAAATTAGAAAGCATCAAGCAAGATATGCTGAGGAATGTTTTAAAGGAATGTTAGTGGTAAGAGCATGGAGCTGGAACGTCAGCGAGGAATTACGGAGTGTTAACTACAGATTAATATAAAGGAGGGAGTATAATAACCAACCTGTAGTTACAATCGTATTGAAAAAATTGTTTTCAGAAAATAGTGAATAAACATCTCGTGAGTGATAGAATAATATTGGTAGAGATAAAAGAAGATGCGACGAACCTAATTCTCATCCACACATTCTTGCCGACATTAAGTTAAAGATGGAGGATACAGACAGTATCAGCTAGAAGTAAAAATTACTAGTGTTCCTGGAGGAGAACACCTGAAAATAATAAAAGGTCATACACATTGATATCTTTATACACATAATAATCGGCCGGCCACCGCAAGGGCGTGTGGGGGCTGTTAGGGCACCAACTATGCAGGCACAATTATTTGTTTATATATTCCCTTAAAATATGATTACATTCATTTGTATTATATATATATATATATATATATATATAATACAAATGAATGTAATCATATTACATTATATTTATATTTTATTTATTTATATATGTAATCATATTTATTATCATTATATATATGTATATATATATATATATATATATATATATATATATATATATATATATATATATATATACATACATTCAAACACGAAATCCCGCCAAACGGCGAATAAATACTCATACATATAGAAACAGATATAAGGAAAAGGGATAGGAACACATAAAGGACGAACACAATAAAGGTGGGGAAGGCGGAATCGAACGGATCACAAGAGTAAAAAATTTCCTTGACCGGGATCCCGGGATCCCGGTCAAGGAAATATTTTTACTCTTGTGATCCGTTCGATTCCGCCTTCCCCACCTTTATTGTGTTCGTCCTTTATACAGGTATGTGTTCCTATCCCTTTTCTACATATATATATATATATATAGTAGTTAGTATTCCAAGGTCCCATTTGGATATTGCCTGTCCTTCTTGGAGGATTGTTTTATATATATACGTATATAAATTCCGCACCGTACATAGCTACGCTCCATATCAAAGTTTTTACGAGTCTTTTCTTAATATCCGTACTCAACGTCCCCGTCATCAACTCCCTCCTCCTCGTGAAAGCCTCTTTGCCTAGCGCAATTTTTCTTCTTACGTCCCTACTTCTTTGACCGTGTTAGTCAAAAACACTCCCGGGATACGTAAACTGTTCCACCTGCTCTAGTTTTTGCCCTTCAATTTTAATTTTTAGCTTAGCCTTTATCTTTCTGGCAAATCGCATAACTGTTAAATAAGAAAGGGGAAGGAAACTCCAATGGCCGTAAAAATTAGTTGCCAATCTCTCGTTAGACCAATTGTTGTGTTGGTGTAATGGGAATCACGTCAGGGACCAACCACAACCTCTCGACCAGAATACCCTCTGTGGTGGTTTACGGGAAATTAATCGCGTCAGGGACCAACACACAGCCACACGCACACTATCCTGACTGAAATCCTTCACGATTCTCGGTCTCACAGCCTCGTGAAGGATTTCAGTCAGGATAGTGTGCGTGTGGCTGTGTGTTGGTCCCTGACGCGATTAATTTCCCGTAAACCACCACAGAGGGTATTCTGGTCGAGAGGTTGTGGTTGGTCCCTGACGTGATTCCCGTTACACCAACACAACAATTGGTCTAACGAGAGATTGGCAACTAATTTTTACGGCCATTGGAGTTTCCTTCCCCTTTCTTATTTAATTGAGAGGCCGTAGAGCTCATTATTTCTTACCGCATAACTGTTGTTTTATTTTATTGATTCTCATCACGTATCTATCACTCCGAATTTCTAATTCACTAAGCAATGTTTACAACCCCTTGGCTGATTGACAAATTAGAGCTTGGTCATCAGCAAACCTAACTAATTTTACGAATTCCCTCCGACTTTTATTCCTACCTCCAGTTCTTCCCATGCCCCTTTGATCTTTTCCTCCACATATACTTTGAACAGCACCAGAGATAATGGGAAACCCTGCATTTCACCTCTTCCTATTACTACCAAACCGGACTCACCGTTTCTCACTCTCACCTGAGCAGTCTGAGACCTATACAGGTCGCGGTTAGCCCCATGTTCCTCCAATCTATTCCTTTATTCTGCAATATACTCATTAGTTTTTCCCAATTAATTTTATCAAACGCTTTTACGAAATCTACTAATAGGCAAATACGTCCTAATTATATTCTATATTCCTCTCAACTAGTGATCTCATTACTGCAATGACATCTCGCGTGCCTCCCCTTCCTAAAGCCAAACTGATCATCCCCTGAATAATCATTTGCCCTACTCCCTTGCCCTACTACTTATCCTTTGGTTGATGATCCTGAGAACAACTTGAGCTGCGACTCTCTAGGATCCTTCGAAGCCATCTCTCTTGGGTCTTTTCTATGTCAACTATTATATTACACGACTTATTTCTAACTGTAGGCACAGATCTTCCCTTCTTACTTCCCGGTAAGAATGTAACATTCCTTATTGCGCACCAATTTCACCCTTCCTCTGCAAACTTTCCATATCCTCGCACTGCGTCTTCCACCACGTTTCTTTTGCTTTATTCGTTGCCCGTCTCAATTTATTATTTAACTCTATGTACTTCCTTCTTCCTAACTCAGCATTTGCATTCTTCCATTTCCTTCGCTCACCTATCTTTCTAATCATTTCATCTTTGATTCATGGTTTCCTTGTTCTTTTCCCGTTAACAGTTCCTATAGTTTCTTGTGCGGCTTTCGATATCCCTTTTTTTTATATATTTCCTTTTTCCTCGATGGTACTCAGCTCTTTTCCTTCATCCATGATTTTCTCTACAGCCTGCTGATACTCCTTCCTTGTCAATCCAGTTAATGCTTCTGCATTCCATTTCCTAACCCGCCGCGCATACCTTATCTTTTGAAATCGAACGCCACACTTTATAACAACGAAACTGTGATCAATTGATCGCAGATCGCTCCCATGAAACTGTGCGAATTGATCACACTGTCCCTATATCTGTGGCAAATCATAATGTAATCTAGTTTCTATAATCTTTCTGAGTCACGTGGCAATTTCCATGTTTACTTCCACCTTTTGTGGTGTCTAAACCAAGTGCTGGTGATGACTAATCTCTTTCTCCTGCAGAACTCAATTGCTTTCTCCCCGCGGTCATTTCTAGAGCCTAAACCGTAGTCCCCCACCTAGGCACGATCTCTTCCTCCGCCTATCGTCGCATTCCAATTCTCCATCACTATCAAATATTTCCCTGCAGGAACACACGCGGTTATGTCCTCTAACCGATCGTATATCCTATCGACCTCTTCCTCCGTATGGTTGCTCGGTGGCATGTATACCTGATCAATGACCAAGTTCGTCGGTTCAGCTTTTGTCTCTATTATTAGTATTATATCAGTTGCTTGTTCTATCTTGGTTATGCTTCTTCATACCTTTTTATTTAATATTATGCCGATCCCTCAATGGCTCTCGTCCCATCCGCTGTATATTATTCTAAAACTATTACTCCAGTAATCCCTACTATCCTTCCACCTCACCTCGCATAAACCTAAAATATCTATATTTCCTCTTTTCATCTCTAGCTTATAATTCTCTATTTTTCCTGCCATCAACATTGTCCTAACATTCCAAGTTCCTATTCTGACTAAATAGGTCTTCTTCTTTTGGGTCTTTGGTCATGTTACTGTTGGTTTTATTTTGCAAGGGTTTCGTGAGGTGACGACCGCGAAAGCCTTACCTCTACCGCTGCTTGGCAAGACAGCCGATTGGGCCGAGTCCCGTAGCTGCCAGGACTCATATTCTGGTTTCGCGTAGCCTTCCTCAATAGTTTCTTTACGATTACACCATCAATCAATGGCCGCCCAACTGGGGTCAGACGCCTTTGCAGCCGGCCATCTGAGGAACAGACGCTGCGTGGACTACCTTTCATCTGGCTCCTAACCTTCGACCTATCTAGTATGGGTGACCCTACCAGGAGAAATTATTATTACTCCCGCCAGCACAGCTCTAGGGGCCATCGGAGCGCACAAGCACTTCCACCACGTCGAGGTTAAAGTCCATGGGAGGGAAATCTATATATATATATATATATATATATATATATATATATATATATATATATATATATATATATATATATATATATATATAGTACAACACAGTAACAAACAATATAGAAACACAAAAAAGGAACACTCACACGTTATTTCTTGATAATTACAGTATACATAAGTACGGTACCATAAATACGGTAATCAACCCGGGGGCCGGTTTGGTGGGTGATGGTAGAGTTCACCCAATACTAAGCCCGACGGTGTGTGAAATTCAAACATCCGGGTAGGGGGGCAGTTCCTTTCTTTGTGCCGGTTAATGTTTCCCTGGAAGATCTGGTACCCGAAAAATCACGTAATTTGGGTGGACCTACAGGTGCCCAGAGACTTGCCTGGGATCCTCCGTAGTCCAACACTTTACCCCCTGGACTACCGCGACCAGTATATGTATATACATATATATATATTTATTTATTAATATATATATATATATATATATATATATATATATATATATATATATATATATAAACATTAATATAGGTATATAAATAAAGTACGCATGATCAGAAATTACTTGAAAGCATTCAGAATTCAACAGTAAACAGCAGGATTTTAAATGGCAATGATACGTTATTCTTTTACAACTGAAAGATATTACAGATAACTTACTCTTTTTTTGCGTCAGAATCACGATTCAGACAAATGAACACGCAAGCAAAGGTACTAGAGAGGTAGACGGCACTCATTTAAATGGACTATCGAATGTCTCCCTTTGCCGATAAGTGAGCTCGAATTACGTTACGTAAAGGCCACCACATTTATTTGGAAATGTAAATTTCTCCCTCAGCCCTCCACACTCGTTCACTCATTTACTCCGGTCCATCAGATGAGACAAAAGCCGGTCGTAAAGAGCGAGAGCATAAAACAAGGTCCGTAAGCTGGGAGAAGGAGTGTCCTTTAGATAAGAAGCATTGAGCTATTTCCACCAGGCCAGGAAAAAATAATGAAGGCGAATGTTAGAGAATCCAGCACCCACAGCGGATTTAATTCTTACAGTATGTTTGGGAGTTTTCCCTCCTTCGAGAGCAAATTCAAGAACGAGCTGGAATCCTACTCGAGGGGATTTCAATGCGAAGGGACGGCGTGTGTACGATACGTGTTTTCATCCAAGCCGTGAGCGAATCTAGCGCGGTAGACTCCCAACAATTTACATTTTTAATTCGCCAGGAGATACGTAATGGATGTGGTGGGGGAGGGAGGGAAGGAGTACTTGGAAACTGGGGAGTTTGGGCTCGGAAGCAGGCGGGAGAGACCCGGCTCCTTGACCTCGCGAATTCATCTCACTCCGCATAATGTTCTTATTCTCTTTCCATTCTCAGCTTTCTTTCCCGAAATCGCCTCTCTCCTGACTTCCCTCCGAACCCGCCCTCTTGTCCTTCCAAAACACCCCCAGGGGACACCTCTGGTCTCCCCTCGGCTTGCGACCTCCTCCTCCTGCCCCTCATCCCCGCACTTACCCTTTATCTTCACTCCCCGAGGGACGACTCTCAAAGTGTCGCACAACCGTTAACACTTGGCACTTAATCCGAGGATGTACGTGCACGCTTATATCCATATCAAATCTCTCTCACACATATTTCTTGTTCTTTTCTCCCTCCCCTCACTCCCCTGTTCATCCATCCCCCCACAACCCCGCGCGGGGAGTGAAAAGCTCGCTTTCGGATGTTCGCCTCATCCTCCCACCCTCCCTCCCGCCCCTCCGACCCTCCTCCGCAGAAAGTGTTCATCTTAGTGTTTTCTTAGCCTCGGCTCCGACGTCTCCTTAAAACTTTATGCTTGCCCACTTCCTCGCCTCCCTCTCTCGCACCCCTCCTCCCCACCCCGTCTCACTCAGCCTACTTCTCTCAGCATGCACACATGCACCCCACCTTCAACCTCCTTTCCTGTTGCCATAGCGAGTAAAACAAACCCTTTTCCGCTACCTACTCCGCTACATCCCACTCACCAGCGCTCCCTTCCTTCCTCCCACTCGTGCGAACACACCGACTCCCGCCGCCGTCTCTCTCTCTCTCTATCCTACCCTCCCTCTCTCGCGCCCGGGAGAAATTCTTAAGCGCGAAGGCCTGCAGGTTATTCCGCGGAGTCTTCTCCTTCCGTCATTCTTTCCTTGTTTTTCCTTTCGACAAATGTGCTTGTTTTGTCCCCCCTCGGGCTGTTTTCCATTCTTCTCCTTCACGCCGAGGCAGTCTTTACTTTTCGCTTAAGTCTCAAGTGCGTGACGTATGCGAATGGCATCATGAGCTCCGGGGGCAAAAAATAGTTGCTACAATGGTTCGAAGATGGAACGGATTAGTAAAATGAGCGGGTATGAAAATATGTATTCAGGGCAGAATAAATTCTTTCTACGCCTCTTTAGTTTAAGCATGACTGTGTGTGAGAATACGTACACTAACAACGGTCATAAAGTTGCTGTTCTTATGAATCATATCGACGGTTTTTTCCAAGATAACAATTGTTAAAAACAAAAATTATATATTTTACTTATGAACTGGAAAGTTTTGCGCAAAATAACGTTATTTTAATCACATTAAGTTCCCCAAAGATTCAAAAGTTGATGTTTTCTAGAAAACATTGATATCAAATTTTCCAGAAGAATTTTGTTTCAATCAGGCACCTGTAATAAACTATTTGCTACGTATTCGATAATGAAAGAGGACATACTGGTAGACCATGGAAATATCTTAAAATCAACCCCATTGCTATTTACGCATAATATCTCGCACGTATGATAATTGCGCATAAATTTGCCCGTACTTTGTAATCTAAATTTATTATGTATGAAGCGAATCTAGTTACATCAAAAGTCGTACCTATGGCTGAGATTCTAAAATTTTTCGTATGTAAGTGGGTCTCACAAAATGTTTTAAAATAAATTAAATCAGAAATTAAAGAAAATAAACATTCATCATAGATTTCATTTTTCTTTCCTCTAGTAGGACCACAATAAGGTCAACAAATCGATGCCATCTTCTAAAAGTCCCTTTGGAATCACATGTAATACGAAACCATACAACCCCAAAGAATGAACGTATTTCCAAGAAATGTTAAGAGGCATTTATTTTCTGTCGGTCTCACTCATAATTTTATTTGGGTGCATGACATGTTTAGACCTAATAACCTTTCAAATGAACTAAATTGAACAATACATCTGGGTGACGCCCTCACCCATTGCTTTGTGCTGATTGGCAGCTTTTGTTAAAAACAGGAAAGGTGAAGTGCTGCGAAGTTTGCCGAAACACCGTGGCTAACATGATTTTCAAGTAAAGTAAGCAATGAATGAAAATCACCACTAAAGAACACGATGTGAGGATATCATAAAAATTAAGAAGGATAGAATTCGGACCATGATCGAATTCGGATAATGAAAACAGGGTAAATCCTGTAAATACTACAGTGTAACAGTAAACTACGGGTTTTACACACCACACTGTCCAGATTTGCTATGCATACGGTTAAACTATATTTTTTGGTGGAGAGAGTAATTATTATTCCGGTTCTCATTAGAAGTAGTCCGAGAAGCGTCTGTTTCCTAGTGAGGTGGATGTAAAAGGCTCCTGATCCCGGTGGGATAACCATTAAAAGTGATTGTAATACGTTTAAAACACTATAGAGGAAGACAAAGGGAATCCTCATCAATTATTTATCCAGTTAATTATGATAGAACAAGACAAGTTCTAGTCATGATGAGGTATGAGAAAATGTTTTTGGAAAAGATTCACTCTGAGCAGGAAAAATGTAAATTGTGCATAATTAGTGGAAATAGACTGTTG
Source organism: Hetaerina americana (assembly GCF_022747635.1). Lineage (NCBI taxonomy): Eukaryota > Metazoa > Arthropoda > Insecta > Odonata > Calopterygidae > Hetaerina > Hetaerina americana. The sequence continues at coordinate 93,690 of NW_027287084.1, read as the reverse complement.
AAGATTTTGGTATATGGTAGAATGTTGGGTAGACGAGAAAGAGGCAATGAATGATTTATTTTAGAGCAATGTTTTGATTACTCACTTAGTATAGTGCTAGAAGCTTAGAAATGTAGTATATACTACATATGCATAGTATACATACATATATGCATATACATAGTATACATATATTCATATATGCTTAGTATATTGGTATAGGATGCATCAAAAACAGCTCTTAACCGGTAGGCTCAAACGCATGTTCCATGCGGCAAGTTCATGAATTCAAAAACTGATAGTTGTGCACACATGGTTGGCGTCCTAACAACCCCAGCCACGCTTTGCGGCGACTTTCTAAGTATTGAGTAAATGCAGATGTATTTCCTGACCTTCCAAAGAAATAAAAACTTCAGGATTTTTCATTTGTAGTGCAAAAACGAGGCGCGATGTATTACTTCGGTGTCATATTCCACAAGGGATTTTTAAAAAGGTGATTATAATTATATAGTATTTCATGTTGGAAATTTTTATTGGTTTTGGAAAAGTTATATTGTTATTATGATATTTGAATCAGTTGGTCTCTTTGTGTTTCCTTCGGAAAAAATGATCATCTTGTTTGCCAGTCATTTTATTTCTGTGTAGACAAATAAATTAGGTAGTATGTGTGAAATGGTGCATCGACAGACGCATATTAAGTACTACTATAAAGTATACATACCCATCGATTATATATGTTACTTCGTGGTAAGATGTGCCAAAAATCTGAAAATTTGCTGGAGCTATAACTAGCTGGATAACATGTACGAATGATACAATTTCAGTCTGGCTATTCTGTATAAAACAATAATTCAATTATGATTGAATATTACTGTTTTTTTTAATCATTTACCAACCATTTTGCTTGTTTCAAGCATTTTTCCCGCCCATGGCAGCATGGCTATGTTTTGCAACCAAACCACAATTGAACCGTTTGAAAAACCGCCGCTTTAAGATATTGACTTTCTTCTGTTTGCTTGGCTGATTTTGGTCGGTTCCAAGAACAGTGGAGTAGGCATTCCCGTTTAGTCAGTCTCGAGCAGTCTGGAGAGTGGAGGCGTGGAAGTCAGACGATTGTGCATACTCAAGACGCCGAATTTCCCTGGCCGACCAACCCCATCGAAACGTATGTAACCACAAAGTCAGTGTTCAGCTACTTCTTTCTGTGCCTAGAAACCCCTTTAGTTCTCTTTCTTTAGCGTCTTTATTGCGAGACCGTTGATATCCGACCTGATTCTATTTGAGTGGAAAGGCTGTCTTGTCGTGTAATTTCGTCTCTTTTAAGCTTAAAAAGTCTAGCGTTCCCGAAGAAATGTGATAGCGGTTTGCCACTTTGCTCGACACTCTTCAAACTCTTAGTCTTATGATCAAAAACTCCAAATGCAGTATATGCACACCAATATATTCCTTTGTGCCCCTACCAGGGACGAATAAGCCTCGACCTACACCATTAGAAATTTAAAACAATTGGCCCAGATTGCGGAAGGGATTTACTTGCTCTAGGATGCCTCGTGGGCATCGATTGGTTTACCCAAAGCCTGAGCGTTCGCTAACATCGCATTCAACTTCGCCACTTGAGAACATCTCGAAAACTACAAAAGCTCCAATACTCCCCCTCCTCTTTCGGCCGGGCGAGCTAGTAATGAGCGCGAAGTGCGGCGTCTTCTCTCGCCCACCTCCCGCGCCCTGTGCACCCGCTAACCAACTCTCCCCACCCTCCCCACACCACCAGTCGTCTGCTCTTACACTGCACCGCTGCCGCCGCCTTCCTGACCCCGCCCGCCCACCCCCGCTCCCGCCGCAGGGAACCCACTCGCTCACACGTACGTACTCACCGGCCCTCCCGCCCCAAACTCCTTAAACAGTCGGATGGAGGGAGGCCTCGTACTTATCATTATAATCTCCGGAGAGATGTTTCTGCTGCTTTGGCTGGAAACGAGTGCTTCCTAATGGGACCCCGGTGCGGAGTTTCTCCAAGTCTGGGGTGTCGTCGTAGGTGCCCGGGGTAGAGGAGTGAGGGGAGGGGGTGTTGCGGGTCGCGAGTGAGAGATTCGGGTCGGGAGGGAGCGAGGCTTGGAGGGCAATGCGGATGGGGCAGGGGTTACGTCGGGGGAGTACGCTGAGTGGGCTTCTGGGATGGGGATGAGGGAGGAGGAGGGGCGGCTGGTTTGGTGCCTCCCTCCCGCCTTTGCCCCCCTCACGCGGAGTGGTGGTTGTGGAATTGGTGGGTGCGGGGCGTTGGGGGCCTTAAAAGCTTCGGGAGAGTGAGCTGGATCTGCGGTTAGGTCACGCTTTCCGCGACGGCACGCCTCGTGAGTGCATTCGTGAGGCCAAGCAGCGACGGCGGCGGAAGGGAGGGAGGCATGGATAGTTCGCGCGACGGGTGTGCGATGGGGTTAAGGTGTCGGCAGAGGAAGGAGGGGGGAGGGGTTCGAGTGGGATGACGCTCCCGGTGGGTTGTTTAAATTCTCCGGGGGGCATTGGTGATGGAACGAGAGGCAGAGGGGGATGAGCAAGATGGGAAAGAGGTTCTGATTACTGGCGCATTTGAATGATACGGACAATGAACTGTTGGGTTATGTACGGGGTCATCATGATTTCATATTCTTAATGGAGAACATTTTTAAATCATCGTTTTTTTTGGGATACGGGAAGGCCAATCTATAACGTGCACCCTCCTTTCAATGATCAGGTCGTACGTAAAATATACAGAAGGATTTAGATGATAATTTATTTCCTTAAAATTCGTAAAAAAAGAGTTCGAGGGCATTCTCTATGCTCCCGATAATGGAGTACTGGCAGAGAATTGCATTTTTGTATTACACATTAATTGCATCAATAATACAGTGACGATCCGTAGGGAAGTATATGTATGCTCTATGTATTAATATTCTAATAACACCAAAACTAGTTTCAACACTCCGGTATCCTATCATCACATATGCCATAACGTGCAAGTCACCACGACGACGAGGCGTCACATCCTAGATTACGTGCCCAACTGTGGGTAAACTTGACAAGTCAGCGAAAGAAATGGAAAAAATAAGTATTTTTTACTGTCATTGTTGCTGTATGTTCTATCGTTATCTTTTACTGATAACTAATGCAAATAAATCAAATATCTGCCTTTGGACCCCGTTCCTCACTCTTAGGCGGGTTAGCGTTTAACGTTTTGTTTAAGTCGATATAATGTGTATCAAAGCTCTAATAGCTGCATTGACCATCACATATGAGAGTTTCAAGATTAATGACAACATTGCCTCGTAATTTCTTGTATACTGATAATTTTTTCTCTAAAGTACCCTTTTCATTCACACCAATAGTGAACTAGAAAAGGGTCACGGGACATTTTCTCAGGTATTTCTTCCTTGACAGCAGATTTTATTACCAATGAAGTGATTTTCTTTTCAATAATGCTACGCACATAACCTACTTCATTCTTAGTTATCGTACACTTTTATTTGATGAATAATTAAGCTGATTAGTAAGCTATTGGCCGATAAATTAAGTAAAATAGGGAAATGATTTAAAAAATTCGTATTAATCAAGATTATTCTGCATATTTGTCAAATAAGAAAATAGGTCCGACTAATATTTCCAAACGATTGAATGTCGTCCAATCGAAATGCTGCCAAATCCAAATATCTTTCGCCAGAGGGGAGTACGCCGGAGTCTAATGCAGAGAGGCTGGCAAAACGACATTTATCCTCTTCCCGATTGCCCAGGTCATTATACACAAGTCCCCTCAAAATTAAAAAAAAAATCGCACGGACGAGAGGAGGAAAAGGCGTCCCGTTTGACAGCCGTGGACAGGAGAGCGTGCGCGCATACGACGCTTCGTGCTCGAGGGTCAAGCGGAGGTGTGAACCAAACGGAGGAGAAGGCTACTAAGGGGAGGATGTTTTTTCTAAAACTGCGGGCTCGCGTGCCCGCGACCCACTACACACGAGTGCTTTCTCGAGAAGGGTCCGCGAGGTGCCCCGTTCCCCCATCCCCTCACGTATCTCACACCATGTTTTCCCCCCAGGGGTCGAGGGAGCCAGCGCCCTCGTGTCCTCCCATTCTCCCAGCGTCCTCCGGCTGACGACGATTCCCGGGGTGTCTGTAGTAGGGCGGGGCTGCGGGCGTGGGGGCACCGCGGGAAGGCGATGCACGCCGGCGGAACGAGGGCGTGAAGTGGTCACGTGTGATGACGGGTGTGGGAAGGGGGCCGGGCGATGCGGGGGAAGAAAAGGGAGAGGGGGGGTTGCTGGCGGGGGTGAAGGGCGAGCGCGGGACGACGCCCACCGGTCGACGCCGTCGGTGGTGAAGGACGTCGCGCGCTGCTCCCCCCCCCCCGTCCCTCCCTCCATCCCTCATCCTTTCTCCCGGCCCCCATCCCATCCCTTTAATGAGCCCGTCCCGAGGGCACGGGTTGAAAGTTAAGATGCAGCGAGGGGAAGTGTGAGTGACACCTACTCACTCTCGGATGTGGCGTGTGACCCTTTTCGCGTTATTATTCTCCACCCTCCCTCTCTCTCGTCCGTCCTCACGCCTCGAGTTTTTTATTCGTTTATTCGCTCGGCTCACTTTTTTTACTTCCTTCTCAAGGGTCAGAGATTTTCGAGTGCACCCATCTTTTGCCGTGTTAAGCACGGCCTGGCGAAAAGTAGTGGGCTCATTAATTTACTTTTCCTCGCCATGAGTCTTTATTTTTATTTCGCTGTGGTTACCCTCGCTCTGTCGCCCATATGTGGAGGCTGATTCAAATGGCTGTCATTAGGATGCTCATGTCGTTAATGTCTCGGGGAATTTTGTTTTTTTAAGTTAGTCAATCCTGCTGATGAGATGAGTTTCCTTCGACCACTTACCTTCAGCCTAATTATAGTCATGCTATAGACGTTTTGCTGAAATCATCTGCAAATTACGTAAACTTAGCAGCAATGAGTTTCAGAATATTCAGCGACCAAATGTAGAGGGTATAAATGAGAGTGGTCGAACCTAATTGTAAGTTACATAATAAGTTCATATTTGTATGTATAACGTGATTAATATCCTTAAAAGTTAAGGCTTTTAGATAATTGCATGAACGTAAGAAAGTTTTTGAGAAGTACGAGCTACGTTCAAAATCTAGGGTCACCCATTGTAATTCATTAGAATGATATGCGAATTAGCCTTAAAGAAGCTACGTTTCATTTGACGGATAGTAGGAAATTGTGATGAAGAAGTAAAATATGATAAGTAAAAGAAAGGTGTTGCTTATTTTTAGTTAAGTCACATTTTTTAGCAAGCGGTAAGTATCTGAAAACCATGGGAGAAAATGGTAATTGAAGAATTAGGTAAGGTTCACAGAAAATCCGTCTGAGTACCTCCGGACACCTGATTTTTCTTGCGACTCTAGGGGAATTATTATGAGTTAAAATAAATTAATATATTAGACAACGGGGATGAAATAAGAGATGAGCACCGTCACCGGCAGATTCAAGTACTCGTTTTTTCCTCGTACGGTACGTAAAAATAACAAAAATGAACCCAAGATCCCGAAAAAAATTAATTGATTTGAATACTAGAATTTGATGTGTTGGTCAAACAAAGCAATTATCTCAAGATATATCTAGGCATGCATGTGCACCAGTATTTTTGAGTTGACATTCATGGATGTGTATGTCTAGTGGAATAATTCTGCATGTATTTGAATCTACACAAATACCCCGCGATCCACCAAAATTATGTGTAGCAGGGGGTGCAAGCACCAGGTGGAAAGGGTAATGGATAAGGGAGAGGGAGGACGTTTAAGGGGTGAGGGAATGGGAAAAGGCATCCATTTTAAAATCTCTGAAAATGACGTGGACATATTTTTTCCACATTACCGGCAAACTTAGTTAAAACCGAGTGAAAGAAAACTAACAAGTGTTAATTTTACCCACTGCAGAATTTTTCAATTATATTAAATAGGATAGTTAAATATGAACATTAACCCCTTACATAAGAGACTGCCACTATACTAAGAGCGGCCACGTAGAATTGGAAAGCAAGAGGTGGAAAACATTAATTTAGAAACGGTCATGCAACTTTAGCTCCCCACCCCTGACGTTGCAGGGAGAAAAAGCGGTACTGCCATCAGGCAGCTGACCGCGTGACGTGGAGAGGGACGAAGGTAACGGGGGGGGGGGGCTTTAAAGCACTGCGAAAGACGGTTAGAGAATTTAAAAGTGTTTTAAATGCACTACTTTGGATATTATTTCAGTCCTACTCAGTCATGCGGGAAGGAACTTTCCAACAAAACGTACGAAATCAGTGTATGCATGCACGCATACAATTGAAACTATTTATTTCCAACACATTGTGAGAGACAATGGCCATCCTAATTGACTAAAATTTTACAATTATTATCCAGTATTGTCAATTGTAAGGATATCTCATAGACTCCGCTAGTTCTGGCGTCTATTTCTTTAATTTTATATTCATGATCCAAACGACCAATGTCATTGAAGTACGGAAATTGACGAGACTATATTAAAACAAAAAGCTCTGATTTTTTAATAAGTTCAGTCTAGCGTTAAATCTTCTTTATTTCAAGGGCGTGTGACGACCACAGAGGCGTATATATTTTTGCAAAAACCTTTTTAACTTACATAGTACATGCATATACCTCCAAATAACATGTACATGCACCTCCCCGTATGAGTATGCAACGTTCAATCTTGTCCTGACTTTTAAATCGAATGTGTTTACTATTTCTATAATGACTTTGATTTCTTACTATAATGATTCCTGATTGTCCAAGGAATGAACAAATATTCGTATATTTCTGTATTGGAGTCTTTCTTTCTTATCTTATCTTTGTGGTCCGTAATAATTCCTTAAGTGTCATTGTTATACTTGTTTTCTGAACCTTTCTAAAAGTCTTAAGTCTCGCTTGCTCTCTTCTTATCTCAAGCAGCTTCCAGCCTAATTCCTCTTCATGGCCTATCACAATCGTCTTCTTATCGTTACAGTTTTTGACGAATCAGGAGAAATTTCTCTGAACCTTATCTAATTTTTTTCGCCAAACTTACTCCTAAGGATCCCAAACACTTGCGGCATTTTCCAAATGTGGCTAAAATAGAGTGAAATAACACATCTCTTTCACTTATTACATTTCACTACCACCGGTTTAGTGAAGCCGAGTTTATTTGAGCCGGATCCACATTTTGTCCTGATATATGCTTCTCGTGAAAGGCGTGGTGTTGGAACTACCCCCAAATATTTTATTTGATCTGCCGCAGTTAGCTCTGAACCCTCTATTTAATTATGTATGCCCTATTCATCACTTCCTTTGTTCCCAATTTCAAAACTGCCCTTCCCCATCCTCATCCTTTGCACCTATCCGATATTGTGTCTAAGTCACTAGAGAGTGACTCGAAATCTGATGGGCCCCTTATTTCCTTATATACCACCGTGTCGTCTGCAAATAATCTGAGATTGCTACTAACGAATAAGCATAAGTGATTAATATTAAGAAGAAAAGCCCTATTATACTTCCCTTGGGAACGCTCGAAGTTACATTCACCTCCGCTGAGCACAATCCAATTATGGTTTCTATTTGTCTACGATGTCTCCAATCCAAATTATTATTTTCTCAGTGATACCATAGTAATGAAGTTAGTGTAACGATTTATTTTGTGGGACTATCAAAGGCATTGAAACGAAGGAATTATTTCCTACCCAGCCCTAGAAAGATTTCTGTGGCACTATTCGTTTTGTTGTAAAACTTTCTAACGACTCTAACTGCCCTGAGTCGAATCTTACCAACATCCCGTGTAAGAACTTTTTTTGTCGGGTCCCATACACTGCATTCATACTCTAAAAGGGGTCTCACGAAAGAATGGTAGCAACGTTCTCTGGCGGCGGCGTGCTGAGTATTGTAGATGATGTAGATGAATATTTTTCTCGCGACTGAAGGTTGATATTAAAATATGGGCGAGCTAAAATTCAAGAGCTCTGTTTACATAAGGCATAAATGCCTGCGCTGTGCAGTGTATAGGGTTTGTATGGATACCATAGGAGTGAGAAGCGTTTTTAGTATATAAAATGCCATAATTTAGCGTAAAATAACAGTATTATCCGTTTTCTCCTCTCTCGTATTTAAAACTCATTGAAAATCATCTTCAGTCAAGTGAGATATGAGGTGATGGTATTATGGATTCGAAAAAAATATTTTCATGGGAGGTCAGAGAAGGATAACCGTTGTGTGACGAGCCTAAGAAACTTCAAACAGTAATTTTCCAGTGGTTGAAAGGGAAACCCATACAGAAAATATTCTCGGATGTCACGAAATCGTCGTGGAGTCAGCGATGTGAAATATATACACGTCTACAAAGAGAAATATAGTGAAATATATACACGCATGCAAGAATACAAATTTCAAATTTCTGATAACGAAAGTTCGTCAGAAAAAACTTAGGAGATCTAATAACTAGTATCCAGTTCAATTTTTGGAAATATAGGAGGGGTTCTTGATAGATATTTTAAAAATTTTATTTGCATGCCCGGGTTTAACTCTCAATTGTTACTTCTTCGTAGCAAAATAGAGCTCGCCCCCATTTTTGTGCCGTTTGTTTGTAAAACATTCTTTATATGCCACCACAATTGATAACATAATCCAAAGCATCTTTCATGACCCTCCATTTTAAATTTTTAAGCATCGAGTCGAAAATAAGCTTACAAGCAAGCATGGATACACCTAGGAGCAAGCCACGCTAGTTTGTAAAAATCAATTCCATAAAGCTGCTCCAACCCATTCATCGATGTTCCAAAAATCCTGAATCCATTTGACGATCTTACGACGCTTTCATTAGAGTTTCAGCCAGCCGTGGGCCAGAAGTGAGCTCAAACAAAAGGAACGTGTTGTCTCTACGCGCTCAAGCCAGGCTACAATAGCGACCCTCTATTCCTCCCGAAATTGCCATGGAAAAAGATAAAGGAGAGTTTCCTACTCCCAATCCCAGCGCTCTTCCACCAGTCGCACGCCGCAATGGAAATGGCAAAACACTCGCCGAACACACAAATTTCGCGAGAAGATAAGGTACTCAGATAAGAGACCCAAGTTATCCGGGCGACCCTCTTCAACCAACCCAAAAGGAGGAAGCAAAGGGGGTCACTGAGATAAAGAGAGGTCTGGGTTTGAGAAGGAATTGGAGGAGGAGATAATGTTCTGGATGGACAGGGGAGTTAGCGAAAACAATTATGCTTCAGTTGGTGAGACAAATGTGAAAGACTCACTCGAAATAAATATACGACAAATTTCCGGTAACAGTCTTCTGTTAACACTTTTCAGTGGAAAATTGGGATTTGACTCATGCGAGCTTTCTTTTGACGGGGTGATGATGGGGTGTGCCACTCCGCACTTTGTCTCTTCGACTCCGGGTCGTACTCAAAGATCCACGTCTCGTCACCCGGAACAACGTTCTCTAAAAAATGTGGATCATTTTTGCAGTGATCCGCAAGTTGTGTCGCGATTTCCAAACGATTGAGTCTTTGATCATCACTGAGCACTTTCGGCACCAACTTTGCACAAATTTTTCGCATCTGTATTTGCTCCCTAATAATCTCGTGCACTATTGTTTTTGGCACATTACACTTCTCTGCTATCATCCGAACACTAAGACGACGATCAGAGTTCAGTACATCGCGAACTTTTCGCACATTTTCGTCGGTGAGTGTCGTTGATGGGCGTCCAGGCCGTGGTTCGTCGTCGACCTCTTCTCTGCCCTCCACGAACATCTTGTGCCACCGAAAGATCATGTTTTTGGACATGGCTGACTCCCCGTAAGCCTGGTTAATCATACCGACAGTTTCGGTAGACGATTTCCCAAGCTTTACCGCAAATTTGATGGAATAACGCTGCTCCAAAAACTTCGGCATCGCGTTCCGTGACGTGGGTCGAGCGTGGAGGTTCGCGTTAACAGAGCTCCTCACTACACCACAGCTCAGAGCCGACTGCCTTTTTCAGCGTCGCTTGCCAACATACCCCCCTCCAATCGCAGCCCGTCAGAGCGGTGCTGGGCGCGCCTGGAGCGGCGGGAAAAAATCAGTACACTTATTTTCCGGACGAACCATATATATATATATATATATATATATATATATATATATATACATACATACATACATGTCCTCCTTCCTCTTACGTATATAGATATACACGACTATGTATACGAGTATTACTAAAGCTAAGGCATCACAATCATCACTGATCAAATTACAGAATGTGCCATTGGAAAGGGATGTGATTCTATCAAAAGTAAAAGAAGGTAATGAGAGTTTCATAATCACCTTTATTATATAAATAGGAAGGTTAAAATAGATGTAAAAGTTGGAGGGAAATAAGTAGAGCAAGTGGAGCATCACTTAGTGTTTTTGAAGGTGGAAAAAGTAATAATAGTATAAAAGTAAGTTTGCCGAGGGAAAATATCTTTTACAAACAGGGGGGAGTAAATGAGATGCACGATAAGTAAAAATGTAAAGACTGGACAAGTGAAAACTTTGCCATAGAGCGTGATTTAGTACTTCATAACAATGAAGATAACTTCGAGCAAAGAAGATAAGCGTAGATTGGAGGCCTTTGACATGTGAATTTTTCCAATGATACAAAGGTGAAGTGGACCGAAAGGAAAAAAGAGTCCTTGACGTGGCAGAGAAGGGGAGAAGTTTGTTGAGAGAAATGCAAAGGAGGCATGAAATATAAAAGCAGGGAATATTAAGTGGTAATAGAATGATGAAGAATTTGATATAGGGAAGAATTTAGGGCATACGAAGTAGGGGGTGGAAAATATAAGGCTAGAGGATCTATAGGGCTAATAGATGGGATAGAGAGAGGAAATCGTACGGGTGCCAACGCTGTCGCTCCCCCCCCCCCCCCCCATAGTCCTGACGTTCCAGCTGACTTCATTTTGTTCTCTCGGATTAAGGCAGCCCTGGAAGGAACCCGTTTTTCGTCCATAGAAGACATCCAATCAGCCGTGACGAAGACATGCGAGAGGTCCTAAAAGACACCTTTCAGGGGGGCGTAGAGTCGCTGGAAAAATGTGTAGAGTCCCAAAGACAGTGCTTTGAAGAATTTTAAGTTTTTTGTGCAAATCTGTTCAATCAATTACTTTTAAAAAATAATTGCATTACTTTTGGAACGCCCCCGGTATGGAGAGTTGAAGGATTGCTTGTTGTAATAAATAATTTGGAGAATAAATTTAGTTTATATTATTTCGGTGTTCTTGATTAGAAGCATGGCAGTGTTTAGGTAGCTATTTCATTGAAAACCTACCTTGGAAGGTTTACCACTCTTAATAATACTCGTTGTGGGTTTGGTTTTAGATTTCGAATAAACATTACGACCAATGTGTCTGAATTAAAGAACCACATGGAAAAAATGTTTGAGTGAAAACTTTTGTTTTATTTTTATGACGAGATTTTCCGATTAGACTTTACAATGGGATTATTCTCATTAAATTTTCCGGAATGAAAATAAGATATTCGATAGTAGAGGCATCAAATATTTCATTCCCTGTTTAAAATGTTTTTTGAGTTATGCAACAAGTGTACGTGAATGCGGAAGCAGTTGAAATGATTGTATTCATATAAAACAAAAATTTGGGATCCCGGCGTGGAACTATCCTTTTGGAAAAATTATCACTCGGACTCGGTAAGTTTCAAGCTAAAGTGGAAATCATGCACACTTAAAAAACGTTTTTATTGTTAAATATTGACCACAGTCACCGGTTATAATTATGCTTAATGGCTGCAAAAGAAAAAGTTCCCCTTTACGGCCTCCATTTAATAAGTAAACCTAGTTTTCAGAAGAATAGATGTGATACTCCATGCATGCATGTATAAATATGATTGGATGAACATTGCAAACTTTCCTTATGGAAATTTTAAAACGTTCAGTGCGATCAATTATCTTTAAAAGATATATTGGACACAAATTGAATTGTTAATCAATTGAGTAAAACTGTTAATTTATGAAAAAATTATTAAAATTTATCTAATGATAATTTTCAGTCATTATATCTCTTTTTAAATGAAATTCCTGTCACACCTGTTTTTTGCAGTCTTACCTCATTTGAAAGTAATACAAAAATGTGTCAAAGAGAAACTTTCTATGGCAACCATTAATATCCTCACTCTTAGAATTCAGGAAGAAAAATGTGAATATCTTGCTGTAGCTTTTATTCAATGTATATATATATATATATATATATATATATATATATATATATATATATATATATACATACACACACGTTTGTGTGAATAAAAGGTAGAGGTGAAAGTGCGGATGGTATATGGAGGAATTAATGGTAGAAGGGCAGAGAAAGGAGAGAGAAAAGAGGGAAAAGAAGATGGGCAAAAGGGAAAGGCATGGGAGGAGCGTGGGAATTAAGTTTTTAGGGAAGAAACAGTCCGGGTGGATATTGGGCGACATCTGAGAGAGTCAAGTCTTACGGGAAACGATCAGGGAATGAAATTGGCAAACATTTTAGTGCCTCAAACAAAAGGGTTTCTCGCACGAAAGGCAGGGCGGCGATTCGTTTGCGCGTGTGATTCGGTGTGCGGTTATGTGGGGAGTGTACATCTCCTTCCCTCGTGCGTGCGCTTCCATCGTGCCTTCTCCATCTTCTGCATAATCCGATTTATATCTTTCCACTCGTGTTCAACCGCACGCGCCCAATGTAAAGTCCGCCTCTCGCCGGAACGGGATGCAATAGTCTTGGTTCATGTCCTTTGTTAGCCGCTGAAGTGGATGCGGAAATCCATTGTAATCCTTTCATTTCCTCAATTGAATTCCATTGGCATTTATTTTTCCAGGTGAATAGTTTGGAACCCGACAGGTTCACTTAATATTGTTTTAATAATGTTCACACGCAACGATTAGAAGAATCCACTTAAATATGGAGAGTTAATTCGATGTTTGTAAATATGGCAGTCAGGCAACAAATGGTTGCTTATATGTGTTAGCAGTGTCTTGATTGACAGAAAAGATGTTACGTTTACCATTAAGCACTACTTTATCGCTAAACTTTGTTTGCTATTACTATGCTGCCCCACAAATAAAATTTTATCATTTTTCACGTTGTCTGCAGCCGAAAATTCCTCCCTGATCAACAACCAATACAGTATATCCGCAAAGATATGAGAAAATAGAATCGTGTTTTTGAGTGAAATCCATAACTTTGCAGCTTGTCATATGTACTCGTACAAGTAATAATCGTCCCTATCAAACTCACTCGTCGCAGCGTTGACACCGGACTGAACTTTGCCGTGAACAGTGGTAGAATAGCTAGACTGCCACGTTACAATTTAAAATGCCCTTAGAATAGAAGGAAGATAGGGAAAACACTAGGGATATAATAACAAGCATATAAATTTATAGTCACACGTTGTTGAGGAAGATGCCATGACGAACACTCTACGTATTCGTGCCCATTAAATATATGAGCATGTTTATACATATCTTGCTTTTGAAATTTTTAATAGTATTCAGGTTGAATGCCAGAGTTACTTTACGGAAGTTTTCTTAGTGCTCCTCTTCCCTGGCCATGATGCAATGCTGTAATGCGTGCATTGAAATGCGAAGACCAAATATATTAGCCATTAATAACGAACAAATGATGACTAACGGACTACGTGGTCACCACCGGGCAGAGGTGCATCTAGAAACCTGGCCTGGAGGAAGCTGAGTGGTGGGACTTATTAGTTGTGGTTAATAAAGTACTATTATCTTGGAAAAATTAAATCTAAGGTAGGTCGTATATGGCTGATATTAAAAAAAAATGTGTGCATGATTTGTTTGTATTACTCTAAAGCGGGGCCGTCGTCTCTCACATTTATGTATCTCCTTTGCACTGGGAATCAAACATAGGCTCTCGGCGTGGAAAGCCACCGTGCAGCAGATTAACCCAAGTGATTTCTTGTGGAAGCATCAGTATTGTTCTGAAATTTGTCATCAAGACTATACGAACCAGCTTATTTCAATATTTGCATATTGGTGAAATTAGCATTTTTTCAATACAAACGTAAATGCTTAAGGATTTCCATTGAACAACAAAGTTCGAATGTTTTCACCCCGATTCAACGAATTGTTACAAATAACCACTTGCCTGAAAGGGAAATGCACTTGACTAGTTTTAGACAAAACATAATTCCAAAACCCCTTATGGCATTGAGTTGAAGGTGTTCCATCAAACTAAATGCCTCTATGGAGATCTTCCCGGGTACGCTCGTGCTGACAGATGCGAGGCCGGCAGGCCCCGACTGCGAGGGTAGGAATTCCATTCCGTCGCGGAACAAAGCCTTCCGAGAGGGGCCGCATTCGGACCCGGCGCATCTTATGGCTTGCTTTTACACGCATCCGCGGACAGCTCGCCGCCGTAATCAAATTGCAGGAGAGAAGGGTAGAAGAGGTTGGGAGTCTGGTGAGGTGGAGAGTCAGCGACGGAGGGAAGAAGACGTTTTTCCACGTCCCGGAGAGTGGCGCTCACCGTAGATGACGCACTGAGGGGCCCGGGAGAATGGGGTAAAGGGTGCCTTTAAACACTGCACTAGGACGCGGGGAAATGGATGGCAGGCGAGCAAGTCAGGGGAGAGGTGGTAGAGAAGAAATACAGTAAAACTTAACGTGACGGGGGGGCGAGGGTACAGAGGGGAAGAATGGAGGTCTTAAGGCGGGGAATGGAGTGAGGTGCTGGGAGTGGGGATTAATGGTTGGAAAAATAGTGGAGTTGGAAGGGGTTGGGAGGGGGGAAGGGTAGACGGAGGAGGTGCTCTTTGCAGTGGCATCAAAATTCCCCGGCCCGGCATTTTCTTCCGCGCGAATTTCAGGCTAGGGGAGGAGAGAAAGGAAGGCTGGTAAGATGGGTGGGGAGGGCCGCGGTGGTAGAGTAACTGAGAATCCTACGCGGCACTTAAAAAGGCTTGGGTGAGTGTGCGTGCAAGTTGTGTATGTGAGGACGTCGGCCAGCGATAGCACCGCCTCTCTCGGTGGTATGAGGAATAAAGAATGGCGCCGCGTCGGTTTTAGGGAGGGAGAGAGGGAAAGAGGGCTGGGCGGGGTGTTTTAATTAAAACGGCCGTCGTCCTCCTGCAAGGAGGATAGGACAAGGGGCGGAGGGAGAGGGCAGGGACTGGGGTAAGGACGGTGGAGGAGGGCGGACGGCGACGGCGAGCGTGGGAGAGCCCTTGTGCTGCAGCTCCCCTCGTGTCCGATGGAATGACGGCCCTATCGCTCCGCCCACTTGGGTCCATAATTTTCGCAAACAGCGACCCATTTGTTGCGAGGTAAAAAAATTGCATTAGAGGGATTTCTGCCGAATTGAGCGCGAGCAGTTTACGAAGAAGAGAAATTTGAGACATTTGATAGTAGTCTTGGATAATATTTTTATTAGCGATATTTGGAAATCCATTGGAAGTAAAATTTAAACCAATGAGCTTGGTCATAATTCAGATCTAAATGGCAAGAAATCGTAAAGAAGAGGAAATCTTCAGGGTATACTATAAATTAGATAAAAAATTGCGAGTGTCCCTGGTAGGATACATTTGATAGTTTAGGATAATTCGAATGCGGTGGTTGGTTAAGGGAGAGATGGGAGTGAGTTAGAGTACTACGGCTTAAAATCAAGAAATGATCGTGGGGAGAAAGCCATGAGAATTAGGCAGGGAACAGGTAGTTATTATAACATTAACTTGATTTAAACACCACACTAGAAATATGCGTGGACAATGACCAGGTATTCAGATAGGTGTGACTATATTATGGTTTGGCAATGGTTTACGAACAGCTGAGATTTATTTTGTGGCCGCGTGATAGATTTGCCGGCAGTGAATGTGGATTAAAATCATATTTTAGCCCTAATTCAATTTGCGGTCAATTTTAATGAAGATTAAACTGGAAACAAGGGTGAGGAGGTGGATTATATGAGGATAGAAAATAAATAAAACCAGAAGAGAGTACCAAAAGACGGTAGAAACAGTCTTAAGGACAGGGAAACGGGTACAGTTGTAGAAAGATGGTGAAAACACCAAAAAAGGGATAGCCGTAATTGAAGCTTATAAAACTGTAAGTGGGAAAGGACAAGGACAACATGGATTGCTGGCGAGATGATTTTGGTGATAGTTGATAGATCTAGAAAATGAAATGAATTAATAGTACACAGAATTGGGTTGAAGGAAGCCCAAAGAGAGATATAATAAACTGAGACGGGTAACTAATAGGGGGAAAAAGCGTGGTGGAATATACAGTGCGAGGATATTGAGAGTTTTAAAGATCATGGGTTGAATGGGTGCTGTGCAGGAAGGTAAAAGCACTCTTAGGGTGGAAGAATGGAAATCTATCTACACAATCAAAGATAAGGTGAAAAGCTATTGATTTTATCGGGAAGTATCCAAAAAAGATGCAAAGAACGAATATAAAGTGCATGGGGTAAATGTATTAGGCCATTAAGCTGAGATATACGTAGGAAGAGGTGCTTATATATAGTTAGAGATGTCAAAAAGTTTAGATATAGATGAGGATAGCTTGGATTAGGCTTACTAAATGATGACATACTACATGTAGGAAGGACATTAAGGGAATAGAAATCAAAGAAGGCCGGGGGTAGGCAAGATGCCCACAGAACTACTTAGAGGTTTAGGAAAACGAGTGAGGAAGAGTTGTAATGGGTTAATGCGTGGCATTAATAAGGGAAGAATATGGCCGGAAGATTTTGTTAGATAAGATTTACCTGCTGTCCCCCGAAAGGGGAAGGCAGCCATGTGTGAGAACTATGGAATAATATGAATTATTTCACACACTGCAAAAGTGATATTTAGGATCTTTAATCAAAGAATGGAGGCAGGCCAAGTGATTACTCAAGGAATGATCAGTGAAGGCTCAGTAGTAGTAGTAGTTTTAAGGGGAGGCGACCGACAGCTAAGGTCATTTGCGCCATAGGGGATGGACAGGAAAGGATGAAGGGTGGAGAGAAACCCGGCGTCGGCATTAGCCTGCTCTTTACGAAAGGCGCCAAAGGGTCCGCAGTTTAACGTCCCATCCGACGGACGGCGTACTCACTCAAAGTGCCCTCCACAAAGCACCTCAAGTAGGGATCGAGATACCACTGAAAAATATTCAACACCGCCGGGATTTGAACCCGCGCCCTCAGGGTGGGAAGCCAGTACGTTAGCCCCCGCACCATCTCGATCCCCGTGAAGGCTCAGGAAGAGAAGAGAAACGCGTGACACCGTAGTATAAATGAGTTCAATAAAAGAAAGGAACATAAATTTTAATCAAGATATGTGTTTATTTCGTATATTTCAAGAAATATTTTGAAAAAATAAATTTTGTAGGTTTAATTCAGGTATCAGAGGCTATACGAGTATATTGGAGAGATCCGAATTCTGTTCATCTTATGCTGTTTAGGTGCGTGCGATACCTAAGCATTCTGGGCAGATACTCATTACCCATGTTTTTCCGTGTACATATACACGGAGGAGATGGTAGAAATGGCAAACGAAAACTTGGATATAGGATTGAAAAAATGTGGGGTATTCATGAAATCAGCTTTGCAGATAATCAAAGTGTAGTTATCCAGTGAGCCAAGGGGTTACAATGATTGCTGAGCGCATTAGAGGATCAGTACGATAGGTATGACGTGAGAATATATGTTAACAAAACAAAGGTTATGAGGTTTTTGATAAAAAAAGAAGGCTAAGTTAAACGTGAAGTTAGCTCAGAAACCAGAGCAGGTTTACATAACATTGAAGTGTTTTGGACGGAGATCGCCAAAATAATATGGGCATCAGGAGAATTATCGCGTCCGTCGAAGAAGCGAGGAGGAGGGAGGTGATGGCTTGAACGTTGATTAAGAATGTGACGAGTGAAAAAATGAGAATGTGAAGAGAAAAAAGTGAAGATTTTTTCATGGGGCGTAGTTTTTTACAGCGCGGAAACAACGACGCTGAAGTAAGTTGACAGGCTGCATTCTTATTTTAGTTGGGGAGTTAGGTTAAGGAAAATTAACGAAGTACTAGGCATTGTGGTAGAGGAGGTTTGTTGTTGGGTGAAATCTACAGATGGTAGTAAAAATGGTTGTATAGTATTTTAATTAGCATAGGAAAGTTCCACACGAAACAATTTAGTATAAACAATCATTTTCACTGGCTAAGGCATCACCAAGTACACATGAGTCACGCTGATCGAAAAATCCAAAACTTGGTCTCACAAGCGTACATACATTTGTATATACGTTTGTGAGACCATGCTGTAACGAGCATGTGCCATGGTCGGCGAAGCCACTCTTACAAGTTTAAGAAATGGTGCCTTTTGGAACTCGTAAAAAATAGCTGAGTAATCTTCAATACGATTATTTAAAATATTTTTTTATCGGATTTCATAATGTTAAATACCAATGGAGTATACTTTGTAATATTCGAAAATTAGAAACGATGTAGGATATACCTGTATGTGCGCCAAAGACAGTTCTTATTTCCACCCTTGACGATTTTCTCTACATTTGGATACAGTAGATCAATTCAACACAGGAAGAAAACCTCGACGATCTCCGGCTTTCAATATTCTCTCCAATTCACTAAGGTCCTTTGAAAAATCAAGTACAACTTGACAAATAGCAGGAAGTTGGTAGTTATCAATAAATGCATAGTCAATTTAGAACGTAAGCCTGTAAAATGCAAACACGTTTTTCAGTCTAACTACTTATGTGAATTAAGTTACTAGGCGGACGTACATGCCATTTAAGTAACTGTAGATTATTAATTGTAGTTACATTTATTGTTGTAATGAATAACCTCGCACATCAATAACATTCGATTATAAACCTTACTAACTAGATCTTTTAAACCTTGCGTAGCAGAACACGCTTGTCATTTTTCGGGTATAGTCTTGCCAATGAATTTCCCTCCGCATTCAGTGGTAAGAAATGCGATCAAATAGGAACGACAAGCCACTCGTAAAAACGCATGAGTATTCAAGTCACATGAGCAATTCAATCATATCCCTTTGTTTTCATGCGAAGGAACCGATAAAGTATAAGGCGTCCCGGGACTCACGGAATCCCCTCATTGCTTTTGAAGCCAAGTCCTTTTTGCTATCCATTTAATTAATCTAATTACTACTCGCTCCCCTATACACGCTGGAAAGTGAAGCTTTATAAGTCCCCCATACCGTTATTTTGCAGACATACTTCCCGTTGGGGCTTGAAATTAATCATCGCATCGAAAGGCGAGGGAAGGAGTAAGAGCTTACCCGGGTTTAAGGTGGGGGTATCGGGAGTGGGAAGCGTGGAAGAAGGAAAGGGGGCGACGCGGGGTTGTTTCAATAAAGGAGGCGGCCGTGGGAGTTGAATGTCATGATACTATATATCCACACAACGGAGAGAGGGGCGGAGGGAGTTTTGCCGAGAAGGAGTTCTGCCGAGATTTGAGGCGCGTGGCGTTCTTCCCAAAACCACGGCAGCGATGTGATACACGTGATTCGTTCGCCGCAGGGGATTAACATAAAAACTAATGGATATGGGTTTTCCTTGAACCTTCCGAGACGATCGCGGTCCCAATGTGCGAGCACGCGTCGCAGTGGGGGGATTGATGGTAGCGAAAGCGCGGGCGCGCAAACACACACGCACATACACGTACGCAAGGGGTTAAGGCGGAGAGAGGAAAAGAATGTAACCCCGGGCCGGATTGTTTTTCGAACTTTTGCGCCTGATTCGAGTCCCGCCTCTGCGGTCCCAGTCGACCGACCCTCTCCCCAGAGCTCCCTCCTTTGCACACGAGGGAATAAGATCCCTATCCTTTATCGTATCCTGCGACGCTGGCAGCCAGCTCATACAAGACGTGCCTTTGGGCCTTAGCAGTTCCGCAATTCGCCGCCGAGCGGGAGTGCTGCTGGGGAGGTCGCGCGGGAAATTTTGAAAGAGGGAAGGCACGCCTCGGGGGGCGTCACACGCCCGCTATCCACGAGTAAAAGAAATGGCACGTGATTTCCTCGGTGTGAATAAATTTTGAATGCAGAAAGCAAATTGGGAAGATAAAAATTCGAAACGCGATATTCGAGTCTCGAGATTGAAAGAAGAGCTCCGTATCAATTTACTGGATTAGGGAGATGGGACTCGTATGACGAGGCAGTGTGCGTATGAGTGGAGGGGGGTTCGTATGAATTGAGAGCAGGTATCGAGACGCCAGGGTTTCATTTCTTTCAAATCGTTTAAAGTATATTTATTTTACGCAATAAAACGTAAACTGTTTGAAGTGACAATAGAAGCGATACGTACAGAACCCTGTATCCGCCGCTGTATCGTTTTCTTTGTACCTCTCTCGTCACAAACATTGATCAAATTAAGGTGATTCCCTTATTTTCTCATCAGCTGCAAAGTTTGGAATAGATAGGAGTATTTATCTGTTTTGATTGGATATCAAGCACTGTAAATGGAATTAAATTACAAATCTTAACATTTAATTCGTGCTTTATAGAAGTATCACTTGAGTTATTGCCACCCACGAATTGCTCCATTCCTGCAGTCCTTAACTCCGGATTGCAAAAATGTGTTGTTAAAACCTCCAAACTAGAATTTAATCCTATATTCCCTTAATTTAATCGTGATTAAATAACGGGATGATTCAATTGTTTAAAAAATGAATTGTAGTTATGAAAATTCAGAAGTAGTATAAAAACATTTTGTAAAATCATATTTTTTTAATAAAAACTAGTTGAAGCCTTTATTCTGACGCTTAATAATTTTTAAGATGCTTATGAAGGCCGCAGCCTAAACATTTGGGCCATCGCACCACATACACGAATACCGAGAAGGCCTCCAACCCTGATTTTCAGTTATATCTATTGTTTATACAGACTTCTCATTTGAGAAATATTTTGCTGTCACCACTAAGCTTTATTCTAAACTATTAGATCATTATCGAGTAAAATGCCATCAAGTTAGCGCTATCGAGAGCAAATAGTATGACGAAATTGAAGCCTATAAGGTGAATTGAAAATAGATGTTCTGGTAGTTATCCCTCCGCGCATGTTAGAAAATAAATGTGTATGTGTGGAGTGGGATGTAACTGGTATAGCGATGAATTTTCAATTCCTCTAAGGCCCTATAATAATCTTCAATGGCTGATATCCAGCCCTTTCTTTCAGCATTAGCACTTATGATGATTTTGAAGAGACCAGTAAAACTTTAGATTTTTCCAATGATATTATTCTCCAATTAATTTGCTGCTATTGGACTCGAGTAAATTCTCGTAGAAAATGTACTCGAGTTGTGCTACTCTACTAACTAAATACATTTTGATATTTTATTTGCTGGTCGTTGATTGAAAAATACCTTCAACCTTTGTTTCTCGCAATATTTTCCTTTCACAGTTCAAAATTTGGATTTTATGCTGAAGGTTATACAATTATTTCTTTTTATTCTATTCTTGAGTTTTTCGTTTTTATCGCATTGTTTGGATTAAAAGTCATCCTTCTCCACACAATTTGTCTGTCTCCATGCCTCTGGCATTATATTTCTACGCGAGTACGAATTCCATCCCGTGTCATCTTAAATTGTATTTATTACGCTTGAGAACCGTGTTGAAAATAATGTTATTCAAGTTCATACCTTAGATTTCTTCCCTTCATTCTTTTCATTTGATCTATCCAGATTTAATTACAGCCATTTGATCTTTCTCCTGGCTATGGATCACTCTTCTTTCATTGTGAAACATCCCATGCGTCATATAAATTATTTATTTTCGGGTTTGATGTCGCATTTGGCAGTTACGAACTGTTTCTCTAAATTTAGATACGTCTTAGATGGTGATATTTTATTCGTATAACCATGTATTTGAGCAACGCAAAATATTAAAGTCACATTTTTCATTTGGTATTAAGAAATCAAATTAATGCTTTTAGGCCAAATAAGAGAAGTGTGACACGTAGAAGGTAATGTTCATTCGGCATCGTCCAAAACCTACGTATCTTAAAAATTGGTAATGTAGCCGCTTCAGTTGTAAATATTGTAATAAATCGCCCGAACACTAGAAATATCACTATAACTTAGGTTATTTTACTCTAATTGTATCGATTATAACTCCCTAGTTAGTAATTACGTTAGTGCCAAAAATGAAAGATGATCAGTTTTTTTACTCCTATAATGTATTCTTTTTCCTTAACAAAGACCCGCGGATCTCAGTGTAAATTACGTTTCCTCGATAGCTCAAATCAAGAAGCTTCTCTTCCCGGAGAAAGGAGGCTTGGACCACCGAAAATTCGAAACCGAGTGAGTTTCTTTTGTTTTTTTGTGTGTTTCTATGTTTTTGTCGAAGTCCACTAGTGCTAACTTCATATAAATTATAATTTACGTACGTGAGGCTATATATATATATATATATATATATATATATATATATATATATATACTGACTTGTTAGAGACTTGTTAGACTAACATGTGTGTGTATGTACAGAATTGGAACGTACGCATTTTTCTTCGGCTATTGGGCTTGCCCGCAATACTAGGATTTTTGTAGCCCACATCTTCTCTTGCATAGTCCGCATATGCTCCTTTCCCTATCGCGAAGTAAGTCTGCCTTTCTTCTGCCTCTCGGAATTCCAATCACCTCATGTGTGAATCGGGACTCCGAGGAACTCCGGGGGCCGGGGCGGGGGAACGCCAAGAGAGAGAGAGGTCTGATAAGCCCGTGGGAAATATCGTGGAGAGAGTGAGACGGTGAGTGGTGAGCGATAGTTGGAAAGACTGAGTGAGGGTGAAAGGATACGCAGAAATTGTGACATAATCAGGGAGTGCTCAAAAGAAGGAATTTTTACCTGATTAGGTTATTAAAAAATAAGTATGATGGGATAAAAACTTGGATTGAAAAACTGCATTATTTATTGCCATTAATGCGGAAAGAATGGTAATACAATGTCATCAATGAAGACAAAAGTGAGCTAATGCATTCCCTCAACATTAAGCCCAAAGAGCTGAAAAATGTAGTGCTTATGAGTTAGTTTGATGCTAACCTTGTCTTAACGTGAAAAATTATTTTAATATCATATTCTCTTGTGTAATGCATTTCATCAGTATTTACTATGATTCTCATATCATCGCAACCATTCGAAAGTTTAAAAATCATTCGCTCTGAGAGGACTCCGGACAAGGTAAATGATTTTTACACTTCGAAGTTGTTGAATTGTAATTCGCATTAGCGGGTGACTGCGCTTTTAAGTTACTGCTGCAGCAGTTTCTCAGAATTTTTTATTCCGTACCAAAACACTGATTTTTTAATGCGCTTAGCAATGCTTTTAACCCCTTGGCTGACTGGCAAACTAAATTGATCATCAGCAAATCAAACTTCCAGGGAGGCCCGCTGTTATTTTCTCAAATCGATGGTATACACTGTTAAATTCTTCCCTTCCATAATTGCTGGACGGCATATAGATCTGAATAATATCCAAGTTCGTTGGTTCAGCTTTTACCTCGTTCTAATAATACACTATCACCCGCCTGCTTTATTTTTACTACGTTTCTCCTTACCATTTTGTTTATAATTATTGCCAGTCCCTGCTACCATTCTTCCCACCCACTTATATTACTGTAGAACTATTGCTCCGGTAATTCCCTAATCCTTCCATCTTACCTCAAATGGACCTAAAATATCTACATTTACTCTTTCCAGCTTCGCTTTTTATTTTCTAATTTCTCTGCCATTCTAAAATCCATATGGTTTGGTCTTCTTATTTGCATTCTCTGCTTTAGCTGCCCATTTTGATTCCGATTTGGATGGACTTCTTAAGATGGCTACCATAGAATACTTACCTTTCCCACTGTCGCGCATGGCACATGGCCCATGGCATGGCACGCGCATGGCACATGGCCCAGTGGGTCGTGTCCTGTAGTTTCCAGGAATCATTCTCATGACTGTATTCGTCATATTTTTCGGAATAATGGATTGAGATGATTTCTTGTTGCTTTCCTCATTATGCATTTTTTATCGATAAATAGTTATTAACTTCAAGTATCCTTCAATAATCAAAGGTAAATAGTCTCTTCGGTTTATAAATAAACTTTCTTTGTTAGCCATTTTTACGAAAGCCTTCTTAAACGGGACGAGTCAAGTCAATCCACTCGTGTAGCCTACAGTTTAGTTTGCTACTGGCTAATATAATTTCCTTGGACATCAGTTCAATTGAAATTCCATTTTACTAATCCAAAATTACAGTTTTGAATACTATAAAATGCCTATAGTTATTCTTTGAGCAGGGCTTTATTTTTCTTTGAATTTTCTATATTAACATTTCTCCTTTCCTATTTTCTTCAACAAGATCAATAAGCGTTATAGTATGGAATCCAAATAGCTGAAAACTGCACCAAAATCATGGCTATCTTTGATAGAGAGGAAAATTTGGTTATGATTTGAGGCGATTTATAAAAAAATCAGAAAACCTGATGGGCAAATTACACCAAAAGTAAGTGCTTTTTCCGTTAGTACTCTTAACACCCTAATGATCTTATTTAACTTGATAATTTTTAAATAATTTAAATCCTCTAGATGGAATTTTTGCTGCAACTGTCAAATTTTTTCAATCCCAAACTACGTTATTCTCTTCTACATCAATTTTCTTTCTATAGAGCTATCTACTTGCGTAATTTACGAACTGCAAAATTCAACCACTTATTTTACCAATCTTTCCTGAATCTCCTATGGTTCCATTCATAAATTTTCCGCCGTTTATGAAGTAGCTGGGGTCATTTTTTTTCTTTTTCACATGTGCATAAACAATAAAGCCAGCAAGGGACTGATAACATTTTAATCACTTTTTTAGCCCTATATTTTTCAACTATACGTTTAAAATTAGCGAACTATTCAAAATGGCACTGGATGTATATTATCTGTGTGGTGCCACCTTGAATTATTTTATTATCTTATTTTACCCTGTTCTGTTTATATCACATTTATATATGTTCATTTTCAGGCCCCACATAATGTATTATGTCTAATTTTTAAAATTGATTATTTCCGAATTGGATCCGAAATCCTCACCACATATTTGAAATGGCCTAATTGACTATGTATGCGTGCTTCCATCAATTTTTCACCACTATATGCAATTTTTGTGCATTCAGCTGTTGCTCATTGGCTAAGGAAACAACTTCATTATTATGAGAGTTATTTCAATAAAATAAGCGATCACTTAATTTAACTCTACGAGCATGACAAAGTTTGCCGTTTTTACTCTTTTTAGACATAGAAAGATATTATTCCTGTTTAGTATTTTCACTGATTGATCGAGAACTTTTGGGATATCGCCTCGTTGGTATTGCGCCTCATGTTTGTTATATCTGCATAATAGTCTCTTCAATTAATCAAATAAATATGTAAATTGCATCCAAAAACATTCATTGCGCTCTAGATATTCGCTGCTGAAAGTTGAGTTTGCTTGCAAGAGGATGAATTCTCTCTCTCCACTGAAATCGTGTGGGGTGTAGAATGAGCGCACTTGAATGTTTTTCCAATTAAATTTCTCTTCGAAAAACACAATGCAGTCATATAAGCTTTTACTCGTTAGGAATCATTTTCAATAATATTAATGCATGATAAGGTCTTTTTGGGTGGTATAACAAATTTATTTGGATTGTTTTTACCTAAAATGGTAGAGATGTGGGGCGATTAAGTGATTTTGCCATTAAGAAATATAGAGTTAGTTACATGGTTAATTTGTATTTAAACTATTCAAACTTCAAAGGGCTTAATTAAACTACCAGGTTTGATTACTTCAGGTAGATTAAAAGGCATTATTATCTCTCCTGAAGTTGTAGCAATAGACCTGTTCATAACAGGGTATGTTGCTACAACTTCAGGTCTTGGGATAAAAAGGTCTTGACGAGCCAGGCGAGAGGGCTTCGCGGGCCGCATCTGGCCCGCGAGCCGTAGCTGAGAGACCCCTAGTATAAGGAAATGAGATTCACCTGCTTTAGGTCGAATCCAAGGACATTTTCTTTTTCCATGTTGGACTGATCCCTCTTTTCTGGAGCGAAACGACTGGGTATGCATTCACTTTGTTTGGTCGTAGTGCATCTTCCGACTTTACACCAAGAAAATTCAGTGTTTCATGTTTGGTTAAAATTATTTTCTCAGACTTTATAATGTGAAATATCTGATTTAAAAAAGAAAAGTCTTAGGAGTTTCATTGTTCTTTAGTCGTGCATCATCGCCATGAGGTCTAGAAATAAGTTTTTACGAGCATTTAATGGTGGGTAAAGGATACGAAATTTGGAATTACAAAATTACGGAACAGTATAAATGTATTAAGAGTAAAGGAAGGAGAAGTGAGTGGCGAGCCAATGATTGACTTCTGACGGCGGTGGTGAACGGTCGCATATCACGCGAATACAACGCTAGGAGGAAATGGTATTTCAAAAATGGAACTCGAAAAGTTCCTTGATTGACCTGAAAATTTATGGAAGACCTAAATAGACCTGGATGTAATACATTAAACAATATTTCTCCGAGTTCTAAATAGAAGGAAAACTACAGAGTACACTAAGGAAAAATGTTTCACTGAAATTTTACCATAATGGCTAGACGAAAACCTTTTGGCCTTATGGTTCAATTAGATTCTAAAGCAAAATAACCTGGAAGTGGATAAAAACATTTATGTGTTTGGTTAATGAGAGCATCAGCAAAGAGAAGAGAGTAATATCCGATGGAAATTACGTATAACTGAAATATAGTGAAGAAAAAACTGCGATTGAGTGATTAAACGATGAAGTCTTCCAAAGAGAAATAAGTGAAAAAAAAATAAATAAAAGATACTGATAGGGAAAACAGGGCAAATAACCAAACAGGGTCAAAGAAGTTTATTTAAGAACTTAAATAAGGGAGCATCGAAAGATGACCTGAGGGGGAAAGCAAGGGGGAATTACGAAAAAAAGTGATGATTGTGTCGACTTCTGAACTTAAATGAAGCACGCATTGAGCCAGCAAGTACGATTGCTTGGACGGCTGATACAAATTTTATTTCAAATATCCTTTTAAAAATAAATCTGATGGATTGTGGTGAGTATCAATTCATAAAGTCAGTGTTTTAATACTTTGTTACAGGTGTTATTAAGCACTGTCGTGGAATTAGTAGCACGATAAAAATTACTTCTTGGATTACATTGTTAGAAAGTGACTTCAATATTTTGTTAAAAACTTATTAACTCGAGCCCTTTCCTAACAGAATGTATACTTTTAAGAATAGATGTAAGGCATATATGTAATAATTTGATTGATGTGTGGTGTATTGTATTATATGTAATAGCTTAATTTTTTTTAATTTATCTTTTTTTTCTTGCTGATTAATGGCTGTAAATGGGATGGGGATTCACTTGTTTTGTTAAAGAGATTTGTGTTTTGAAGTCTGGTTTTATGTATTATCTTTTGCAATTATTTGGGACTTGGTTGCCACCTGACAATGTCTATCAGCACATGTGTATTTTTAATAATAATAATATTGAATTATGGTAAGCTATAACTTGGTGGAAGAAATCCGACGTTATCATACCTGACTTTTGACACGCTATTGGTCGAGAAGCACACAATTATCTGAGATATTTAATTAATATTTTCGCATATGGTTTCATACATGCTTAAGTGATGATTGAAAAAAAGTCATGCAAATTATTGTAATTTCAAAAACTTTTCCCAGATTTGATACATTTTAGCATGATCAAATCATGTCCTCTGTTTTATAAGCAGAAGTTTCATACATTTAGTTTGTGTAAATCTGAAATGAACGGTGCGTTCAGGACTTGATGTCTGCAAATGAAGTTCGTATGCAGGCAGGTGAGGTAGAAAGAGGATGAGAGTAGCCAGGACTGGCGAAATGAAGGGTGGCAGAAAGTGTGGGGCGTTGAAGGGTCTAGTGCGAGGTAATATGGCAATGAGGTAAATCGTGTTAGAAGGAACTTGATGAATTGGATGAGAAATGTTTTAAATACCCTTGAAATATATGCTAGCCCGACTAATATTTGATAAATAGACGGATAATAATAGTAGAAATATTAATTTACAAGTTCAGAAATTTTACAACATAA
Source organism: Hetaerina americana (assembly GCF_022747635.1). NCBI lineage: Eukaryota > Metazoa > Arthropoda > Insecta > Odonata > Calopterygidae > Hetaerina > Hetaerina americana. The sequence continues at coordinate 65,600 of NW_027287084.1, read as the reverse complement.
ATTAATATAATTGAAGCTACAAGGGAATTCACGAAAACGTAATTTATTGAAATAACACCGGGGGTATTTCAAGTATGAAGCGTCTCCACATCTTCAGAAAATATTTCCTCCTCAAGACCTAGTCATAAATATTGAAGTATTCACGCTTGGGTACTTTTATACATAGTCCTAAAAACTGATACAATCTCATCATATTTAATAATAGCCCAAAAAGTATCGGAATATTTTTCTCATTATTATAAATGGATACAATTAGGTATCGGATAAGGTTTTTTTGGACGCACTGAGTATCCAGTGCTGCGCTTTCAAAATTCTCGTAAGACGACACAACGTAACACCCTGCACTACAATAGACCTTTTAATATTGCATACTTTCTTCCACCCTTCGTTCTGCCCACCACGGGCTTCAACTTGCCCATTTATTTTTTTCCGCCTACATGGCTTGCCTAACATGTTTCCTCATATCTTCGTGCACGACATTCGATTGGTAATTAAAATTAACTGCATCCACTTTTATTTCTCCTAAGAACTGCTTCCAACTGCTATAAAAGTAAAATAAAGTTTTTCTTCATTTTTTTAAGTTAAGCTTAAGAAACAAATACTAATATTTTTGGAGAAAGTTTAACCGTAGAATGAAGGAGACTCAAATAATAACACGATAATTATGATTTTTCTCTTCGTTCATAAAGGCTAGTACAAATGACAAGAATGTGATTAGGAGATTATCAATATCTGTGACTTTGGGAAAACCTCAAGCATTTTATATGAGAGACAAATCCTTGTCAGTCTTTGGGAGCTCCCAATTATATACGTGTATGTTGAAAAATCTTTTTGCTTCACGACTGTCGGTTAAGACTTCAATCTTTTTTCAAACTCCAGTGTACTCGTATTTTCAAACATTCACCTCTGTTCCGTGTATTGAGTGCCTATCCCTTAATCGATTTGTCTTTCTGGGCAATTTAAAAATTTATTCCCTTTTCACTTAGACGTAGCTTAGACCCTGGCACCCGAGCAAAGAGCCATAACAGAAGGATCATGAAAGTAATTTAGCTCTGCATATTTTATCTCATATTTTTTAAAGCTATGATTATTCATAATGGCTTTGTGGGTAATGTATGTATTGTTTAATATATATATGGTATGCATGCATGGTAATGTATATTTCTGTATGGGCACGTATGAAAAGGTAGAAAATATTTTAAACAAATATTTAGCTGTGCTTAGACATTTATGTTTATTTTATATATGGTAGAAGAAAATTATATCACTTAATAGTTCAAGCAGACATGAAATAACTTTCTAAATGTGCATTTTTCAAAGATTTACATGTCTCATCAGATGATTTTACCTTGCCCTTCAAGGGTGCTGCTAGATATTCCGAATTTATTATTCACGGATCTCCGCCAAATTTTACGTATTTACTAATTTCCTCCAGTAAACATATTTTGTTCAAGGTTTAATTACATTCATATGTTTTTTTTAACATTAATGTTAGCTTTTCAATTTCCATAAGAAAATCGACTCTTAGGTCCACTACCCCGAAAAATAGTGAGAACAGCATACGAATAACTTAAAAGTAATTAGTTGGTAGTCTCGTCTTGGGCATCAGCGTAATTTATTTGTTAATTCCGAAACTGAAATTGATATTATAGCAGTTTGCCATAAAATGTCACTGGACTGGACAGAAAAACATTTACTTTACGTAAACTCGGTACAATATGCCAACCAGATATTGATGGCGTAATCCGCCAGTGTAGAGTAACATCCAGGTCATCTTTAGTTGAAACACCTCAAGCCGAGAGCTGCCCTCGCCACTGAAAGATTTACACGATACCAAATCACCGTGACACAATGGGACCAAAAGTAATTGATCAGCGAGAAATATTTTCTTTCTCCAATGGAAGTCGCACTTGTTAATATTTGAAGGAGAGATAAGCAAATGTTAATGTTTTCTTGCCTAAGCGAGGTTAAATTTTAAGTCATGATGAATAGGCATCGCTTTCTCTCAGTCGCTTCTTCACTACGTCGGGACACTCTGCTCTCTGAGGGGACCACCTTTATTGAGAATCTCGAAGTTGCGGTATGGAGCCACCAGCACAAAATAAAATGAAAAGTAATGAGAGCCTCAAAGGTGACGTCTTTTCTTTTTTTACGCTTGAGTGCGTTTCGTGGTCCGCATTTTGTCACTTGCTAGAGCCGACTCTGGGAAATGTCACCCGAACAAACGGGTCGGCTAATTGGGCCTTTATCGTGGAGTCGGAGGCGGTGTTTCGTAGACGGTCTACGATGCTCGTGCGGCCATGCGGCTGAGGGAGGCCGGAAGGTGTTGAGGGATGCCCGCGTCAAGAGGAAATAAGGGCCGTGCAACATTCGGTGCGGCACATTACCCGGTTTGGATTTCTCTGTCTCTCTCACTCTTTCTCTCGGTGCTTTTTTCACGTCAAGGAGATCATTTTGAAAGCGACAGTTGGCCCGGAGAGGATATCTATAAACGTCTCTGTTGTTCCCAAACTTCACTCATAACCTGAAAACTTGACTCTCCGGGGTCATCCGTCTTAATTCCTATATCATGAAGATAAGCAGGCTCTCCTTTCTTTCGCTCGACTCCCTTCATTTCTCAATTCCCTCTGAAATATTTTTCTCACTCCCGCTCCCCTGTCGGCGGTCCCTTTATTTTCACACATCCACGTATTCATTCTCATCCCTTTTCTTTACATTCTTCAGGAAGGATTAAATTTCCAGACCTTCACCCAGAATACTCGATTTAAATGCGCATGGAAGAGAATTAAAAGTACATTTACGAAAAATTAATTGCGGAAAGCCTGATTTTTGGCACATCATTTCACTCCTCGCTGCTAAAAATCCGACGATAGTTAGCGGTATTCTACACTCTCGCTTCTCAGGTGTTTCACACCTTTTCATTACTTCGTACTTTTACCCCTTCAAGTCACTTTATATCTACTCGACAGATTACTTCCGTCCCCTCTTATTGCGTCCTTTTTTTTCAGAAAGCTTTCGCCTTTCATACGCGTCAAATGTTCTTCTCTTTAGAGTGCTTTCCCTTTTTATCTTTTGATTATCTATGTAGTGCTGCTTCATTTGTGATTTTCTACCTCCCCAGCTACTCTTCGTATTCTTTCGTATCATTTTCTGATTTCAATCCTCTGTTTTTTGCTTCCCCAATTGTCCATCCTTCCATAGAAATCACGCTCCTGATACATTTTGGAATGGGGTATTTATATAACTTCTATGACAATTATTAGTTGAGATTTTTGGTACCGCGTAATTTTCAAAGAATTTCAGCTTTATCACAAACTCAATGTTTTTTCTGAAAGCAGTAGAAGATTGGCGTATAAAATGTCTTCTTTATATAGCGAAAAGAGTCGCTCATTGCTTATCACTGTGACGATATCTACCTAAACTCGTTATGTGGTGTTCACTTTTGCCCGAGAAAAGATGTTTTCTTTCCAAGAAGGAAAGTTCAATAAGTCTTTTGATGAAGAGGTTTCAGAAACAAATGGTAGCTAGACATACTGCTAGCAAATAAGTGAAGATGATACCTACTTCTGATACTGAAGGTGAGAGAACTAGGCTGACAGCAACAACACAATTTTTATTAACACTTAACACACTGACATCATTCACGACCCAAATAGAGTAATTTCACCCAACGTTTATTTATAACTATTTTTGCTTACTTATCACCGGAATGTTTACATTAGCACGCCTAATGGGTCACGAATAAAACGAGTGAGTAAATTGTGAAGCAGAATTAATTCAAAGAATTAAATTTAATATTATATAGTGGAATTCTATTTTCATCAATATCAATTTTTGTCGTCACGATTTTTTAAATTTTTACTACATTATCAATAAACTTAATTAACCGGTCAACTTAATAGCGTAAATTATACATTACATTTGTTTAATAATTTCATCCTCCGGGAGATAAAAGTGGTTAACATCTAGTTTATTCAGTTTATTTCTTAGAAACAAAAATGTTTATAGAGTTTTGAATAAACTCCTTACTTCATTTAATTTTTTAATGATTTAAACTTCATTTCACACTCTCTTTTACTCAGAAATTTCACTTTAAATGCATTAACATTTTCTGTTACCCTTCCCGCCGATCAGGTTGCAAGATTGTCGCTTGGTAACTGTTCTGTTTTTGTTGGAGTGCTGTTGTGTTTTGATAACTCTTCCTTTACATTTGTATTTCTTCTTTCTTATGTTGTCCCTTACTTCTGGATGACTACTCATAAATGCAACGCAGTTTCCCTGCTACATGTTGGTGAAATTTATCTATTTAATTTCACGAGGCTATTTATTGATTACAAGTGTAGGATGTCATAGAAATGTTCAACAGTCACTTCATTGATGATATTTTGACTGAATATTGCCTGGCCAACTACTACCTGGGCCAAAGTTCACTCCATACTATATGGACTAGAGTAAAACACAGTATCTGTAAATTTTTCTCATAATTTGTATTTTCCTCCCTTCATGAATCTTCAGGATTATATCGGCATACTTTAGTAATCATAGCATAGAGTCCATTACCCAAGTTTCTTTAGAGTTACAAGTGTTTCTCTCCTAAAACGATTTACTAATCTGATGTGTATACCTTTTAGGCATAATTGATAGAAGGATGCCAATAGATAGAATAGAAGGATAGAAGGATGCCAAGTCTATCTGATTAAGTCTGTGTTTTTTAGAAAATCATTTGCCAGATTCATAAAAGCATAACCTGTTTAATGTAAGGCATTATTTTCAGTCATATTTTTTGGCTAAGATTCCATTAATTTATAAAACGGGTACTCGGTTTTGCTGGGAAAAAAATATATTTCATGGATACATTTTCTGCTGGATTGTAGCAAAGTCGTTATTTTTCAATTAAATTATTCTAGTAACTTGGCTAGCGATTTACGGAAAACATTGCGGACGGTCAATGTGCTGTTATCAATTTCTTTTTGATTTATCATTAAGACTGAAAAACCTCATTATTTCACTAAAACGATTCTCAAACATCATATCTCCAGCGAATAGAAATCATTAATAATTAATATTCAAGTAATGAAGCTACTAGTTTATTTGTTCAATGACAATACGTGCATCAATGTTCGTAATAAATGCTTATAATTGATAATGCTGACGGACCACTCATTATATCTGAGGGCACTTTTGCTCAACCTCATTTCACATTTATATACGTATAAGTTCATTAAGTTTTATTCATCAATAGATACCAAAATAAATATTTTCTTCATAATATTGTATATTATGATCTGCAGGCTCTCGAATTTACTTCAAAATATTTCACTAAGAATACCGTCTTGTTGTGGTGACATCCAGCGAAACTTTCTCCATCTACTCACATTGGGTTTATTTTGTTTAGAACATGTCGTGACGATAGATTATCTAATTTTCTAGAAGATTAAGGATACAGTTGTAAGCTACTAATTTCTTGTTTCCCATTCTTACACATACTTTAAAAACCAATCCGCCAAGGATCGATGTGATTAACATATTTTGTTATTCGAAATATTTCTTTCAGGAATAGCCGGGCACTTTTCTCCATATAAACATAACGGCGGTCCTTAAATTTTCTCCACTCCTTTTTTCGGCAATCATTTTGTCCTTTAAATATTTAATCTATGATCTTTCATAGTCATTTATTTCTATTTAGTTAATTGTAATTCTTCGCTCTTGACTGTCACACCGTTGACTCGCCACGTAGGAATTCTGAATGCAAAGCACGCCCAAATATGCTGTTCTTGGCGCACTAACATGGAAGCACAGATTTAAAATGTGCATTATATGAATCCAAGTAATACGAAGGCTGTCCAGAAATTAACTTACGTTTTGAAATAAAATTTAAACCTAGTGACAAGATAAAGTTTCATTATATACTTTTGAAAAATACTTTCTTAAACTATTTTTCTACATATTTGACATTCAAATTGAGGCATTTATCATAATGATACACAAGATTCCCCATTGCGTCTCTGAATAAATCTGCAGTCTTACATATTAATCCCTTGTTTACACCAGCATGCAATTCTGCGTCACTGTAAAAGCGCTGTGCTGCAAACCACGTCCAGCGAGAGATTCGTAATCGTCATTTGGCGATATTTACGAAATTCTTTCGTTGATTTTTATCGGCAGTTCATCTGCCACAACGTTAGGCCGACCACTGCAGTCCTCGTCGTGAGCATTGGTGCGGCTATTTTTAAACTCAATGCACCACTGCCTCACTCCAACTTCACTTGTTATTTCGTCTCCGTACACTTCACAAAGCTGGCAATGAATTTCAATTGGCTTGTGGTTTTTTTGCCAGTAAAAACCTAATCACAGACCGCACTTCACAACTAGCTGGATTTTATATAGCAGCGCACATTTTAACAGTTTACAGTGGGCAAAGCAGAAAAACAATAATCTGTGCACTACCATAGGAGGATGTGTACTGAGTTTAGAAACGTTTAGACACCAAGATGGCCTACCCAACGCCACGCTAGGCTGAAACGTAAGTTACTTTCTGGTCAGCTCTCGTAGTTTACTTTCAATGTCCTGAGTAGTGTCTTCATTATTATTAATAAAATAACACGAATTAAAAATAAAATGCCAGTCATAAATAATGAGAGAAACGATGTCAATGGAATTATTTTTTCATCTTAACGTGAAATTCCGGGTACTATAGTTTAGAACATAATCTTTTGGCAATTATGCACGGTAAATATATCTTATGCCACCTTAAAACACTATTTGAGTATATCCGTGAATTAAAAGCCCACAAGAGAGGATTATTACACTTTCACTGATATTCCGATGATATTCAGTCTTAATAATAATGATAATATAGTCTTACTTATTAGTCTCACCCTGATTAAGCCCTAGGGCTGACTTTTTAATAACAGCGTGACATCTTATTGCAGGCATTCCCTTGACACCGTCTCTTTCGGGGTAGACACTGTCAAAGAATCCTAACTTGATATCATTGGAGGAAATAATTTCTTTTCGCTCTTTGCTGTCACGTCCTCAAATACTTCTTCACTGTTTCTGATATGTCAAGTATTCCTGGTTTTGAGAGTACCTTTAATCACGTTTGCCAGTGACTTTATCGGTCTATTTTTCCTCTCAAACCATTCACTTTACCCTGATTTATTTATAAATATATATATATATATATATATATATATGCATGCATGTAGCAAACTTTGACAGCAACAAACAATATAAGAACACATAAAAAGATCACTCACACGTTGTTTCTTGATCATTTCGACGGAATTAAACACAGTCTTCATCGTAAGGAATAGAAGTAATCTAGTGTATATATATATATATATATATATATATATATATATATTATTAAGGTAATCTACCGGTTAAGGTAGGTTTTTGGATGGACACAACTACCAAACAAATATTTTATTACTCCTAACAAAACACAAAATCCATCATCCTACTCTATATCAGGTCCCTCTTCATCTCTGAGTACTTTCTTCCTACCTTCATCCCGTCCAACACCCCTATCCTGTTCCTTCCCTTTCCTCTTTAGCCCAACATCCTACCCTCTATCACAGTCTTCAACATCCCACTGCCGGTCAACACTCCCTTCATCCACTTTTCCTGCCTCCATAGGATTGCTCCCAACAAACCCCTCTCTTCGCCCACCATACCAAGCACTTCCTCATTTGTTTTCTTCTCTGTCCATTTCACCTTCTCCATTCTTCTCCGCACCCACATTTCAAAAGCCTCCAATCTATGTCTATCCTCCTGCTTCAATGGCCACGTTTCCGCGCCGTACATAGCTACGCTGCATATCAAAGTTTTTACGAGTCTTTTCTTAACATCCTTACTCAAAGTCCCTGTCATCAACTCCCTCCTCCCTGTGAAAGCCTCTTTGCCTAGCGCAATTCTTCTCCTTACGTCCGTACTACTTTGACCGTGTTGGTCCAAAACACTACCGAGATACGTAAACTGTTCTACCTGCTCTAGTTTTTGCCCTCCTATTTTAATGTTAAGCTTGGCCTTTTTCTTTCTAGAAAATCGCATAACCTTTGTTTTATTAATATTGATTCTCATCCCATACCTGTCGCACTGAATTTCCAATTCACTCAGCAATGCTTGCAGCCCCTTGGCTGACTGACAAACTAAAGCTTGGTCATCAGCAAACCTAACTGATTTTACGAATTCCCCGCCCACTTTCATTCCAAATATATATATATATATATATATATATATATATATATATAATATCTTCGAAATGGAACGCTCTTCGGCGACACACAAATATATAAAAACACAGATGTAGATTTTTAGAATATAGAGACACAAAGAAAGGACACTCACAATTTGTTATTTTACGTTTCGACAGCACGGCTGTCTATATATATATATACTAGCTGAATACCCGGCTTTGCACGGGTTAGGGAGAAACAATAATATAAATATACTACATAAATAAAAACAACAAATTATAAAGTACAATAATACACTACTTCATACAAATTTAAGAATTTTTTTTATTTAACACCTGTTTATAAACTACATTTTTTGTTTCATATCCAGGAGAAAGAATATATAAATTTTTAGGCGAACCTACTCTGGAGCAAGCAACATAAAGTTGCCCGTGGCTAAAACATGGCGATCTTAGATCAACACCACAAAACTTTAAAGACTGTCCCTGTGATTTATTAATGGTAATTGAAAAAGCTAGCCGGACTGGAAACTGTAATCTTTTAAAGTTGAAGGGAAGATCAGTTGGGATTAGAGGTATCCGTGGAATAAAAATTATTTCACCTTTTCCAGTTAAAATGACTGCCTGGATTATATTTTTCATTAATTTTGTCACACACAATCGTGTCCCATTGCAGAGTTTTGGTGGATCTAAATTTCGCAATAAAATGATTGGAGATCCTACTTTAAGTATAAGGCGATGTTGTGGCAATCCAGCTGGATCAAGTGAATTTAGGAATTCCGTTGGATAATTGACGGCTTCGTCAGCATCCACTACGGTATCAACCGATTTATATTCAATCACGTCTCCTGGCAGCATGGCTAGTATCTCCTTGTTAATTTCATTAACATCATCGTTCTTAGGAGCAAGAATGGCTCTTTCTCGCAACCATTCTAAATTTTTATAATTTTGATTAACGTTAGGATAGACTGCTTGTATCATATCGCGGACAGTTTTCACCGATACACATAAATCTGATGACAATTTTATCATAACAGATGCTTCAATAACTAATCTATCTTCTCCAATCTCCAAAAGTTTATTTGCAAAATTTTGAGCATTCCCATCTCTTAAGAGGATTCGCATGTTTTGTATAAGGCTAATTTCTTGGACATGATTCCATAGAACAGAATGTTTTAAACAGGCATAAATTTCATCGGCTGGAGTCGATTTTGGAATGACAGGCAGAGTTTGACGGAAGTCTCCACACAGGAGTACCAGAGCTCCTCCCATTAAACTGCAGTTTCTTCTAAGATCTTGAAGTGTTGCGTTGAGGGCCTCAAGAGATTTTTTATGAGCCATCGTACACTCATCCCATACTATCAATTTACATTCTATGAGAACTTGTGCCTGGCCGCTTGTTTTATTTATATGACATGTGGGATTTTCTTGTCGGGAAATATTAAGTGGGAACTTGAGGGCAGAGTGGGCTGTTCATCCTCCTTCCATTAATGTCGCTGCAATACCTGAAGATGCAACGGCTAGAGCAATTTCTCCATGAACCCTGATTTCAGCGAGAACTAAATTAATTAAAAATGTTTTTCCCGTGCCACCAGCAGCATCAAGAAAAATGATACCTCCTTCTTGTTTATCTACTTGATCCATTATTGTTTCGTACGCGAATTTCTGATCTTCATTAAGAAGTGGCTTTTTATCCGCGATGTATGCTTCTAAGTCTAAGACATTGTAGCTAGTTTCACGTATATAATCTGGATAAAATACACCCTGTTGATCTTGTACAGGTGCAAAAAGACCGAGTTCCACTAAAGTCTTGTTAACCATGGTGATACACTTTTCCTCCAAAATAATCAAAGTTTTATTAAAAATGTCGGAGTTAAACGTAATATCCAATGTAGGATTTTCACTTCGAACTTTAGCCAGTATATCCTCACTCATTGATTCTTTATATTTTTCCCATAATGTTTTTGGGTTAGATGGATTACAGGAGGTTATTATGATGGCAAACAAAATTCGGATTTGTCCTGGAAGAGAAATCAAACTGGCCTCTCGCAATGAGTCATCCCAGTGTTGATCTCCTTCTAGCAACCCTAAATTCTGGCAAGCTTCTCTGAATGTCTCACATATTTCTCCGTTTACCGTTCTTAATTCTGCAAATGAGCGAGGTCCTCTAATGGTACGTAGAAGCATTCTTAAAAAATAACATTCGGCGTTGTTAGGATGGACTGTGTAGACTCGGCCCAATGTGTCACATGAATAAATATTATTCTCAGGATCAAAGTTGCCCATTTTTCTTCTACAAAAGACTTTCCTTGATGTATTCCACGTATAATATCTCGGCAATTCTGAATACAATAGTGTTCTTGCAAAAGTATCCTGCTAGCATAGTTGGAAAAATGCTGTTAAAGTTGTGTTTGGCGGCTGATCAATCACTCTTGCGGCACTATCAGTTGAGAAGTATACTCGTTGACCGTTTTCTAAATGAATGCTAAGGTGAACCACAGTAGGATACCGTTCATGAATGGAAAATCCGAAGATTCGCCAAACAGCTTCGTTGCTACTGACGTATCTTCCCAACTGATAACGCTTTACTTCATTGTTGGTGTCTTCATTGCCTACACCAAAAACTGCCATATCAGAACCTTTATTAACATATTTGCAGATATACTTAATAGATTTGACACTATTGCAGTATTCTACGTTAATATGTGCGTTAAAATTTTTTGATAATAATGGAGAATATGGCATAATCCAACTGTTATCCACGTCTATTTCCACGTTGCTTCGAGTCTTCAGTATTGCCGTAAAACCTCCATTTTCTGGAGCTCGCCGTCTATATAAAGGATAGCCGTCGTTTCCTGTTTGTGTATCTTTAATTAATTTTCGAGGATAGTTTTTGGTGCATTTTCCATCTTTCATGCATGGCGAGTTCCGATTTATCTTTCCACATGGTCCATGGATCATATTTTTAGTTACCACAGCGTATAAATCAGGATCTTCTTCTTGGTTAGGAAGTTCAGCTGATATAATAGCGTCGATTTCTGTTGGTTGAATCTTCCTTTTCAACCAAAATAAATTATGTGAATGTGGTAAACCTCGTTTCTGCCATTCAATGGTGTACATCCAGCATCTCACCTCTCCAAATATGTGACCTTTTGTTATAATATTAATGAGTTTTTGTTGCTTTTGTTTAAAAACTCTCGCAATTAAATCGTGGCGATCACTGGATGACTGACCGTTGATTAGCATTTCTTTAATCTCTGACCAAATCGGGTTGCAGGTAAACGTAATAAACAAATCTGGTCTCCCGTATGTCCTTACATAGGTCATTGCATCTTGTGTGTACTCATTCATGTGTCTAGGACTGCCTGTAAACGTCGCTGGCAAAATAACCAAAGTGCCCAGATTCTCAATATTTCCGTCATTTGCTACCGCATCTCTTAGGTGAATATATTGGTCCACTCTTAATTTTTTTTATTCGAACGAATAAACTGAAGACGTTCACTTTCAATCTTTACATACATATCCACGATAAACTGATGGAATAATTGTCTGCAATTTATCACGTGGTTTTCTGTTTAGTACCTCGTATCATTAGACGGTAAGCATAATAATCCATAGCAGATACCTTTGCACTTGTCGGAATACCTGTTGTTGGATTAACTTGCCTCAGATTGAAATGATACCCATCTTCACCATAGGGAAATAAAATAGGATATTGTAGAGCATCATACGACCTGTGAGTTTCGCAAATTCGCTGCAATGATCCACTACGTAATTGAAGCACGATATCTCGCTTTTCAAATTCATTACCCGATATCACAACTGCAACTTCATCCACTACAGGAGCGTTGAAGCGCCGTTCATGCTCTCCTGCTGGTTTTCGATCTGCTTTTATAATAATTTTATATGCATCTGTGGGCATATGATCAATTGAAGTTTCAAACGTTTTAATGTAAATATTGTGTGCATGGAACATTTGTTGTAAATCAGATACAATCTCACGTCTCGTTCCTGAATTGTTGGCGCATCTTTGGTCGGTCTCAACTTGGTCGTTTCCAATAAAATATAATTGTAAAAATTTTGGTTGCTGATTAGGCAACGGCAACAACGATCCTGCTTTATGGTATATCTGCCCTTGTACTGTGAAAGTGGATTGAAATCCAGGCTGATTAATAAGAGATGTGGCTCCAAATGAGGTCATTTGAAAACATGAGTTGTATTTTCGGATATTACTCAGAAAATGTCTTGACTGTGGTGTATCACCAGTTGTATATTTTAAGAGTTCTTGTGGTAATGGGTCCAGTTGGTTAAGTTTTAATTTACCATTATTGCAGCAAAGACCGGGAGGTTCTGATTTCAACTTTTTGGCTTGGCAATTGCGGCAAATTAAATCCATTTTTCCTATGTTGATACTGGCGTGATGTGCGTAATCTATGTGAGGGTCATAGAATAATGCTTCACACTGTAAATCGGAGTATTCATCAGTTCGTGAACGTCTCGTTCTATCTCTGATTTGTTGCAGCCTGACCTCTCGTTGTTGTTGTGTTTCAGAGGCTCTGGATGTTGTAGCTCGGTTTCGTTGATCGTTTAGTCTGGCCTCACGTTGTTGTTGTGTTTCAGAGGCTCTGGATGTTGCAGCTCGGTTTCGTAGATCATTAAGCCTGGCCTCACGTTGTTGTTGTGTTTCAGAGGCTCTGGTTTTTGCAGCCCTGTTTCTCATTTCTTGGAGTCTGGCTTCACGGTGTTCTGCTGTTTCTGAATTTCTAGATCTTGCAACTCTTTCACGTATCGTTGCTAATCTTTTATCTCTTTCTTCATTACTTTCAATAGCTTTACGTTTTTTTGGAGGCATTGTTAAGCAATTATAATCTAAAAAATAAAAAGCAAATGTAATAAAAAAACCGTTTTTTTTATTAATATTGATTTGATGTTCAATTTTTTATTAATATTGATTTGATTTTCAAATTTTTATTACTATTGATTTGATGTTCAATTGTTTTTGTTTATAGTTTTAAATTACCAAGTGTCGGTTAAGTGAGAAATTTTTTTGATGTTCAATTGTTTTTGTTTATAATTCTAAATTATCAAGTGTCGGTTAAGTAAGTTTTGTTTCTATGACAGCAAAAAAGTAAACAAATTACATACATACAAACAAACACTCTCCTTTATATATATAGATATACTTGGTCCGTACAATAGGTATATATCTATTGAGGGTAGCGTAGATGAGTATTACTTCTAAATAATCTTAAGAAACCTTTATAGTGTTGTTATTTAACGCAGAGTTGATACTGTACTGGCTTTTCAAGTACACACAAAATTTCAGCGACGACATTGAATTCTGACGGTGTGCATTTTATTCTACATATTATTTGCTAACATTTTTTCTTATTTTCCCCAGTTTTTGCATGGAATTCTCAAATATATGCTCTAACCTAGCCTCAAATAATGTAAAAATTATCCACTCGATTTGAAATGGTACCTGCAACGCGTCCGAAGGAATGTCTTCTCGGTATATTCTATGAAAATACCTCTCCATGTATTCTGTCATTTTTTTGCATGAAGTCATCTGAATTTCTCTCAACTTCTTACAGCTTTATAATAATTCACAAGCTGCATTTATTAAAAGTTTGCAAGCAGAAATCAACTGTTTGAATAATGGTGACGGAAGAATAAATCAAGAAACAAGTTATGCACAGTTGATCTAATCCTACAAGCTAGTCACGTCGCGAGCAATCATAAAAAATATCTACTGAATAAATTCAAGGATGTCGGTTAAAATATTTACTTTTTTGACTATAATTATAAAAAACAAACAACGTCATGAATTTAATTTTAGTCGTTATTTTTAATAATTATGTAAAATTTACAATTTAATAAAAGTGAAGTTTTCGTGAATGCAACTGCATGTCCTCGAGCTTTCCCTACGTCCAGAAACATTCTTCCTTTATTAATCCCTGCATTTTAGTAATGAGGGCTTAGGAATGAAGCTAAAATGTGTAACAATCATTCCGGGATAGATGGACCCCAACCTCAGACATGTTGGCGTTTGCTTTGTCAAAGACTGAAATATATTGAACAATAGTGTTAAATAGTTGAAAAATCGATACACAATAAATAACAATATAAAAGCTCAGCCACTACATTCTTATGTTCATATTAAATTTTAATTTTGATAAATAACTTGTTTTAATGAAGACAATCAACTACTCAGGGTTGTATTATGGTACTTACTGGATATCCAATAGAAACCTCGTTCCACTTAGAATATTTGTTGAAAAGTGGGTATCCTAATGAATGCAGTCCAAAACCAATAGGCTTTTCGTCATCGAAAGTAACGAAGATAGGATAAATATCGGAGCACGCTGTGTTGGCGTCCAAGTTCTTGAAGTAATGTGTTCCTAAGTGACAGAAAGCATATCGTCACCGCTTAGGAAAAAGTATCATGTGCCAACTAAAATGAATTATTAAAAGAATCCAATTAGAGTGTTTGGAGTGAAAGGAACAAGAGCATTTAAAAAAGTGTTAGTAATACGTCACTGTCTATTTTCAATGGTTACGAAAAGAGAAAGAGAGAAAACAGGAAGTTTGTTGAACCTCACCCGATGGAAGTAACAGGGAGTGAAAAAAATACTGTAAATTTGGGTTATACCTGTATCAACCAAAAGAGTTATTAAAATAAACTCGCCTCGTAATCTATTGTCAAGTGGCTAGATAAATAATGGTTTGTGAAGAAGAGAGACCTGCTCAAAGGGGAAGGAAGCTTGGGGCATGAGGAATTACTCGTTACAGCCTTGGTGCAGCGTACTCGTAAGATGGTACTGCATTTGAGAAAAATTTGAACTATTGGGAGATAATCAATCAAATTTGAGTAACTGCTAATTGTGATCGAAGAATCGCCGAGCCTATGTTTTCTAAGTGTGGAAGATGAGTGTTGGTATAAAAAAAATGAAGTGAGAATATCTGCAGGAATAAAAATTGTCAAAAGTATAGAATTGATTATGAAAACATAATAAAATGAGGCCCGAGTCTTAAAAATTATCAAAGAATGTTAAAAGGGTGAAAATGTATAAGCCATTCATTTTGTTGCCTCCATAAAATCGGAAAAACGTGAAATATTGGAATAACATATTTTAAGAGCAACTACGAAATGGAAATTTGTCCTTCATTTTTCAAGAAAATAAATGCCTATGCATTATAGTTTCTTTGTATGTGTGAAAATGATGGTGTTAAAGAAACAGCGATGGTACTGATTAAGAGGCCAGACGTAAGGGGTCATGGTATGAGAGGTGAATTCATGAAAAAAACATTTATTACCATTCCATCACCAAGAAAAGAATAGGTAACAATTTATCTTTGCCAAACTTGAAGCTGTAGTGGACAGAACTGCCATACCTTAGAAGAAGACTTACGTACATCCTGAAAACAATTATTTCAGATCATATTGTCCCAACAGTGTTATGCTACTCGTTAATACGCATATGTCCGTAATAATAAACCTACTATGTAGGAGGAAACTTACGCTGTTGAAATAAAAAATTATTTTTTGATATTTTGCTTCGTAATTGAAAATTTAACCAAGCAATTTGGCAGATAATATAATAATTACAGAACTTTTATTATAATCTTCAACTTAAATATTCAAAGGAATTCAATAATCTCGAAAAAGTTATCTGATCAATTCCGTGCGCTTGATGGCTAATGATAATTTAATGCTTGGTCCAAAGTCCAGAAATGTTTGCCAAACTATTTTTCGACATTTCCATTAAAATTGGTATGGTCACTTACCCATTCCGGCGATGCAGCTGTGCTTTGAGTATCCAGCAGCAGTCATTTCTTTCAGAGTAGTCGGAATCTTTGAAAAAGAGTACTGTTCACCATCCCAATCAACTATCCACAATCCATCACCAACATTACCGGTCCACTCCTTCCTACCAGTCACGAACAAGTCTGCTTCTGTATTGGACATAAAAAATCAACTAATACACAGGGCTACGTGCTTGAAAATACATAGTCTAATTGGTGTTACATTATATCACACTATGAAGTCCAAAAGTTCAAAGCTAAAAGTAGATAATGAATTAACTAAAAGAGGTTTTGTGTGGAACTCTGAGATGCATTGAGTTTTCAATTGTTTTCAAATGAATAACGTGTTTACATCACGTTTATTTATTCTGCGTAAGAACATTGCAATCATGTTATGATTATTAATACAGGTCTACCTGGAACTGAAATTATACATCATTATAAATATTACAGAAGAAAAAGTATCGACTTAGATTTATAAAAATACTTTATGGATGCTTGTACATTTTTAAGTGGAAATTCTTTATTCCCATTAAACTTTTGTCTGATTTTTTTATCCTTTATTGGCTATTTAAATGCCCTAAAAGGTTGAAAAAGGTTTAAATAGTAAGAAAAATTTGGATCTTCCCTGAAAAAGTTTTAAATCGTCAGATCTTTTCGTAATAGATAAGAACCGTTAGCCTTCGTCTGTCAAAACTCGTTCTCTCTTTCCTATTTTCTTCATTTTTTCCCTATGGTTTCCTCAATTTTTAATACCACCCTTTATTTTTTGCCAATCCGAATATATTTTTTCTTCCCTTTCCTGCTTAAGTTACTCTTTTACATAAGTACGATATTTACTATCTCACCACTGCCTGATCCCTCCAATCTGATCTTCCATCGTTTTCTCCGTACATCTATGCTCTCCCACGACCATACTTTCTTAAGTACGTACCATTCTTTTTAACTCTTCTTTTTTGCATGAATCTCTCAAGCTTATTTTATCCGTCGTTATCCACAGTCACATTTACTTGTAATATTATCTAAAATACGCTCATCTGATAGCCTCGTGAAAACTTCCGAGTCAACATCTCAATGTTATATCAAGTACCAACATTCTCCGGAATCCATATCCTAAGTCATATTTTACCTTCTCATAAAATTCATACTTAAATGCGGTTTTTAACCTATTTTTAATCATATTTTACTTGTTGCCGTGCTCTTTTTCGTCCAAAATGTTGCCCAAAAACGTGAACAAACCACCACCCAAGTTATATCCTCTTCATTAAAGGTTTTACTCTAGCTTCCTTTTTATTGCGAATTTATTAGTTTTTGCATTATAGTTTACTGTAGGACATTTTAGTGGATATAATATCATGCTATTTACCGGAGGGACAGGGTCCTCCTACTGACGGTGTTGCCTCTGGAAACCCTTCACCGAAGCAGTGACATTTTTGATAGTAGGCAGATTTTCATAGGAAACTATAGATGAAATAGAGAAAGGAACTGGTCCCACCACTCTAAGGTGTGAGCTCTATTTTCACCTATCAAAACAACTTTCGAGTTAGATTATCTTAGTTTACTTTCATTCCATAGGTAACCCACATGATCATGTGTCGCGCTCAGCAAAAAAAGTCTCTTGTCTGATATTACCTAACCATTTTCATCCTTTTTGCAAGGGTTCATTTTATGTTAAAGCCTTTTCAGTTCTTGAGTAATACGCAAAAAATGAAGATCGATAATGGACCTTAGTTTGAACCTTGACCAGCACAGTGCATCCATCCATTCGAATGGACCCAATCTGTTATCAAATCTTTTTAGAATCCGAGCATGTTTCATATGTTTGAATAGTTCATTGCAGGTTTGCATTTGGCCGCAGGTTTATTACATCAAATATTAAGAAAATAGAAAAATATTTAGATAAGAAGGAAAAGAAAATAAATTGAAAAAAATCAATGAGGTTTCCTGGGGTTTTTCTGGAAAAATATGAGAGGAGGAAGGGTAAAAGAAAAATCGGGACAAATTTTGAATGAAGCTACGAATGAGCTTTAAAGCCTAATAACATATCCCACCAAATATTATAATCCTCCAGAAGGCACAACATTATAATTTATTGCGACTACTTACCCGGGTCTACAAAAAATAATGTAATAGCGTAAATATCCCATCCAAATCTATTGATTTTTCTGACGTACTTCTTGTCGTTAAGGCGTAAAGGATTTCCAAATGCGTCTGCCGACGATACTGGAAGCTATTGAAAGGTAAAAAGGAGAATTATCAGGAATTTTCGGGACAACACGAAGTTAAACGCAGGGTTACCGAGAATGACTTGAATTTAAAAAAAAAGATACTTCTACTTACAGCTACTTGTCTTAAACTTTCCTCTATGAATCAAACAACCAGTTCATTTCAGCATTGATAAATTTACGAGATGATAATATTAAATATACTGATAAATTTCTATCTAAAACGCGATAATTTAATCGTTTAACAACATAAAGTACCTCGCAATCCAATTATTTCTCACTTTAGGTCAATCCCATTAGGTTTCACTTTAAAATACTATTTCAAACGTTAAATGAATGTTATGAATCGCTGAATGGTGGCATACAAAAGCAAATGCGTAAAGGAATGTGATTCAGTTATAGGTATATTCTATTTATTTATATGCTATTTCAACTTTGAAAGGATTTTATTTTCCTTATTAGCCGTTCATATTGATTTTTGGAGGTAAATTTATTAATATGAGTTTAAGGAAACACTAATCGTGACTTTAAAGAAACTCGTACTACAGTCATTATATTCCATATGCAAGTCTCCACCGATTTCTCAGAGCACTCATTTTGATTTTTATACACACGTGGGCAAACAAATTGAATTGGCGTTAGAGCCAACGTATTTACGATGGCCTATTAGAGCCATTCCGTTTGAGGCAATGACAATTGCTATATACATGACATAAAGCGTTGTTTTATAAATCTTGGAAACTTGGTCACTAAGGCAACAGTATAAGCATAGATTGGACTATTTTGTGGAGTGGAGTGTGGAGTATTAAGAAGCATGGAAAAAGTGAAGTGAACGAAAATAGCAAAGAAAAGTGGTGTTGGAGGATAGAGAGGGTTGTTGAGATAAATTAAAAGCGGGCAGGGAAATTTAAACCATGTTCGCAATGGATGGCATGGTTAACTGTTAAAGCCTGTGATGGATGAAATAATGTTGATAAGGATAGATAAAGGGAAATATTATGCATGTTGGACGAAATGAAGGGAAGCAAAATGTATGTGGTGGTGAAAAATGGTTTATTCTACCGTACATATAACCTAGGAATTGTATAATAAGCTGAAACTCTGTGCGTCTCAAATAAATATTGGCACAAAGGAAAATATTATTTGTGTTGTGTGTTAAACGCGATGAATTTGAAAAAATATGTAGTCTACATTTCTTATTTACAAGTGAGGACAGGTGGGCACCACCGGGTCTCCCTTTCTTGGGTAAGTAGTAATGAAAAATAAATAGTAGTCTATTGAGTAATAGAATTTCTTAGTGAAACTCGAGACTAGAGCGCTGAACTAATGATCATTGTGTTTAATGCATCTTATTTTTACCCTGATACATCCACGTTTTCTTTATGCAAATTAATAAATACATACCTATATATGACATATGGTAATATAATAGTGTTTTACCTATAAAACAATTATTGTGATTACTTACCCCTAATTGGATGCCAACCACATGATCGTTGCCATCATACAGTGAACAAATACTAGGATCATTTTTGAAGCAGTATGCCTTAACATTCCATAAGGATTTAAGATTCCACCCCTTGTCCTTTGCGACCTCCCATTTGCTCTCGTCCAACTGTTCTCCTTTTATAAGGTCCACGGAGCTTGACGTCAGCAATGGTATGTCACTCCTTGTTGCTAAATTTCGAAACATAGTTATGATAGTGCATGAAATGATGAGTCGGTTGAACCATAAAAAATTGCAAATTTGATGAAAACGTTAATAGAAATAACCATCTAGAGCGAAAGAATTAAAATGTTAAGAGTGCAGCAGGCGTACACTACGTATGTTAGTACAATTTGATCAATGTGACTTATTTTAGCATTAAATATCCCTTTTCAGATTCAAGTTTAGATTCCTCTTGCTCCCTCCGTACTGCCCTTTATCTGGGTCAGTGTTTGATATACTTCTAACCAAATAAAATCCTTTGAGGATCCATTTAGATCTCGTTTACAACTGTGGAAAATTCTTATCATCTATTATGTTGCTATACTTAGAGGTAAACTTGGAAAACAGCCGATTTGGTCAGGCGAACCCAACAGTACATATTAGACTGCGCAGGATACCCCAGATACCCCCATTGGTGAAACTAGGGAAACCAGAAAACGAGGTTCTAATGGAATGCATGTCTTATTAAAGGGAATTTAACGTAATGCAAACTTACTTATTAGTGTTGGCCAATTGTGAGCTGAAAAGAAGTGAACTCAATATTAGTTCTTTTATGCAAGTTATAAGCGGTTTAAGTGGCGTATTATCAAATTTGATTCGAGGCAAGGCATACCGTATGCAAATTGTGCTAAGCACCCAAGGAATAGAAATGCCAGAGTGTACGTATTCATATTTGTTTGTGGCTCCTACAAGTGTTCGGCCTTAAAAGGAAGGGGCCAGAGAAACACTTCAGTTATATACGGCGCCAAGTCTCCATCTCGAAGCATTGACAGAAAATCCGTCCCCATTAGAGTACACCTAAATATGTGTTGTTGTTTTGTCTCTTTTTCTTAATCACCACCCTCCAGTAAGTGGAAATTGAGTAGGCATTCCGGTGCCTTGACTGGCTTTTGACTTCCTTGTTTTTGCCATCCAGCGTCATTAAATGGTTCTAAAGCGAGCCATGCTGGTCTAGCGGGTATAGAGTTCCAATGCTGATCGGGGAGAGGCGAAGTCAAATCCAAACCTCTGAAAACTTTAACCAAAAAAGTGGGCATTATTCCCGGCATTCGAACTTTCTTGGAAACCGCAGACGACAAAGGAAAAATAACTCGTCAATTATAGCTA
Source organism: Hetaerina americana (assembly GCF_022747635.1). Lineage (NCBI taxonomy): Eukaryota > Metazoa > Arthropoda > Insecta > Odonata > Calopterygidae > Hetaerina > Hetaerina americana. Next base: position 44,554 of record NW_027287084.1, on the reverse strand, counting down.
TATGCGTGAATACCATAGAATTGACAATTAGCTCTGCTCTGCCTATTATCCCAATCTAATTCTTGCTTTTGTGATTTTTTGGCTTTTCTATTTAGCGCATTGAGTTATGTAATCCAAATTCCCTACTAATCCATCGATTCCCTCTGTGCTATCATTTTCGATTGAGATGTTGGTCTTTCTTAAGATACTTTACATGGTGTGGTACATCATCAGTACTAGTTCACATCCTTATTTAATATATTCACACATTTTTATGACCTCTCCTACCGTAGTAAGATGAGTCAATTTATGTATTTTTTAAATAATGCAAAATATTGCAGCTGATTGCTTTCTTTTATAATTTAATCGTCAGTTCGTGAGTGGTCCCAAGCTAGCTACTGCAATAATTTAGATACGCTATTAATTTTCTGTAAGAGTATTTTATCCATTCTCTATTTAGGTATTAGGATTCGTGGAGAAATACTCTTATTCAACAATTCATTACCGTGCATTTTTAAAAGCTTAATTCCTATTTTTATGTTTCTACCCATCGCTGCATTTCAAGGCCATCTACTAATGCTTTCAATCCTTGGAATTTCGAATATCTAAGTAAGTGTCTGCGGAGTCAGTAAATAAGCGGTTACCGTTAACTACGTTGCTCGTGTCGAAAGTGTAAAGAAGCTAAAGTAGATATGAAAAAGGACCGTTTGAATACTCTCGAAGAACTTCTGATTTGACTTCCAATGCACAGAGCAAACGCCGTGTATGCCACCTTTGTATGTGATTATTTCGCCTTTAAACCACCGCAGATAGTTCTGTTATTCCTTCGACTTCTTTGGGTCTTTCAATGAGACACTTCGTCGAAATCTTTGTTTGTTTAGAATAGCATCGACTGAAACATATTCTCCCTAACAAAAAATATGATGGCAATCCCAAAAATAAGATGCCCAATTTTTTTAAATAGAAGGAAACTTTCATTTTCGATAACTTATACATCATCATTACACCTTGGATATTTCTAGATTTTTATGTGATTACCATCATAGCGAATTCATTTTGTAATTACTGCAGCAGTTTACGAGTTTTTTGTATGTTCCCCATAGGTTCGCCGCCACGTATTTGAGGAAAAGTTGGGCCGCATCTTTCACGTCATCATTGTTGCTGAAGCAGGAATGCTGCCACTCACGTGATTACTGTTTAGTATTAGGTGTGAAGTGTAGTACTCAGATTTCATTAGCCATAACAAGCGACGATGACGAGGTGATGAGGTCCAACTCTTCCTCAACGACATAGCTGCAAGCTAGTATGACATGGACGTACAAAAACTGCCTCCGCGCCTACAACAAAGTATCGACCGGAATAGAAATTACGTCAAAATATAGCGAAAAATTTCTAATTCAAAATAATATTAAAAAATCTTTTTAAAAATATTTTTATTTATAAAATAATTGGAGACTTAACGTATGAGATTTTCATGATATAATGATAAAAAGTGCATTTTGATCTCGCAAAATCTAACTATACGAAAATCGCTCTTATTTTTCCTCATTAAATCCCTACTATCGAAATGTCTTATATTGAACTAAGAAATATATATTCCATAGTCATAAAAGGAATGAATATGAAGACGATTTCTCAGTAATAACTGTTCGTCCTATCGCAGTATTCAAATATTGGGGTTATACTAACTATTTTCTAGTAATTTTGAACAATTTTATCTATTACCCATAAGCATAGGTGATTTCAAATAAAAAAATATGACAATATTAATAGACGAGTTTGCCGCTGACATTATGGAACAGTCATCTTCTCAAAGAAATCACCTAGATGACATTGATATCAGAATAACTGTAATATTTTTAAAGTGTTATCAATAAAAAAATCGGCCTGGGCAACGAAGGCATTGTGCTCATCGAGGAAAGTTTATACTTGGTTGTATGTAGCTGCTGCATTAGCCTTATCGCTTTCTTCCAATAAAGACCTCCATCTATCTATCTAGCTAAGGTATATTATATTTATCAAAAGCTTTTATTTTTCAGTTGTCAGGTAACTTGTTCGTTATCGCATTTATATGCCGTTTACTTTATTTGTAATTCGGATAATGGAATTCCTCCTTAGTTTCACCTTATCTATTTTCAATATCACCTATAAAATTGAATTTTATTATCTAAGTCAGTTTCTTTTTACACTATTTATAAATTCCCAGAGCATTACTTCTACCCTTGATAACTTTTTACCTGTGAGTGGTCATTGAAGCTTCCAATTCAGCTTTGGGAATGTAGTCTCCTCTCTCATCATCTTCAACAATAGAAATCTTATACAAAATACGGTATCAGGGTTGATATGGTTGAATTATTCCTAGTAATAGTGAAAGCGTGAGGATTCAGTACGCAGCGATTTTCTACTAATTACGTTTGACGCCTAGACTAGCTAAAAGGAAATGTTATTTTCAGGAAATTTCAAACGTATTTCATCATTGCCGGCAGTATTCTCTTTCATTATTCAGACGGATTTATTTTTATCGTAAAATAAAAAGAGAGAAGTAATCAATTAGAAGTACGATATGTATGCTGTAGCAATAGGTTCCGAACCTGAGGAGGGGCGTTTAGTTTTGCTGTTTGGGTATTATAAATAGCGGAAACAAAGGGTAGCCACCAGCTAAATAGGAATAGAGCCGCAAGGCAGAGCGAGAGGATAAAAAAATCATTCTGTTTGCCAAAAAAAGGGCTGGCTGTCATTTTCCAAAATTAGAGGTACAGTCCATTACTAAGTCAATTAAGGAAGAATGCCAAAAATTAGACTAGGCTAACACAATAGAAGACCGGTTTTCCAAATCGAGACTCGGTGCCAAACTCCGGGAAAAACTTCCTACAAGGGCCCCAAAGAGGTTATTCCGGGTACAGCTGGTTAAAACAAAGTAATATAACTATATACTCATACGTTATTTTATTATGTAATCATGGCACTATATTTTCATAGCCTTAAATCATATTAAATCTTATTTATTCGAGGTAAATTTTAATTCTCTTTTCTGTCAGTAGTACTAGCACGATATTTATCGATGTATTTTGACCGAAAGAAATGTAATGGGAAAGGATGAACAATAAAGCGGAAGTGAAAAACAAGGAGAGAAAGGAAAAAGGGGAGTTGAAGAAGAAGACATATACTTGGTTTTACAGTCCATTGCGGTAGTGGGTGCGGCAATGCTCATTTCCTGCATGCAATGAAAATTCAAGCATTAACGTCATTACTCTAGAATGCGGAACCTAGAACACTTCAAATACATTTCGTTATTGTGCAAGGGCCTTGGGAGAAATATCGATAATATGCCGTATATGTACCTTTTTAAAACATTAATTAATCTTTCTTTACCCTCACTGTGGCCGTCCAAATGTGTGGGAATCGGCTGATGCAACCAGCTGATTCTTTATCGTTAATATTACGAAGGGCACACTTCAACCAGTCTACGATATCGTTGTATCCGAACAGGCTCTCTTTACTGTAATTAATTTAAAAATGGAATGATTCATTAATATCTGCGGGGTATTGCGGGTGCATTACAACTTCTCAGTGTCACCTTGATTTCAATTCGGTCGCGTCATTCCACATCCGTAAGAAAGCATCAAAACACAGGGGTGTAAGAATGAATGACATTGGCTCGCGCCACTCTTCCTTCCCATATTACTTCGCAATCAATATCTGCATGATTTAGCTTGCTAGAAATGGGTTTTTCAAGTAACACGTAGTCAGTTAATTTTCAATCACCCGACATATAATCAACTTTCATGCTTTCTTCATTTCTTGGTAACTTCATGCTGTCTAACCAACCCACTGAAATTGATTCCCATCGTTCCTCTCCTATCAAGACCTTTAACGTATCACTGTGTCAATATTTCCTCCATCCTTTTCCTATAGCTTTTTCGAATTTACGCCAGTACCTTTCTCTCCTCTCCTCTCCTCTCTATTTTCAACCTCTGCGTTCGTCTTTCTCTGAGGCGAGCTCATTTTCTCCATTTTCCTCCAAAACCACGTCTGAAAAGCCTCCAATCTAAGCTCATCAGCTTGCCTCAAATACGAAGTCTTACATTCATAAAGCTCTATGGTCCATTTTATCCAATTTTTTTTACTCATAATGACACAGTGTACTTGCCATCAATTTGCTTCTTTTTATACAAGTAAATACCTCTTTAAGTAACGTACTCCTTCTAATTTCTCCATTACAATACCCCTTTTCTTCTAGAATACTACTTAAATACATGAACTTCTCCACCTGCATGAATAACTGCTTCATGTTCGGGACATTGGGTAGAGTCATTTGAACTATACATAACCAATTAATATTAAAAGGAAATTCTTTTAAGCGCTATGAAAATGGCACAATTTTATATTCTTTGTTATACGTTGCAAGGCCGAATTTTAGCCGATGGGTGATTTTTTTCACTGTATTTTAGGATATAAAACTTTGGCTTTTATTCGGGCTTCTAGTCGCTGCAATAATAAATATATGCGGAATTCGGGTATAAATTCCAAAAATATAACTTGATTATTCCTATGAGCAATAAATAATTTTATAAACATGTGCTCCTAAATTATTTAGTAATTGATTGAAATTGAATTCGATTATTTCTGTCACAACCTTTCGAAATCTCATCTCTTGTATCTGACAAACCATATCTAGTAATTTCACAACATTTATTTATGAGACTTTTTTTTACTTTTTACCGCCAAGAAATACTGCAATGACCAATTGTGATTTGGCATCTGGAAAGTAGGAATTATTTTCTTATAAGTTTCACTAGTTTGTAACAGTTTGACTTTGTCGGTGACACTTTTTTACATTTATTTTTTAAGAGCTAAGCTGAAGACCTAAGGAACCTCGCCCCTTAGAAATCACCTTCTGACGCCAGAATTGAGTATTAATCATCTTTGCAGTCAACGTATCATAGCGGTTTGGCTTCTCACATTGCTCTGCGAGTATGAAGAATCTGTGTGGAAGGTTTAGTGATCAGATGCGAGACCAGGGTCTCCAGTGATGAAGCACTAATGGGGGGAGAAATCGAGACAGTCCGCCAGTGCTGCCTCATGCTACGATAAAGCGTAAAGGACCAACTCCCTTTCACTTCTGACGCCTTATGAATCTTTATGTTAAGTATTATAAAACTCACTGCATATTATAAAGTAAGTAATTCTGAAAAATGTTCTGAATTTCAAACCTCTCCCTAAGCGTTTTTATCAATTTAACACTGGAGTCAAGCACCCTGGAGAACAGCCTTCGTACGAGGGGGTTCAAATTCTAAGATTTTCTAGTTATTCTGTTACATAACAGAGAGCTGGAATATTTGAATATTTTACATCAAATTTTTCCAGTTTCGTTCCCTTTGGTATTCCTCCGTCTCACATTTCCCAGTCTAATTCTAATTATTTCTCAATCGGTGATCTTGCATACCAACTTGCTTATCTCGCGCAAACATGTGTTCGGTTCTACTTGTCCGTGACAGAGTATTTTTGGATTCGTTCTCCTATAACATTCGGCCTTCTTCTTTGAGCGTTCGCAACCACAAATGCTCATTTTATACGGATCCATAAACCCATTTTCGTACATTTTATCAAGTGACGATTAATTCCGATTGGATTTATACCACTCGAGTTGTGAAAACGGATGATCACACACTCTTCACATAAAAGGACGCCATTTTAAGCATCAAAAATTCTTCTCAATCTTACGGCTACTATAATTACCCTGCCTGCCCTGCACGGTATAGCCATCTATGTATTTTTTCTTTAAAATTTCCCTCGTATTTTAAACAAATCAAATATTTCTCTTCATTTCCAGTCTTGGGAAAACTTGAGTGATCTTTGAACTGACTTTGTACTTTGTTCATAAGGATTTTGATGCTAATTTTATTAAAATTTTTGAGAAGAAAATTATCTTCCCGAAGCTCTTCTTGTAACAGAAATTAGTAATTAATATATGCAACAATGTTGATTCTTCACTTTTTTCCGATTCGTCTTGCACTTTTAATATAGAAGAGTTTGACTTAATTATACGTAATTTTGAAGAAACAGTAGAATATAAAATGTTAGAGACAGGTTTTCTAACCTTCAAGCCCTGATTTAACAGCAACGCTTGGTCTTCCAGCAACAGAAAAAATATGTCACTTCTTCCGATTAACAAATTGAACAACTTAAAACCATAACTTTGACAGGTCACAAAGAAAATGTACAATGAGGTAGTTTACACACACTAAACAGCAGAAATACAGGCATATTACGAGATCAAATACATCGTATATAATCTCATATACAAGACCAAATAAGGGACAGGTATGACGTTCCAATACAGCAACAAATATTCAGTTTTTAATGCAGATCTTCGGATTAAATCTTTATATTTACTGAAGATTCAGATCTATAAATACAGCTCTGCCAGTGTGAACTTGATATGATATTCAAGAAAATTCATTTATCAGAATTGTTTACTGTTGGAAGATGTGCAATATCCATCTCCATCAATAATAAAAAGATACGTTTCAGCCGTGATATGGTGGAATATCATAATTAAAAATTACAAATTGGCAATATCTTCCACAAAATATTATTTTGTGGAAAATATTGCCAATATTTAATCCATCAATAGTAATTTTGATTCAGCGTTCAATTAACATAAAATTCATTTTATCCGATATATTTAACTGGTCAGGTCATTTATTGATTCGACATAAATATAACTTTATGAAAAATAGATTATTATCAAATAGTTATTCGGTCAAATCTACACACATCCCTTAAAATTCAGACCAAATCGTTATGCTATTACAATTTAGTCTTAATTATTTATAGTAAGCTATCGTACTTTCACCAAAACTGTGTGCTTCCGTCTACAGTTCCGTTGATGAAATTGTTTATATTTAACCAAGTAAGTCTAATTTTTAAAGTTGGACTGATGTTGAGAGGTTCGAATATTTATAGCAAAATATGGTGATCAAGAATGTATCATAAGGTGAAACCTCCTGGCTGTGTTCGTGGTATACCACCTGACTAGGGGTTAAATTATGATTCAGTTCTCTATTCTAACGATATCAGCTCAATTTACATATGCCTAAAATTTATGTACTTCGCTTGTTGATTACTTTTCGCTTCACTTTTGACCTAAAAATATCTTATGTATGAATTATCTTCATAGAGCCTGTTTCTGCACTAACATAAAGTATTTCACTTGTCTTTTATTAGACTTTTTCTCTATTATTACTAAAACCATAATCATAAATTATTCAAAACAAACAAAACTTGCGGAATAGCAGTTTGCGATTAACAAGTACTCGTTGATATGGCATAAGAGACATACGAGGGTCATCCGGAAAGTAGTACCCGTTAGTGAAATAAAGACGCAAAAGTAAATATTAAGAAACATAAAAAATTTTATTTGAAAGAGGATACTTTAAACTACTTCTCAACATAATCTCCAAGCAAATTAAGGCATTTGTCATAACGTGTGACAAGTTTCTGTATTCCTGCTGCATAGTCCTTCGCCGCCAGCTCATTGAGATACGCGAGGGACCCATCTTGCACAAATTTTTGCATAATGCAGATGGTGTTTAACAATTTCATGAACAATTGTTCGAGAAACATTGGGAAAATGCTCACAGATGTCATCAATTGTGACGCGCCGATCGTTCCTCACGAATTCGTCAACTGAGCTCACCAGTTGGTCTGTAATGACAGACGGTCTCTCCGAACGCTCATCGTCGTGTGTGTTCCCCCTCCCCATGTTGAAGTTGCGACACCACCGCCGAACAGACGACTCGTCCATTACATTGTCTCCATACACCTCCTTTAATTGGCGATGAATATCACATGGGCGAACGTTTCTTGCATTGAGGAATTTAATCACTGCCCTCACTTCACAACTGGCGGCGTTCTCAATTTTTTTAAACATTGTAAACAATCACAGAAACAACACAGGCAATGCTAGCGTCACGCAACTTGGCTCAGAGAAGGCAGACAAGCCACTGAAGCTATCTGACCTCGTCCAGCGGCTACTCGCGTCGTCAGCACTTCATGCGGCACGAACGGGTACTACTTTCCGGATGACCCTCGTAATTAAAGGCAAGAAATGCGTGTAGAACCTCTTCAGCTCAGTGTTTAATCCCTCTCTCTCAGTTTTTGTCATGTTAAATTACTTGTAGATCAATGCACATTCATCTCTCATCGTGTACAGAAATATGGTCATTTTTTTCAGCATTAATCCGAAAACAGCAACTTTTTTATATATATTTTGTAGCAATATTTCTGGGAAACAGTTGTTACCAATGCAAGGTGAGAATACGTACATTTTCATTATTTAAAACTATGAGCCTAGGAAAAAGGACTGCTAAGAGGTGCATGAAGTCAAACAGGCTGGCTGCCTTGATTCCTTGTGTTCAGCTCAGACATAGGGATTAAAAAGGGCAATGCCTAAAAGTTTCTTCTTTTTTCACTAAAGAAATTAGAAAAAAAAAATTTCAAACGTTTGCGGATGTTGCCACGGTCCGAAAATGGATAGAATTCTTATTGACCCTCAAAAACTTCTACAAATGTGATATTTTACCTTGAATTACAGTTAATTTGGAGTATTGGAATTTACGACATTCCCAGAACATAGAAAAATCATATACTCTTGTAGTCACTGGTTGCATATGTGGATATCGCTGTGGTTTTTGATTTTCACATGGAATTTTGAAATTTTGTCATTTCCTTCTACTTGACATATTCATTTCTCTTTCTATTTTACGGAAGATAAATCACTCTGGTGTAATGGCTTAAATTAGCTAATTTCCGCCGTACTTTGCGTTAATGCGTTCTAGTGTTCTACTTTTTTCGTGCATTTATAAATAAATTGTCGGGCACATGAAATGCAGTTGGCAGTGACCGTGTAACGGAATGTTGACATTTTTTAAAGATTGAAATATCTTTAAAATATCAGAATTTCATCATGATGCATGTGCAATTCTTGAATAAAAGTGTTTTTTTTTCATGCTCTGTTAGTTTATTCGTCTTAATTTTCTTTTTCTCGCGCGGCTTTTCCCTACAGATGGATGAAACTCGCTGCCGAAATATCACAGCCACCCTGCCCGTCTCTCCCCAACCTCAAGTAGTTCAAAGAATTGCCGCTAGATGGCTGCAGCTGCGCGGGAACCCGGCCCTCACGGGAATGCCAGCTCCACCATACGGTTGCTAGTTTCACTTATGTGTTCCCCGGCAACTGGAATGAGGCCTCTCTCCTCCTCTGACAGGTACCTACGAGTACAGTCTGCACGTTTTCTATGTACACTTTCTGTAATATTTTATTGAAAGATCTCACTAGGCAATGACATACAGGGCTTGAAAATATATCACAAGAAAAAATCGCATTCACTCGTCTGGAACCTTTTTGATGAAATACTAGATTTTAATTAGGTGTATCTTTTTACCTTTAATGAACAACAGTCTCAATCGTATTGTCTTTTATTCGAAATTTTCAGATATAGGTACTAAAATGTGAGGTTTGGATATTAATGACTATGATTCATTTTCGAAAGCGATGAAATGAAAACAATTCTTCCCCTTTTTGCATTGTGGATACAAATAGTAATATTGAAGTACAATATTCTAGCTGAACTTTGAATTAAAATTAATTTACTCGTAATTGGCTTTCCATACATTTTTCCTTTATGTCGTCCGAATCAAATAAGGTTATCAAAGTTCCTTTCACAATAATTAAATAATTCTTTATTCCATGCCGTCTTTGTGAGATCGCTGGTTCTTGACTGGTTTTAAATCGAAGTTCAACATAATTATATGTAATTATTTTTTGTGCTCTACATTACGGTCTTCTGCAGACTCAAGATAGTATGTTAGCGTATATTAATGAGAAACCTGGTTGGCGAGTTTCCCGAAGATAAACTATTGGTATAGGTTCTACGTAATTTACAGTGATGACTTAGGCCGTAAAAAATATTTTATTTTTATGAATACTGACGGGAACATTTCGAAGTTTGAAAATTTATTACGATTTTCCACACCTTTCCCGCAGCCAAAAACATCATGAATAAAAATGTTTGTTTTATTGTTTGTTAGTGCTTTCAGTCGCTTTCTACCACATGCAGTAGAGCTTCAAGCAAAATCATCACAGAAAACGATGAAAGTAGGTGGCTGTAAAGAGTGGGTACATTTAATTGAGAAACAGCGAGGATTCTGAACGAAGAACCACTTTGAAGTATGCCTCTAATACAAGCAAAGACATTTTCCTCCTCCAAACTAGCTGTAATTGTAACCGTAGATTGCACTTGTCTTCAAAACCAATGCGTTAGAAAAGGCATTTGAGAGTCTCCTAATAGGTAAATAATGTTTTAATTTTTTTGCATTCAATTAACGGTCCAAAACCCAGACCTTAAATTATATATTTGATAACTAAGCATAGTTTTGTTTGTGATTAAATTAATTCGTTGGCGGCCTCAGAAACCAACAGGCGTGAGGAGCGTTTTTTTTGTAATTTTAAGTCACTAAAAGGTTTTGCGTGATGAATACATGATTTAGAAATATTGATCCTTGCAATATGAAAATAATTTTCAATATTACCATGCCATTTATTTTTTTAATATTGAAAAATGTTAATATTTTATTGTTATCACTTCGCTTTTTTACGATTTTTCAAACATAATGCACATTATTGCATTGCAACTTTCTGGACATGTCGGAGAAAATGGAAAGTAATGACGGTACCTGAACATGTCACTTATGCGATGAAACCGGTAGTACCGTATTAATAAATTGTTGTGAATTTACAAAGTTTGGCTTATTCCTCAAGATAGATGTTCACAAGGTTGAGCCCGATACCATTGAAATGAAAGTAATGCTTAAATGTAAAGGAAATATAGTTTCCCAATCGTTTCTCTCTTGTATATTATCTCTTTCTCTCCTAATTATACCTAGTAACTCAAAGGTAAACTATTATTGTAAGTGTTGAGAAATGTTATTTTCAATGTTTTTTTAATTCATATTCATTTAATTTTATAGTTCATTATATTTTGGCTTTCATTGTTGTGTCGAAATTGTACAACACTAAAATTACCATTAAAAGTGGTATTGAGAAGTACTTAAAGGATTTGGAAATTGTCGGAGGAAAAGTTTTTATGGACTAATTTGTAGAATTTATTTGAGATATATTTGGTCGAATCAATTTTAGTTCCTAATTCAAAAGAGAGAAAGGCTACATCATGTGAGGACTACAGAACAATAATTTTATTTCCCGCGCAGCCTAAGGGGTTATCAGAATCATCAACAAAAGGATGGATAGCCGGGAAAATTATCAAGTAAGGGATGATCATTTTGGTTTCAAGAAGGGGAGAGGCACGTATGATGCAATTGCAGAAATGAAATTACTAATAGAGATCTTGATGTACTGTTTCTTAGATTTCGAAAAGGCGTTCGGTAGAGTTCATTGGGAAAAACTAATGAATGTTTTGTAGAAAATAGGAGTTGATTGTAGAGATAAAAGACTCACGCGCAACCTGTACATGTTTCAGACAACACCGGTGTGAGTGAGGGATGCGGAGTCCGGATGCGCAGTGATAGGAATAGTAATAAGACTAAGGAGGGTGCCCATGATCATATGTGCTGTTGAACGCATGAGAAAGAAATGGTTAACGAGAAATGGGAGCACTGGAAATAGGGAAGAAATTATGTGGATAATTCATAAAATCAGTTAGGCTTACTGATGATCAAGCTTTAGGTTTTCATTCAGCGAAGAGGTTGCAAGAATTGCTTTAGTGTATTGTAAATTCAGTAAGATAGGAATGAGATGAGAATAAATAGAAATGAAATAATGTTTGGAGGGTTTTCCACGAAGAGAGAGGCTAAAATAAACGTTAAAATTATACCGGAGGGTAGAAACTGGAGCAGGTGTTCGTTCAAGTTTCTATCTCGGAAGTGTTTTGGACCTAAATGGTCATAGTAGTACGGACACAAGGAGAAGAATCGCGTTAGGAAAATAAGCTTTTAAAGGGAGGAGGCAGAGATTCTTTCGGGAGAGAGAGCTTCAGCAGCGTTGAGTAAGAATGTTAAAATAAGGCTCGTTAAAACTTTGATTAAAAGCGTAGTAATGCACGGAGCGAAAACATGGTGTGGTTTGAAAGCAGGATGATAGAAGTACATTAGAGGTTTTCGAAATGCGGTTGTGGAGATGGATGGAGAAGGTGAAGTGGACAGAAAGAAAAACAAACGAGGAAGAACTAGGCACGGTGGGGGAGGAGAGGAGATTACTGTGAGAAATTCGAAGAATGCATGAAATAGGATGCCGAGCGTTTTGATTGGCGATAGGATGTTGAAGATTGTGATAGAGGGGAGAACGTTAGGCAAGGATGTAATAAGTATTCGAAGCATAGAATGGGATATTGGGCTGGTTCTTTAGGATACAAGGGAATTGTCGTTGTACCATCCAAAGCCTACCTTAACTGGTAGATTACCTATAATAATATACTCGCCTTAATTTGAAACTAAACCCCCAAAAATCGGGGGACTTTACGTTGGAAGTTCGTCGCTACTGTCGGATTTTGATATTAGGGTATATAGGATATATATTCCTGTTTGATAGTTAGTGTTTGAAAATTTGGGCTTGATGGCAATTTCAGAAGATCACAGTCAAAAGAACCGCGCGTAGTTAGTGGTTCTAATCCGCTAGCGTTTATTAAATAAATTGATTGAACGGGTAAAATATAAGTAGACGCCAAGGGTTCTCTGTTCGCACGTTATTGGAAGGATACAGGTGTTAAATCCTAAGAAGACAAGATATTCCATCTGATTTCTATATAAAAACCAATCTAACTCCCGCTGATAAAAGGAATAAAATACCAATTCCGAATTTTCAAGCTTACTTTGAAGCACGAAATACTCTGTTAAATATTAATGTATCACAACCATTACTAATATGTTCATACGATTGAAGTGCCGATCGGTACCCTAAGCTATGATTAAACCATAAACACAGTAATCAACCCGAAGGTCGGTGTGGTAGGCGATGGTAGAGTTCACCCAGTGCTAAGCCCGATGGAGTGTGAAATTCACACATCAGGGTAGGGGGGCCAGTTCCTTTCCCTGTGTCGATTGCGGTTTCTCAGAAAGATCTGGTATCCGAAAAATCACATACAGTAGCTTGGGTGGAGCTGCAGATGCCCGGAGAGGTTTGCCCGGGCTCTTCTCTTTTCAGCAAAAGTCCAAGGCTTCGAGTTACCGGGCAGGTAAAGCTCCAGTTGGTAACAGTTAGTACTGCAGCAATGTAATTGTAGAAAAAAATTTACAATCAAGACCGGCAGAATGAGTTTCTAGCGAAAGACGCTTTTCTATGAGAAGATGCAAAAGGAAAAATAAATATAGATATATCTTCAAGTAATATTCATCAATTTAATTAATACTATTTTATGATCTTTTTCAAACTAAAGAAGCCCAAGAGGTAAGTTGTGCTTTTTCATAGAATGGACACATGTTCGAACTCCAGAATGTCAACAATTTTTATAATTTAGCGTAGGGAAGCAATGAATTCTATGGTCTCGGGCTCAACTTTGTGGAGGTTCTTGTTCGTTTGAATGAAAATACTTTGTAACTTCCACACAATTTTTATTCGTACTACCGGTTTCAACGCATCGGCGTCATCATCAGGTACCTGATGATGACGCCGATGCGTTGAAACCGGTAGTACGAATAAAAATTGTGTGGGAGTTACAAAGTATTTTCATTCAAACGGTAGGGAAGCAATGATTACTGTACAGATAATACAATCTCATTGTTTCTCGGAAATTTTACTTCTTTTAGCAATTTTAAAGGAGTTAATGTCAAGAGTCGAGCAATCATATATGAAGTAAACTACGTGGTTACGTGCGCATTAATTGAAAGAACAAGACTGGTTTCGAGAATCACCATTATCCGGAGAATATATTTTTAGATACATAAGCATCCGTGTTATTTGGGTGGGAACTTGGGTAAAAATTTAGAACGTGCGCCTAAGGATGGAGTTGATTGTGTTTAGGGTGTTGAAATAATACCTTGCTTTTGGGATGAGAAAACAAGCACAAGGAATGGATATATTAGAAATATATCACTGTCCGCTGGGTAATCGATTTTGTTAACTCCCCCCCCCCTAAATTCAATTATAACTCACAAAAACAAATAAACGAATACTCCTCAAAGCTATGAAAAAAAGCCCTATGAAAAAGTATTACTTAGAACGAGACATTCGTTTTCTATATGAGATTCCTCAAACTGCCCGGAGTACCATTCCTTGAGTGATAAGGTCAATAGCACTTCCATAATATCTCATCTTATCCCTCATAATAGGGTTCTGTTGAAAACCAGGCTCTTAAATAATACAGTTCATACCAGGAACACCCGTTTAGAGGAGGACCGAAAAGTGCCCGTTTTGCAAATACGTTTGCCCTACGAAAGACGGGCCGTAGTTTTCAATTTAGAATAAAAAGAGCTCTCTTATCTGGTTCAAAGTCTTCGCGAAGTGCTTAGAAAACAAGTATGCGCATGTTTTCCCGACCTTTCAAAGTTTTGAAAAGATATGAATTAAATTTCAGCCCCTTCAACAGATTGAAATTTCCCCACAAAACCTTGACCACAGTTTACAAAACCATCCCCATTGTTGTTCCCTTCCACAGAACCTCAAATTCCATTAAGCAGTAATTTTAACCTCACACTTAGCACTAACTAATCCCTAACACACAGTTATTCACCCTTAACTGACCACAAAATTCGCATAAGTATATCATGTTTGTATTATTAACGGTATATTTAAGTGATCTAGATTTTTTGCTTAAACGGTAACAGTTCTTTTGTAAAGGGAAACTAGTACGGATTTAATGCGTTTGTAATTGTCCATACACTTTCAAGTTCTAAAAATACTAATATTTTGATATCTTCCCATACACAATATCCCAAAAAAAAACAATTCCCTCAGAATCACAATCTGCTCATTTCTTATTTTTAGATTTAAGACGATATAAAACAAAAGTCAAATAAAAAGAAATGGGTTTTTTTAATTCGCAACAATAAAACCCCACTTGTACTGCGACTGTACAAACCATGCACAAATTCAGGAAAAAGCAGCATTCACTACCTTTCCTCGTGATACCTGTAACTTCCATTGATAATCCTGGTAACTAAAAAATTACAACGACCTTGAAGGGCAACGGGGTGACCATAGACCACTGGAATCACCGGACCCGTTGGTTCAACGCCAAACGTTCTAACCACTGAGCTACTACGCTTGCCTAGATACTAAGTGCAAATATGCGCCAGTACCGTGCGGCCGATACAAAATCGTAAGCAATAAACGGTAAGAATATGCATTAAATACGGGCAAACGCTCACACACATTTAAATACAATTTTTCAACGATTCTTCAAACTGCAGTAGTAGTAGTTTTGAGGGGAGGCGACCGACAGCTAAGGTCATTTGCGCCATAGGGGATGGATAGGAAAGGATGAAGGGTGGAGAGAAACCCGGCGTCGGCATTAGCCTACTCTTTACGAAAGGCGCCAAGGGGTCCACAGTTTAACGTCCCATCCGACGGACGGCGTACTCACTCAAAGTGCCCTCCACAAAGCACCTCAAGTAGGGATCGAGATACCTCTGAATATTTTTCAGAGGTATCTCGATCCCTACTTGAGGTGCTTTGTGGAGGGCACTTTGAGTGAGTACGCCGTCCGTCGGATGGGACGTTAAACTGTGGACCCCTTGGCGCCTTTCGTAAAGAGTAGGCTAATGCCGACGCCGGGTTTCTCTCCACCCTTCATCCTTTCCTATCCATCCCCTATGGCGCAAATGACCTTAGCTGTCGGTCGCCTCCCCTCAAAACTACTACTACTTCAAACTGCATTCTTTACCGTCGATTCATAAGGTTTAAAGTAGTTGGAAGGAGGAGCTTGGTTTATTTTGGGTTAGGAAATAAGTGTAAGGCCCCCAAGCATCATATTGTGTGGGAGAAATAAAAGGTCTTATCTGACTTGACATTAAATTGTAATTGGCTTCACTTATTGATAACCTCTTTCGTTCTCGTTTATACAACTATCAAGTACTAACGATTAATAACAAAGGGTATTTTGTTCAAAAACTGCAACATGAATTGTTCCAATACTCCAATAATATCGAATAGCTTCAGGAGCATCTCCAACTATTGGATGCGTCTCCAACTATATCTATGCGGGCATTATTGATTACGGATTACATGTAAATGAGCAAAGAAGCAACTTAATTGAGACTATGTTAGCTGACAATGGATGCTTAATAATTGAATGTCACATACCTATGTGTGTGTATCTCATACCGATGCGTAGCTAGTGCCGATTCCTCCCTAGGGTAAAGATAAAACTTCTTTGATGCACAGAATTCGATGAGATGTAGCAAACGTCGCGGCATTGCAAAGTCTACTCTTCCCATGTGGCGCCTTGAATCATTCCGTTACATGATAAAACAATGTAAAAGCTGATCTCATTCATTTATATAGCTTATTATGCCACCACGTCAGGCAATAACTGGGTACGATTTGAGCCTACTACGCGCCAGTAAATATAAAAGCACCATAATGCAACAATTTCAGAGCGTAAAAATCATTCGCCTTGACTGGGACTCGAACCCAGATCCCTCAATATCCGGTCGAGTGCTTTAGCCACTTAAGCTACCGAGGCGTCCTCTTAAACTCTGAAATTTTGGGGCTTTTAATTGTTGCATTATAATGCACATTAGCGGATGACTCCGTTAAAAGTTACTGTTGCGGCATCTCCCGCAGTTTCTTTGGAATTTGTCAAAGGGAAAACACCATACGTGTTTAAAGTTGGCTTTAACCTCGTGGACAGTGGCGCCTCGCGCACGACTACGAATGCATGTGACATTGTATGTACGGTATTTCGTCATAACATCTAGTTCCTTTAAAAGCCCCAAAATTTCAGAGTTTAAGAGGACGCCTCGGTAGCTTAAGTGGCTAAAGCACTCGACCGGATATTGAGGGATCTGGGTTCGAGTCCCAGTCAAGGCGAATGATTTTTACGCTCTGAAATTGTTGCATTATAATGCACATTAGCGGATGACTCCGTTAAAAGTTACTGTTGCGGCATCTCCCGCAGTTTCTTTGGAATTTATAAAAGCACCAGCCTATAGGGAATTGAGAACTGGCAGAAGAAAGTGAGCAAATTCCAACCGAATCTTATGCAGAGTAATGTTGAGAAGTTCATTTTTTACCATTAAGTTCTCTGAGATACCATTTTTCTTAAGGCTTTCACTATTCTATATATATCGCGAAAAAACATGAAAAGAGCTTAATGCAAGGGTACCATCAGATAATACCCTCATAAATGTAAAATTTTATGCATAGCATTCAATTCATGCGAAGTGAAGAAATAAGATAAACAAACATTTTTTAAATATCTGTTAAAGAAGTGACTTAGCTACGCTAAAATTTGATTTGATCAGTGATTGTGAGAAAATCTATTAAACCTCTTACCAACGCCGTTTCAAATTAATCTTTTTCCAATTTTCCCGATTCTAGCAACGGTCGTAAATAATGGATAAACAAGGATACCTTCAATGTAACTCTACAAATATCCTGTGCATAATACCATAAAGTTAACTTACTATTCATTCTTTATACAATAATAACTGAAATATTCCCATTTTGGTTCCAGGGTGTAACCTCCCACAATAATATACAATATTGCCGTGAAGAGGCAGCAAACTGAAATCAAGGAAATGACATGATACGAATTAAAATAATGAAAAAGAAATTAGAATAATGGATTGCCACTTATTTCGGGTTACAATAAACCCTGTCTTTCCCAGTATTACAGACCAAAATTTATGTTTAGGAAGGAAGAAATATCCATTCACTTTTTTAAGAGTAGATTTTCTGTACTGATAATAATTTATAACCACCGTATCAACGTTATTTAAACGGGCCATTCTGAGTTTTCCCTAGGAATTCATGACCACTTCAAGGCATGTATAAAAAGCATCGGTAACAATGTTTTCCTGACGTTGGCATGAAGTACTGAATTCAGATCATCGGTTAAGTGTGCGCATCATCGCAGATCGTGTTGGCATTGATGACAGTGCATACTGTTATCATTGAAAATTTGGCCATGTGTAAGATCGGCGCTAAGCTCGTCTCGAAGGTGTTGACGGACGTTTAAGAGCAGAGTCGAGTGTCTGCTTGCGAAGACCTTCTTCAACCACATCGCGACTATTCCCCAACCCCCTTACAGTCCCGACTTGGTACCGGCAGACTATTTCCTACTCCCACAAGTGAAATCCTCCCTCAAAGGACACCACCATGGGACGCTAAATTCCGCCAAAGAAGCTTGCACGCGTACCCATAAGGACCTTCTGGAATCCGCCTACCAGGGAGCCTTGGAAAACCACGAGTCGTGGAAAAGTCGCTGGCAAAAGTGTGTCGACGCTCAAGGGATGTAATTTTCCCGATACTTTTTATACAAGCAATGTATGCATAATACCTCGGAACTTTCAGCAGGCAGCACACTTTAATATGATGATTTAACCTTCATAAAATATTATTTTCACGCATCTTCAAATTCAATGTGTACCACAAAAATGACTTCATTTAAAGATATCTTAGTAATACTTTCAACTATGGAAACAAAAATCGAATAATTCTAGTCAATCGAAAATTATTCCAGATGGTAAATTACGAATGTAACCTTTCTATTCTCAATATTATGATAAACTATGAAGTACCTTCACTTCTCAATTTCAGAAAGAAATAGTTCATGAAAACTTTTGCTTATTTCGTTGAGATCAGGCAAGACAAATTGGAAACGAAATCTCACACATTGTATCTCCATGTACAACATCGAACATGTTTTCCACTATTCTGTCCAAGGGAGAGAAAATAAATAGACCTTTCTAACTATTTTCCCAACGTTCCTCGATATTTCCCAGTATCTTGAACATTTAAATCGATAGGAAAAAAGCTATAACTAAAATTAGCAGAAGAGAAAACCTTTAGGATGACACTGTGCTTCGGGGACCAATTAGAAACCGTGAATAATTTCACCAATATAATAACCTAGATAACATGGAAACGAAGATGCTTTTTAAACGAACAGAGATTTTAAGCTAATAAGACATTGACTACGAGAAAGCTATTACAAGTTAAGAAAAAGATATTTATGGACGCAGTTAGTTTGAAAATATATATTGATCGTTAAATTTAATGGATTATAGACATAGACCATAGAAAAACGTTCCAGAAAGGGCTTTGAAACCTGGTACGGGAAATGGATACTGATTACTAAATGTGCAGCTGAAATGAATTACCATAAAGTCAACGGAGGAAGAAGAAATGATGAAAAACTAATATGGCGTACCATAACAAAGAAGACTATGAAGGTAGGACGTGCATGAAATAATGGGTCTGTTTAGAATATGTTGGAGGGGAAAGGAGAAAATTTCCCACGGAAAATGAGCGAATCCATATTCCAAATTAATTGGGATTTGGGTCAGAAACGTTGTTACGAAGTATTAAATAGGAAAGCATTAAAAGTAAGAAAATGAAAAATAAAACCTCCATGTCTCGAGCAAACAAAGTGGTTTGCTGGGAAACTTATCCCACGACGAGCATCAACTTACCGCTTTCACATTTAATTCCTCGCAGTGATTTGCTAAGAGATAGAGCCAGGCGCTGGTGATCAACCTCAAGGAACGCAATCACAATCTACTCGACATGGGTAACACTCAAGAACATCTACAATCGCATACTGTACACAAACCTGTAGCTGTTAACGGGAAAATAAATGCCATGACCTCACTCACAATACCTTTGAATACCATTGGAAAGGTTCACCACAATTGCATTTTCCACGGCAAGACTTTCTCAGACGTGGTTAACGAGAATGCGAATCCAACGCCACTAACACATTCAAAGAATTTAAAACACCCTTTGGAATACAAAACGGAATGAGCATACGAAAGGCTATGAACTAAGCTCAAGAAATTTATATTATACATGGATTGCAAAGAAGCATAGAGGCTTTAAAAGCGAGTACTTCTGGCATTTATTTTTAGGCAAGCAAAAAATAAAGGGTGGAACAACAATCACAATGAATGCACAACAATCAATTTTTTGCGCAGGGCGACACGCGTATTTCTGTCTCCAAACAACCCTTATCGCCTAAAATAAGTTACAAGGATGGCATTTCCCCTAAAAGGACTTGGTTTACACGTAGCATAGTTTTTTTTAATTATTCGAGGGTAGACATCAAATACACTAGGCAGAACTGATATGTTTTCTGATTTGAACTCCTCAAGGTTTTCAACCACAGAAAATTAATATCCCAAATCATTCCACCGGTTACATATGTTCCCGCACCAGGGAGGAATGTGCATAGTTCGTTGCATAAATTGAACATCTGCCTAGAATTCATTTATCAGTAACATTTACCATTTTTGCCAGTGAAACGATAGTTACGGCTAATTGGAACTGCACTGAGATACAAAATGAATGGATTAAAAATGGATAAGAGAAGGAAATGGGAAAGGTTGACACAGAATTAGGAAGGTGACAAAACAGTATATAACCATTAACACGAGGCAAAAAAACTAATAGGGCAGGAGGAACAATATAGAAACCACAGAGCGAGAGGATGAAGAGTTTACAGTAGTATGTTGAAATGATGAGCCATGCAAGTTTGGAGGGATTTGTCGGGATTTAAAAAACGAAATTAGATATAAGAAAATTAGAGATAATACGTGAACAACATACAAATAAGCCGAACACATTCTGACAGCATGGAAAGATATTATCTATTGAACAAATTAGACCTGAGGACGATGAGAATATCTTGGGTCCAGTATTGCACGACGGTTAAAAAGAAAAGTCATTAAAGGAAATGAAATTGAAAAAAGTTACATAAATGAATTACATGCTTGCAGAAGCAATCAGGACTTGAGGAAAACTTGAGATTCTATGCATATATTAAAAGAATTCATCCGGGAGAACTAGGACCAGAATTTTTCTCACGATCATTTTTGATGCTATTTCAAAAAAGGGAAAAAGCAGTATTATGAGAGGAGTCCTATTTTAGTTTGATATCATACTGAGGTTGCAGTTAGGATCATCAAAAAAAGATTGGTGAAGAGGGAAAATACTACTTAGGAGAACATCAGTTTGGAATTAGAATGTCGATTAGTACGCCTGATGCAATCGAAGCAATGCCACTGTAGAAATGTACAAAAACCATAACCAGAATTCATTTGTATTCTCTTTGAATGTTGAGGTGGCGTTCGATAGAACCTGTGAAGAAGATTAATGAACGGTATGTAGAAGACAGGAGTAGGAGAAATAAACGATCCGGAACCCATACAGGCGATACTGTATAATTATTTAAAAAACGGATCATCAGTATTGACAGTTGTTGCCTCTAGAGTAAAACTGGACTTGTCCATTAGCACTAGTTTTTCTCAATATTTATACGGATGAACTCTGTCACATATACATGGGAAGACCTGCAAGTAAAGTGATCGGAGGGAAACTGAAATGATCATTTGATTATCCCGTCAGCCAAAGGATTACAAGAGTTTTGCGCGTATAAAGAAATCCGTGTGATAGATATGCATGAGAAGAATAATAGGGAAAACAAAGGGACTGGCTAAAAAATTATAAAGTCTAAGGTAAACAATTTTGTGGGTCATAAACTAGAATAGGTAATGTACACACTTTAAGATTTTTTCGATGAAAGTTGATTAACTATTGAGAATATTAATAAAACTATTGAGTTAAGCAAAGACGCCTTGACAAAGAGAAGGCAGTTGATAAGGGCAGCTTGAGCAAAATTTTAAAGAGGGGCTGGTGAAATCTTCAATATGGGACGCAGTTTTACATGGTTCGCAAACCTGGTCTTTGGATAAATATTTAAGCGCATATTGGAAGTTTGAAGTATGGGAGTATAGTGGTAGTGGAGAAGGATGGAAAAAATAAAAATTAACGGAAAGAAACACAAACGAAGAAGTGACATGGTGAGCAAAGAGAAAAGGTTGTAGAGGGAAATACGAAGGAGGAGGGGAGAATGTTGGGCAAGGAAGGTAGCGAAAGGAAACAGGCATGTCGAATAAAATTAAGAGCGGTAGAAAATATGCAGATCTGAAACATGGTTTAATGCAATATGCAATATGGGTTATTAATGAATTTGATATAATGTATCACAGTATTCCATTGAAGTTAGCAATGCATAGTCCCTGGGTCCATCAAAGTATTATCCTAACCTAGTGCACGGTCTGCCCCAAAAATAAGTAGAATGACATTTTCTTGCCGACGAGGACGGCTGGAGTGAGGTAATTTGTTTTCCGGGAAAGGTGGTGGATGGTCTTGGGAAAGCATAGTGACCCGCGTCAGTTATCTTCGGGATGTCACATTGCGCAGGTCGCTGTCAGACTGGATCCTCTGTTCGAGGGTCGCGCGACGAATTCACGATGCCACTTTCCATGGATGCCACTTCCAACGATACGCGATAAAATTATTTATTAAGCTCCAAAAACGGGTTCGATAATCATGACCATGTTTAAGGAATGGTTTTTGGCTGGTACAAGATGTTCCGGGAGGGTGGAGAGGAGGCTGATGACGAGGAACGCCCTGGACGTCCGTCAACGACGAGGTGCGACGAAAATGAGATAACATTTAAGACAAGCTCACTTCTGATCGATGTCCGAAGGTATTGGAATGTTAGCATTAGAGTGTAAAATTCAAAAATCCACAGCGCATAGCATTCTTACCGAAGATTTAGTCATGAGAAAGGTGTGCGCCAAGATGATGTCGGAAAATCAGAAGGCTGCTCGTGTGACATACTCCCATGATCTCTTGGACCGCTGTGAAAGTGACCTACAGCCTTTAAGTATCACCACATCAATTTATTTTGTTCCCATACATTAAAATGAATTTTAAAGGCAACTATTCTGGAACGCTTTACAACGCCAAACAGGCCGTAATGAGGCGCCTGAATGAGGTTCCCGTCGACGCCTTCCAGGAGGCGTATGGCGACTGGCAGAAACGTATTCTAAATAATTTTAGTGATTTGTATTTGATCATCAATACATTTTTTCCGTATTTATTCTACTTATTTTTCGGTCATGGGCATTGTAGACTAGTTAATAATAATATGTAACATCGGGGCAAACCTTAGTACGCCCAAAAGCGATTACTTATCTCTGACTTTAGATTTTTAAGCCCACAATGGCTACTAAATATTCTTAGATTGAATTGATATTCCAATAGAAAGGAACAAGTTCTAGTAAGTAAAGGGCTACACTGGAAACTAAATTACTTGAGTCAACTGACTCAAGTAATGACTTACGGACGTTTCGGAGGCTCGATATCTGACGTATGCAGTAGTGAAGCAATTAGTATAGGGGGATCGAGATGGTGCCGTGGCTATCGTACTGGCTTCCCACCCAGAGGGCCCGGGTTCAAATCCCAGCGTTTTGAATATTTTGATATCTCGATCCCTACTTGAGGTGTGGAGGGCACTTTGAGTGAGTACGCCGTCCGTCGGATGGGACGTTAAGCTACGGACCCCTTGGCGCCTTTCGTAAAGAGGAGGCTAATGCCGACGCCGGGTTTCTCTCCACCCTTCATCCTTTCCTGTCCATCCCTAATGGCGCAAATGACCTCAGCTGTCGGTTGCCTCCCCTAAATACTACTACTACTTCTACAATTCGTATAGAACGAGCTCACTCATTCTTCCGCTGAAAATAAGGCCCCCTAGAGACTTTTCGGTTGGTTGTTTGTTTTCTTTTGTCTATCTTTCTTTATCGTTAGCACAACCACTGAGTGCATGTATGAATAATCATGCAAGCTGATAAATGAGCATCTATTTCAAGATTTGCCTAAGTTTAAATACAAATAACATGTGCTTCCTCAATATTTGATGTTTACAACCAGACAAAGTTATTTCTAAATTATAGAAATTCATTATCTCAATAACCATTCGCAACTCTAAAAAAAAAATAACAAAAAAATGAGTAGTTTCAGGCGTGATGTGGTGGAATTCGGACATAATAAAGAAAAGATAGTAACAATTTTTCACTGGATAAGTTTAATAGCACGACCCAGTTTCGATGTATTACATCATCTTCTGGTCTGATCTGAAAATGATGTAATACGAGGTCTGATCAAAAAGTATCGCGAATTTTGAATGTTCGCGGGTTTCGTATATTTGATTTTTGAGTTTTTTGGGGCGTTATGTATTGTACTTATGCCGAAAAGTTCGGCCATTTTGAATGTTCCGTTGATTTGTGATAGTTGTTTTGTTGGGACGTGTTTTGTCTTGTCTTCGATTTTTGCCTGTTTCAAAAAATGGATCAAAGAGTCTGTATCAAATTTTGTGTCAAAAACGAAACTAAGTGCGCGGGCGCATTCCGAATATTGACTGTGGCATATGGAGAAGCTACCTTGGACCGAAGCAACGTTTATTGGTGGGACAAAATGTTCTCAGAGGGCCGAGAAGACGTAAACGACGAAGAGCGTGCCGGACGTCCGAGCACGTCAACAACAGACGAAAAAATTGATGAATTGATGAAAATAGTATTGGCCAATCTTCGAATTGCCGTTGCTGGAATGTCGCTGAGGACCTTAACATATCGATTGGCCCCTGCTATTCGATTTTTACCAATGATTTGGGTAAAACACGTGTCGCCGCGAAATTTGTACCAAAATTCCTCAATTTCGACCAAAAACAGCAACGCATTACCATTGCTAATGAGGTGTTGGACTCGTTCCGCGACGACCCAAATTTGCTCATAACTGGTGAAAAATCATGGGTTGATGGTTATAACGTGGAAACTAAAGCTCAATCATCCCAATGGAAGCTGCAGCACGAGCCAAGACCGAAAATAGCGCGCCAAGTTCGGTCGAGTTTGAAAGTTTTGCTTACAGTTTTCTTCGATTGCAGGGGTATGGTGCATCATGAGTTCTTGCCACAGGGTAGAACGGTGAATAAAGAATATTACCTGCAGGTTATGCGCAATTTGCGCGAAGCAATCCACCACAAACGCCTAGATTTGTGGAAGATCAAAAATTGGTTTTTGAACCATGACAACCACCCTCCTCACACATCGTTGCTTGTGCGCGAATTTTTGGCCAAGAACAACACACCAATCATGCCTCAGCCACCGTATTCCCCAGGTCTGGCTCCCAGTGACTTTTTCTTGTTCCCGAAACTGAAGAGGCCCATGAAAGCACGACGCTACGCTACGATTGTTGAGATGAAGCCTGCATCGAAAGAGGAGCTGAACAAGATCACAAAAAATGATTTTCTGAAGTGCTTCGAGGATTGGAAAAAACGTTGGCACAAGTGTATAATACCTAATGGGGATTACTTTGAAGGGAAATAATAGATATTCATGAACAAATACATGATTTTTGAAAAAACCACAACAGTTGGGATACTTTTTGAAGAGACCTTGTAAACTAGGTCGTGCTACTAAACTCATCTAGAGGAAAATTGTTACTATCCTTTCTTTATTATAACAGAAAATATTAAAACCCCGATAAACTGCTTAGTAAATAAAATATTTTAACAATACCACTTATTATGAATCAACAAATCGTAATCCTGGGAAATTAATGAGAATCTATGTGAGTGAAACTCGATACAGAACCTGCAGAGTGAATTTGTGGACTCAACTGAGAAGATTAAAGGTTATGAATTAAAATATATGTAATAAATAGTTGTCCAATTCATTAAAAATTGTAATGACGGGAAGAAAATTCCATACGGTGACGGAGGTACTGAAATTAAAATTTACTGGTTTAATACTGAATACCAAATAAACTATTCCAACCCCATAGCGCATTCATATTGGAGCTATAAAGAATTTAAGGAGCAATGAATACGAAAATAAACCAGGAAATGAAATCTTTCTCCCTTACGGTAACCGCCACCAGAAGCGCAAGAAACAATTATTACCGATCAAATAAGGAATTCTCATTGATGCCTGGTAACTTAACTCGGCCTGTGATCCAATTAGGGTGGCAACGGATGTCCTCACTGCCAACTGATCGCTACGATATGAAAATGAAAAGACAGACAGTTCGACGAAAAATTCTCAATTAGCAATAGTATGGACATATATTTCAAAGCAATTAACTTATTCTTCCAGCCTAGGACTTAGCTGAGCAAGGGAAATTAAGGGAGAGAGGTGCAACGAGAAGTGAAATACTCTAAGGCGTATACTCATCTGTCCCCTACTCTCATCATGCCTTGTAATACAGTATCAAGAAGGGAGGTACATTTCAGTTCCTTGGGTCGATTGGCCTTTTTAATCTCATTTAATCTTCCATACCCAAAACAACGGTAAACACTACCCCAAAAGCCAAATACAGCTGCCATGACTTATTAAATCCATACACCCACACACACACACACCCCCACACACACACACAAAGTCGGGAGTGGTATACTATAAGGTCTTTGTATATTGCCTCATACAAACTTTGTGGTTTTGAAGAATATTTTTGTTGGACTCAACTTACGATTTTTACCATTTAAAAGTTTGAAAAAATCATCTATTTAATGAGGAAAATATAGAGAATACAGCATTTTTTAATGTGAGATGAACGTAAAATAAAAAGAACGACCATCAGAATTTCACCATACGACCTCAAAAATATCAAATTAAAGCTTGAGCGCACACAATCAGGGGTCAGATGAATTATCGTTGCATTTAAATACTCAACAATAATTAAACAAATCATGAAATTACCTTAACTCTTCCTCGCCGAAAATTAGGTAATTTACGACAAACAAATTGTATCTACAATATTAAGCTACAATATTTATTAATATTTTTAGCGTGCAAATCATTTTTATTTCAACAATTACTCAAAATTATATACGTGAACATATCAATTTGTGAAGAATTACTTCGTTGAAATAATTTTAATATTTGTCATCTTCCCATAAGAAATTGAGGGTCTAATTTCCTAATGTCTTCCCTTTTCACTCCGTCTCCTCGCTCTGTCGCCTGCAGCCGCTTGTGAGTTTTGATCGGCCACACCAGGGAGTTAGTTCCAGGGAATACAACTGCTCCTGTGGGCGGTCAACATCCCTCCCCTTCTCTGGTGCAACCAAGTGAGAGAGCCGAGAGCGCTTTCAAGAACGTACATTTATCGTGCGAGTCTAATTGAGGCGGAAGGTTGGAGAGCAGTCTGCTCTATGATAATCATGTTTAGCGTAAACTTTGCTTGCCCTATAGAGTGGTGACTCGTCCACATGTGACATGAACATGACTTTCTAAAGCTTCACACACCATTGAACCAAAAATTGAAATCTGGCTAAGAGAATTAAAATAGATATTTTTATGTAAGGAAAGGAAATGAATTGGTGACCCCCCTGAAATGTGGACCTCTTATAGGCCTTCTCTTCTTCTATTTTATTCTCAATGCATGAACCGTTTTTTGGGCTTAAAGCCGTGAGAAATTCATGCATTACTGTAAAAATAAAATATTTAATCCGAATCTAAATCCCAGTTTGAAATCTGCGGGTATTGGGTGAAATAGTTCAGTGCGTTTCATAGATTAACATGTTTGAATCTCATCCTGAGCTACCACTTTTATACGCGGTAGCTTAAAACAATGCATATTGTAGCGTTGATCCTCAAGATTTCAGAAATCGCATATAAATCCTGCGAAAGGTCAGCATATCTTAAGCCAAATGCTAAGTGGTTAGCTCAACCCATATGAAATAAATCAAAGAGTATGCCACGTTACTGCAGCTGTTAAACACGTCCGCTTTATAATATATTGAATCTTTTACCTAAAGGCCATTTTTAAGTAAGACCCGTCACAAACGATCGATACTTAGTTTCCAAATCTTCTGATATGTATAAGAGAAAAGTGTCGAGCTCCTTTGAGATAGCAGTAAACGGTAAGAAGTTCGTACTGGTCATCTTGATTCCCCTCTTAAGAATCTGTTATCGATGAGACGAAGTTTGACTTTATTTCCGTTGCCTCCCATTATAATCAGAAAGCAAAGCGTTGACATACCCTCATTTCGTACGTCCGAGCAGTGTCCCCAAAGGAATGAGTAAAGTTCAACTACTTGCCTCACCGTGCCAGTATTTTGTCGCTAAAAATCTCACTGTTTGGCTTACGTTCAAGAGCGCATACAGAGAGTACCTGTCAAGCATATGCATAATAACTTGACAGGATACTAAAATAAATAATTATAGACATCGGCGTGCTTGTGATTTTGCAAAATCATAGGTGCCTTTCTAAGGATTTTCAATTTCGTTTCAATTATTTTACAGGATTGTAATTCTCAACAGAAAAATAATAAAGAACTTTGAGAAAATCTCAGATACGCGATTATTTGATTTCCACGCACCGTATCACTCAATCGTGCTAGTTTAATAACTTTTCCAATGCAGAGGTCCATACTAAACGATTCCAAGGAATGAGTCAAGAACTTAAAAATGACTTCGATTCCGCTATGCAGTGGTAGCCTTGCCTCTCCCATTGATGGGCACGACCCAGCACGCCTCTGCTCCATGAATAATGCCACTTTTGATTCATGCTGCTTATAAAAAAGTAATGGGATCAAAAATTAGCTAAAGAGTCGAAAATTAACCTATTTACGAGACTCAATCGACCGAACGCCCAGCATACTTCGTACCGTACTTCGAAAACCTTCGGGAGAGTACTACATTAACATCTACATAAAACCCCGCAAGCCGCCGCAAAGGCGTTGGGCGGGGACTACAGATTCAGTTACAGCACATGATGACAGTGGAATAATAAATGCAGAGTATTTTAGGCATATGGTTGACACTGGCTATGGTCACTCATGTCCGATTAATCATTAGCGTAATGGCCACTCGACTACCCACTCTCCAAGCACTCCCAACCACAGCGTATACCTATCAGGTAAAGGAGAAAAGTCTGCAATATGTAACCAGATTTTCTACAAGATTATGTATGCGGGAGTTAACCTTTCAGAATTTATTTCAAATTTGAATTGTTTTCGTAAAATACGCTATACCAATGTTTCTAAATAATATTTTAATAAGTATATAAAATGACACATACCACGTCAGCCAGAGGTTTCGAACGCGGGTTCTCTGCAAAAAATGCCTTAGTTTAGCGTGCGTGACTCCTACACTTAAAGCCATGAGCGTCATTGCCCTCACAGTCGCCATTTGGCTGCGCATGGCAAAATATTTGAAGCGGACTTCATATTCCACCGCAAAATGCCGTCCACATATAAGCCCCCTTCCTACAGGGTCCGTACAATAAGTATCGTGACTGGTTCGCTGTAGCCTTAAAGGAACGGTGGATGGGGGTTCGACCGGTCGGCTCGGTAGAAGAGTGCCCCACCACTGAGGTGCACTTAAGTTCAGTCGCCTCCGGGCAGGTGTTGAAACAGGAGGTGGATTTGTGTGACGTGTGATTGTTAGTGGTGTTGTCGCGCCAGCATGGAGCGCACGGTCGAGCAACGCTACGCTGTGAAGATTTGCGTCAAACTCGGGAAATCCGCGTCGAAGACCCTTGAACTCATTAACCAGGTTTATGAGGATGAAGCCTTAAGCCGCACAAGAGTTTTTGAGTGGCACAAAGTGTTTAAGGAAGGCCAAGAAGGTCTAACGTGCTCTTCCTAGACGACCACCGCGTTGGACGCCCGATGACCGCTCGAACCGATGCTCAGGTGGCCAAAGTGAAAAACATTTTGGATTATGATAGGCGTTTAACCATCATCCTCATCAGTGAGGAGACCGGCATTTCATCCGGAACCGTCCACACCATTGTAACAGAGGTTCCTGCAATGTGGAAAGTGTGCGCGAAGCTGTTGCCGAAAGTCTTGAGCGAGGAACAAAAACTGCCGCAGGTAGAAATTTCTCAAGAAATTTTGGACTGACTCCAGGAAGATGAAGATTTTGTCGACAGCGTTATTATCTTAAAGGTTAGATCAAAAGGAGCTCAAAGGATATCGGTTCGACTCCATCGAGGCGGTTCAAGAATTGCGGTAACCGACTTCCAGCGGGCTTTTGACGAGTGGCAGACGCGCCGAACTAAGTGTATCGATGCAGGTGGAATGTATTTTGAATATTATTAAGTAATTGTAATGATAACTGCAAAACATTTTGATTTTTGGAACCAGTCCCGATACTTATTGTATGGACCCTGTACATTCGATAATTTCCTCTGCCACCCGCCACCTACCCCCGCATTCAAATCTCCCCTCGCTATGTTCTAAATTCTTCAAGGAGAGTACAATGGTAATAATTTCGTTCAACTCCCTTTGATTACTTGTCGGCAGTAATATTGAAGGTTCGATTACTCCTTTATTCATTAGGCTAAGAATCGAGTTTCAGCTATCCTACCACATCGAATTGTTCAAAACTGACTGTCATAAACTAAATCAGGCATACTCTAACGTTATGCATTAATGGTGCAATTCCCTTAGATGTTTTCCGCCATATCTGTTAGGCAGCAAAACCTTACCACAATCAAAAGTTTCCTCCCAAATAATCCTCCGCATCATTCCGTAATTCAACTTCCGACCGCGCGCATCGGAAGCATTCGTCCACAACCGCGCCGAACCTAGGTCACTAATAGCCCAGCAGCCGGAGCCATGGTCCTCCCATCGCCTCCGAGCCGTGAACCTATTATCATAAAACAATCTGTGATAGTCAAATATGGACGCATGTGAGCAAAACTGTAATCTTGTTCACTCTCTCCACGCATGACTTTCTGATTTATCTTGGCTATGGACAAGTTAAAACTAAAACGGAGACTTTATCTTTGTTTCACCGTCGAGCTTGTGATACTTTTTGTTAACCTTTTACATAAATAATACTTTAAGTGGCAAAGGCCATGAGAAATTATATTCATGATGAATGAAAACTTTCACCATTATGATTACTTTTGGAAACCTTCTCGTTTGTTCAGGGGGTTTGAAATAGTTCTCAAAAAATTTTTCAAAATAAAAAATTTGACGGCTTGAGGATATTACTATTTAGTAATTTTTCAGGGTGCCCACATTTTCTGAGAGATTCATGTAGCTGGTCCAAGTATTTCTCCCAATACACTCCCCTCCCCAAAACAAACCGCCCAAAATGCCCTAATCTTATCACTACTTTCTTCCCCGTAACACACAAAATTAAACATCTAATCCGCGACCTCTTCCCAGTTATCAATAACACTCAGTCCACATCACTTTTATTCCCACACTGTTCCTCTGTTTCGTTTAAACGCCCGTCGAACTTGCGAGACATCTTCGAGTCCACAAAACCAACTGCAAGCACCCTCGTCTCTCCCACGCCCCTATCCGCACCATGCAACCGCCCACGCTGCAAATGCTGTCATCTTTTAAGACCCCCCCCGCACTAAGTACCAACCACTCGCCACCTGTACCTCAGAAAATATTATATATCGCCTCTCCTGTAACTTCTGCCCTGCCTTCTACGTGGGCGAATGCACGACCGCACTTTCCCTCCGCATGAATAACCACTGATATTCCACCAAATCTCCCACCTTTCTTAATTATCCCATCCCTACTCACACTGCTTCCCACAACCAATCTTTTGACGACTGCTTCTCCGTTTCGGTGATTGAAATCCTTCCCAAATCTGCCAGTATAATAGAGGTGAGAACCCGCGAGATGGCGCATATCTGGGTGGCCCAATCATTTAAACCGCCCGGGCTGAACCAAGCCCACTGAATGCATCATATGGCTGCCTACATATCCTTTCCCTTGTTCATTTCCTATTGGTCCCTTACCTCCTCTTCCCCCACCTCTCCCCCGCACATGTTCTCTCCGCTCTCCCCCGAGAACGCCATTCTGAAGACGACAGCCGAGCTGTCGAAACGTCAAATAACAAATTGTGTCCTTTCTTTGTGTCTCTATATTCTAAAAATCTACATGTGTTTTATTTATATATATATATATACACACACACACACACACACACGAGGGTCATCCGGAAAGTAGTACCCGTTCGTGAAATAAAGACACAAAAGTAAATATTAACAAACATAAAAAATTTTATTTGAAAGAGGATACTTTAAACTACTTCTCAACATAATCTCCAAGCAAATTAAGGCATTTGTCTTAACGTGTGACAAGTTTCTGTATTCCTGCTGCATAGTCCTTCGCCGCCAGCTCATTGAGATACGCGAGGGACCCATCTTGCACAAATTTTTGCATAATGCAGATGGTGTTTAACAATTTCATGAACAATTGTTCGAGAAACATTGGGAAAATGCTCACAGATGTCATCAATTGTGACGCGCCGATCGTTCCTCACGAATTCGTCAACTGAGCTCACCAGTTGGTCTGTAATGACAGACGGTCTCTCCGAACGCTCATCGTCGTGTGTGTTCCCCCTCCCCATGTTGAAGTTGCGACACCACCGCCGAACAGACGACTCGTCCATTACATTGTCTCCATACACCTCCTTTAATTGGCGATGAATATCACATGGGCGAACGTTTCTTGCATTGAGGAATTTAATCACTGCCCTCACTTCACAACTGGCGGCGTTCTCAATTTTTTTAAACATTGTAAACAATCACAGAAACAACACATGCAATGCTAGCGTCACGCAACTTGGCTCAGAGAAGGCAGACAAGCCACTGAAGCTATCTGACCTCGTCCAGCGGCTACTCGCGTCGTCAGCACTTCATGCGGCACGAACGGGTACTACTTTCCGGATGACCCTCGTATATAAACCATAATCACAGTGATCAACCCGAAGGTCGGTTTGGTAGGTGATGGTTGAGATCACCCAGTACTAATCCCGACGCCGCGTGAAATTCACACAACAGAGTAGGGGAGCCAGTTCCTTTCCCTGTGCAGGTTATGGTTTCCTAAGAAGACCTGGTACCCAAAAAATCACTTAGCTTGGGTGGAGCTGCAGGTGCCCAGATTGCCTTGCCCGGGAATCGAACCCAGGCCCCTCCAGAAATAATCACAAGGGAGAAAATCCTATACCAATAAAAATAATTAAGAACAACTCCAATACCAGTGCCTGGTGCATATTCTTCCTCCAAGTTCAAGTTCTCATTTGATTCTCTCCCCGTAGATGGTCACCTGGTGACCGAAATACCGGTATTGGAGTTCTTCTTAATTATTTTTATTGGCTATAGGATTTTCTCCCTTGTGATTATTTCCAGGCCCCTCCGGTCAGCAGTCTAACGCTCTACCCCCCGGACTACCGCGACCCACAAACTTCATCATTTGTTTTCTTCTCTGTCCATTTCACCTTCTCCATTCTTCTCCGCACCCACATTTCAAAAGCCTCCAGTTTACGTCTATCCTCCTGCTTCAATGACCACGTTACCGCGCCGTACATAGCTACGCTCCATATCAAAGTTTTTAGGAGCCTTTTCTTAACATCCTTACTCAACGTCCCTGTCATCAACTCCCTCCTCCTTGTGAAAGCCTCTTTGCCTAGCGCGATTCTTCTCCTTACGTCCCTACTACTTTGACCGAGTTGGTCCAAAACACTACCAAGATACGTAAACTGTTCTACCTGCTCTAGTTTTTGCCCTTCTATTTTAATGTTTAGATTAGCTTTTTCTTTCTAGAAAATCGCATAACCTTTGTTTTATTAATATTGATTCTCATCCCATACCTGTCGCACTGAATTTCCTATTCACTAGGCAATGCTTGCAGCCCCTTGGCTGACTGACAAACTAAAGCTAGGTCATCAGTATATCTAACTGATTTTACGAATTCCCCGCCCACTTTCATTCCTACCTGGAGTTCTTCCCATGCCTCTTTAACCATTTCCTCTGCATACAGGTTGAACAGCAACGGTGATAATTGGCAACCCTGCCTTACACCTCTTCCTAACACTGCCCAACCGGACTCTTCGTTCCCCACTCGTATCTGAGCAGTCGGAGACATGTACTGGTTGCGGATTAGCCTCCTTTCCCTCCAATCTATTCCTATTTTCTGCAACATACTCATTAGTTTTTCCCAATTCACTCTATCAAACGCTTTTCAAAGTCTACGAAACAGGCAAATACCTCCTGGTTGTGTTCTATATTCCTATCGATTAATAATCTCATTACTGCAATGGCATCACGCGTACCTCTCCCCAACCTAAACCCAAACTGATCATATCCTAAGTAATCGTTTGCCCTACTCTCTTTCCCTTTGTTTATGGTCCTGAGAACAACTTTAGCTGCGTGGGATATCAAACTTATCGTCCTGTAGTCCTCACATGATGTAGCCTTTACCTTTTTCGGAAAAGGAACTAAAACTGATCTCACAGTCTTCCGGCCAGATTCCTTCCTCATAAATACCACGGATCAGCCCATATAGCCTCTTCCTCCCACATTTTCAGAAGCATTTTAATAGTTCCGCGGGAATGTTATCCACCCCCACGGCCTTATTTAGTTTCATCTCCCTTAATGCCCTTTCTATCTCATCGTCTAGTATGGCTGGACCTAAGCTGTTTTCCTCTACGTCATATTCTTTTTCAATGTGTAACTTTCTTGGTCGAAGTTCTTTACTATACTGCTCTTCTATATGTTCCTTCCATCTCTCTTGGATCTTTCCTGTGTCAACTATTACCTTACCCGCCTTATCTCTAACTGTTAGCATTTATCTTCCCTTCTTACTCCCCAATAAAGATTTAACTTTACTGTACAGCGCACTGATTTCACCCTTCCTCAGCAGACTTTCCATATCCACCATGCTTCTTTTGCTTTATTTGTTGCCCGCCTCAATTTATTGTTTAATTCTTTGTACTTCATTTTGCCCACCTCTGTATTTACATTCTTCCATTTTCTCCGCTCATCCACCTTTGTAATCATCTCATCCGTGATCCATGGTTTCCTAGTCCTTTTAGCGTTAACGGTTCCAATAGTGTCTTTTGCGGCTTTCGATAACCCTTTCTTGATCCTTTCCCATTTTTCTTCGAGAACACTTAGCTCTTTACAATCCTTCATGATTTCCTCTACCGCCTGTTTGTATTCCTTCCTTTTCAAACCATTTAATGCTTCTACATTCCATTTTCTAAATCGCCGCCCCTGCCTTATCTTTTTGAAACGGACGCAACATTTCATAACAACTAAATTATGGTCAGAGTCCGCATCCGCTCCCGGGAAGCTGTCTCAGACTGCTCAGGTGCTAATGTGGAACGGAGAGTCCTGATGGGCGGTATTAGGAAGAGAAGTAGGGCAGGGTTGTCCTTTTTTACCGGTGCTATTAACACCGGTAAAAATGGACAACCCTTATTTTGGAGTAAATTATTAGAGTGGAATGAGAAGAACAGGAGATAGGAATAAAAGCCGGAGAGAAATCCGTAAAATTAGCTAGGTTCGCTGATGACCAAGCTCTATTTTGCCTGTCAGCCAAGGGGCTGCGAGCAATGCTGAGGGAATTGTAAGTTCAGTGCGGGATAGATACGGGATGAGAATCAATATAAAGAATAACAGAGAGAAAAAGGGTAAGCTAAATATTAAAATGGGAGGGCAAAAACTAGAGCAGGTAGAATAATTTACGTATCTCGGAAGTGTTTTCGACCAACACACTCAAAGTAGTAGGGACGTAAGGAGATGAATTGCTCTAGGCAAAGGTGCTTTCACAAGGAGGAGGGAGTTGATGATAGGGACATTGCGTAAGGATATTATGAAAAGACTCGTAAAATTTGATATGGAGTGTAGCTATGTACGGCGCGGAAACGTGGCCATTGACGCAGGAGGATAGACGTAGACTGGAGGCTTTTGAAATGTGGGTGTGGAGAAGAATGGAGAAGGTGAAATGGAAGGAGAAGAAAACAAATGAGGAAGTACTTGGTGTATTGGGCGAAGAGAGGGGTTTGCTGGGAGAAATACTATGGAGGCAGGAAAAATGGATGAAGGGCGTATTTATCGGTAGTAGGATGTTGAAGACTCTGATAGAGGGGAAACGTTAGGCAAGCGAGGAAAGGGAAGGAACAGGATAGGGATGTTGGACGGGATGAAGGGAGGAAGAAAGTACTCAGAGAAGAGGGACCTGATGTAGTCTAGGTTACTGGATTGTGTTTTATTAGGAGTCACAAAATATTTATTTGGCACCTGTGTCCATTCCAAAAGCCTACCTTAACCGGTAGATTACCCAATAATAATAATAATTATATATATACAAGGGAATGTATATATATTTTAAGGGAATATATAAACTAATAACTCTGCCTGCATAGTTGGTGCCCTAACAGCTCCTACACGCCCTTGCAGTGGCCGGCCGATTATTATGTGTATCAAGATATCAATGTGCATGACCTTTCATTATTTTCAGGTGTTCTCTTCCAGGAACACAAGTAATTTTTACTTCTAGCTGTAACTGTCTGTATTATCCATCTATAATTTAATGTCGGCAAGTGGATGTGGATGAAAATTAGGTTCGCCGCATATTCTTTTATCTCTACCAATATTATTCTATCACTCACGAGCTGTTTATTCACTATTTTCTGTATTATTCACCGGTCGTACCGTAGGGATATCAAATACCATCAGAACTCAAGGCTAGTCATCCTGTGTTATATTTCCAAATACAATATGGGCCAGCTAAAATATCAATACGTTCAATGCTTATAAAAATACTGGTATGCGAGAAATAAAAGGCAAAAGCATAGAGGTAACTTCACCAGCCAGAGGGGTTAGTTAAATATTAACTTTGGGATTAGATTGAGGGTGGGGAACCTTCGACAGGGGCCTCGGAAACTTGATCCACTGAGTCGGCCCATGTTTTACCAGAATGCCACATGAAGACAGGGTACGAGCACTGCCATAGAGGTATGGAATTCACCGACTGGTCCTGGGGTCGAGTCGGTGCGGTGGCTAGCTGGCTTCCCACCATCAAAGCCCAGGTTCGAACCCTGAAGGTGACAGATATTTTTTATTTGTCGATCATTATATATTATATTCCCGATCCCTAGTTAAGGTGCATCGTGGAGAGCACTTTCAGAGAGTGCGCCGTCCATCGGACGGGACGTTAAACTTCGGACCCCATCGGTACCTTTCTTGAAGAGTAGGCAAATGCCAACGCCGAGTTTCTCTCCGCCCTTTCTCCTTTCCCATCCATCCCTAATGCCACAAATTACCTCAGCTGTCGGTCACCTGCCCTAAAATTACTGTTACGAGAGAGCAAAAGACGAGCCTCGTGAACAAACCTTGTTCCAAACGTTTTTTGACAATATATCTCGCGAGTAGGCGTATTCCGCTCTCTGTGAATTGCTGAATTTTCTTTGTCAACAAAATGTTAGTCTAGTAGTTTAAATTGCATCTGTTGGTGCTTTGTCCCTTTTAACATATAACAACTACTCTGATACTAATATGGTTGCACATGGTAGTTATTCCAATTCACCAATAACAGTTTTTATAAATATTAACATTGACGTTGATGCTTGTAAATGGGTACAATATTACAGTAAAGGAAAACGTTATCAGTGAAATCACGGAGAAGACACAGTCGCATTGTAACATAAATAATCGGAGGTCTGAGGTGAAGTGACGACAGCGGCGTTTGTAGCCCACGATTTATAGTATAATATTCCCAGATGATGTGATGCTGGGTATACACCAATTCTTCTTACAATGTGTATCTATATGTTACTTATTGCTGATCATATTAGCGTGCATGATACACTTTACATACTTATGTCCGTGGTAATCGTTCAGACCACTGAACGCGACCATAACATGAACTGTTTCTTTGCTATGAATAAGTTTTACGCACTCGAAAGACTCGATCCTCGGGTGCGTACTTCAATATAATATCGGAATTCCGAATTATATGAAGATATTTATGTAAAACATAGTATTTCAACACTTTCAGGTAATTATGAATGGTGTGAGGCAAAAAGTTAGGGGGAGAGAGAGAGAGAGTCAACTTCATCAGCTGTTGAGTGTTATTTCTCATTTATTACTTGCTTTCTGTTTTAAAGGATGTAAGGGGTATATACATTAATAAATAACAAATGAAAGTCTATTAAAGAAGCCTTTAATAAAAACAAACTGTTTGACAATCATCATAAATACATATACTCAATTCTACTTATGCATATTTGGTACATTACATGTACAAGATAAATAAAACAAACAGACATGAAACAAAAACAAATCCACCTCATTAAAGAACTAGGAGTTCTTTTCTGATATCTTAACACTTTTCCCCATCGACATCGACTCCACTGTATCCTATGACCTTTTCTCGCTCACACAAAACTTATCGTTTCTTATTATAAATTGTCTCTATCCTCAAATTGCATTCTCTCGTGACCACCTCTCTCTAAATATATTTTTTCTAATCGGTTAAAGTATTTAAATCTTTTCCTTAAACCACTCCAGCGTCATTCTTCAATCATAAATTCCCGATTGCACCCACAGATTAAAGAGTTGATAGAAGCCAGTCTTTGGTTTCCTCGGCGTATCCCTAGCATGGAATCCCATTTTGTGTAAGCCAAGGGAATCACAAGGCTCTCTAAAATGAAGTTAGTTATTTTTAGTTATCACTTAGACCATTTAACACTGAAAACAA
The DNA here is from genome assembly GCF_022747635.1 of Hetaerina americana. Taxonomy (NCBI): domain Eukaryota; kingdom Metazoa; phylum Arthropoda; class Insecta; order Odonata; family Calopterygidae; genus Hetaerina; species Hetaerina americana. The sequence goes on along the minus strand of NW_027287084.1, from coordinate 6,032 downwards.
TTAAATGGAATGAATTGAATGCGCCACTTCGATAGCAGCCCCAAGTTTTGAAAATATCCTCGATGCTCAATGGCATCGAGAGAGTTTAATATTTGAAAAAGTATTTAATGTCAATAGAGTCAACTAAAATGCAATCGGAGATTTAACTAAAATGGTAAATTGATTGAAAACGTTTAGCCTAAGCTTGAAAACGGAAATCAATGCAGTAGTATTGAAAGAAGCCAAAATAAAAAACGCTCATTATTCTCGTGGAATAATTCCAAAATAAATTAATAAAGAAAGGTTTTATTTTATTCAAATACCCTGGAAATGTCTCAAAAGATCCGTCGAAAATTCTCAGGCAAACTAAACACTCTAATGACATCGTAATAGTTTTTTACCCTGTTAATAAAAATGTCTGGGTAAAAAAATTAATACACATTGCCACTACCAACAATACGTTCAGATTGAGATAAAACAACTATTTTCGTGAAACTATACAAACAAACATAATGCGGAAAACCTTTGTACAACGTTTAAAAATCTACTCTTAAAAAAAGCGTCCTCTTTCACTGCCAATTTTCTGCTAGATATTTGATTCTAGTCCCGAGGAAAACGCCTTTTTTATGGTTCTCATTTCATCCCTTTGAACAAATAACCTCTAAATTTTTGGTAAGTGCTTTTTTCCCGATTCACAGGACACAAGAAACTGGGAAACATATAACAATACCAGACACGTATTTTAACAAAACACATTTTTTTCCAATCGTCATTTTCGTTTTTTCTCCCTCCCAACACAAACCGCGTCCGAAGACGTTGTTACATTTTTCTAAGAAAAACACTAATCAGAGGAACATAGCGCCCGTGTAAATACAGAGTTCCAAATATCACACGCAATCACACACACACACATATTATAATGACAGGAGAATGAACGGTGGGTGCACAATGCGCTTACAGAGAGATAGGTACACAGCTGCTCTCCTTTTAAGAGTTCTTATCATCTCACTCCGCAATACCTTTCACTATACTCTTGCCAAGTTATGGGTAAATATTATGTAAATTTCGACACTTAGTCCATTTACACGCCATAAAGCGAAATGTTTAATGGCGTACCTTAACAAATCCAATTCTTCTAACAATGTCATAAATATAGGTGCGGGTGCTGCCATTGTTGTAGGGTTTACACGGGTAGCATGAATTCTTTAATCACTTTTAAACCTCCCATAAATGTTTTAGTCACATAATAATTTAAAACTTATAATAAAGAGAGGCGAATAATGGAATAACATTGTCCATAAAAAAATCGTGGTATGTTTTACACTTGCCACGAGTTTACCTTACACTTCTGTATTATAGGTATACATAATTATCAGTTCACCTATGTACATTTACACAAATTTACATAATTCACAATTTTTTTAAATATCTCACAGAACACTTCTTGTATTGTTTCAGAAAAGACCTTCTTAATAATTAATAGGACTCACATAGAAATTACATGAGGTTATGGGGGAAATGGAATCGTTTAAGTTTCCTTCTTACACAGATTTCGAATATGCATGGGAAATTTTTGATTAAATTTTTAAAAAATCGAATAAAATGCAATAAATCTGTCCAATTTGTGCATTGAACAAGTGTGTCATACATTTCATAACGAATAGGGACATTGGAATGAACGTGAAACTTCAATCCTCCAGGTGGAATTTAAAACAACATACTGAGGAGTATTTTTTTTGCGAAAGAGGTGCTAGAAGGCCAGTGATGACTTTGGGCGCCTAGCGGCCTTACAATGAATGCACTTTTCATCCGCAAAGTCTTGGCACAACATGATCACCATGGGACAACCTAACATGCTATCCGATCTAACACCGTTTGAAATCAATGCTGAAATCAATTTGGTCAGTAACATGAACTTGGAAATACAGAAATCCGGAATGTGATGTAGTTTAAAAACACCTTAATGCAACATAACTGATTTACTCGACACAAAAATGAAAATATAACTAGGCGACTATGGAAAATCAGTAAATAGGCATTAGAAATAGGAAAATTCAAGGAAAAAAATAGGCCGAAAACATGAAGAAAATACTTTAAAATAAATCTTGTCATATCAATACATAATTTTCCATCGAATCGATTCATTCAATTCCTGAGAAAATTTGAGAGGTCTTTTCAACCCAATTTGTTTCAAGGGCGGAAGTTAGGCTGAAACACTGGAAGGTTTTTTTTACAAAAATATATCTGGTCAGAGACCAGGACACGGGATTGAACACGGGCTTGATATTAATCTGTCAAGACATTCAATGATGCTTTACGGAAAATTGACGAAAATAACCGTGAAGATTTATTAAATTCGAATTTTTAAAAGCATCTAATTTATAATGCTGTGAGCGTTGTACGTAAACCTTAAAGTGAACAGGTTTGGATAAATTGAAAACATCCATTTCAAGAAATTCTCTGGCAGTATGATGAGCCAACAACAAAATTAAGAAAATCATTAAAATACCGATATTTTCAGGATATAATACACAAAAATTTAAAATCAATAAAAATATTGTTATTGATGCATTTCAAATGTACTGATTAGCTACGCAAGCAACGTAGAGAGGTAGGTTTTTTAAATTGTACCCATTACATTAGATTATCAAACTTTCTTCTCGGTCGTGTAACAAATATTAAAAACCAGGAAAATAAGTAATTAAATGACAAATATTTTGGTCCTGCGAGCAAATTGAATTCAAAGCATTTTTTACCAATGTTTCTGCAAAAGTGAAATGTATTGAGGGAATGGGTATTTGCAACTGTATGTTAAAACAAAATCGCTATTTCCACTACGACTACAAAATATCAGCAAAGGACAATTGTAAGAGATAGAAAAATCTATATTGAGAACATTTATATGGATTTGATGATTGCAATGCAAAACGGTAGTTTCAACACACAGAGAGGCAACACCTTCAAATCACAAACTTAGACTGCTATTGAAAAGGTCCAAAAATACATTTATTTGCCCAGTCGGTGCTGTTGTCACCCTGGTCGTTACAATCGAAATTACATCCCTTTGAATTTGTTTCACTGATACTTCGACAATTTAACCCTTATGGTTCCCACAAATTTTAATATTCTAAAACATATTTTCTTACCCACGATGCCTTGCTGGTGTTTTGATTTGATAATTTAAATGCATCGAAATTGCCGTTAAAATATTGGGAGCCCGACGCACACTAAACGATTATCGATGGGTGTTTACCAAAGTGCTCTAATTGAGCATCCTATTGATAATAATACTTAAATCTGCAATTTTTCTAACTGTTCCATTTTGTCGTTTACTTAGGGATGTACATCATGCTTTGCTTATGATGACGATAATAACACTCGGAAACAGATAACATTATCAAATGCCAAGAACTACACACATGCCCGTTCGAAGAATGAAATTTCACGTTAATACAATTACACACACACACACACGAAATGCCAGAGAAAGAGAAACTTGATTCGAGAGGAATTCCACTCAATCGCTATTTTTTTTTAGCAGCGAGTGAATTCCGAAGAAAAGAGGATGAAGAATTGTCAGCGTTTTTTCTTTACAAATCGCCTCTATTTCCCACAAACTGCACTTTGTTTGCACTTTAAATAGTATCGGATTTTTGAGTAATCATGCAAATTAAAGAGGGATCGCATTTTAAATGTTCCATCCTCTTGCTTTTCCAACTTACGACACACACACATACATGATATCGCACACACAACGGCATTTTAGTCTTTTCCAAGTCCTTCTGCTCCTTAAAATGGTCTTCAAACGGCATGGAGATGCCGAAATACTGAAGATTTGTTTCTGCGAGGGTTTAGCGAAAAAAGTTTTTCTTTATGTACAGAGCACGTATGCGCACACATTATATAGTGTTTCCAGGGGAAGATACTTCCACCAGGGAGGATGAACTGATTTTAGCCTTCGGTTCCACCGAAAATGCAGAGCTTAAGTTGAGGGTATCCTTCATCATTTTGTATCTCTTTCGATGAGAAAATGACTACTTATCTGGATCCTCTTCAGTATATACTCTGCATCGGGACGTGGCGGAATCCTCCCCAGGGGAAGAGTCATGTGGTGTCTTTCGAGGCGGACGCCGAAGAGTCTCCGGTATCCTCTCCGCTGATAAGGGATGGAAGGAGTCCCCCGGCGCCTCCACCCATCGCCTTTCCACCCTGGTTCACCACGCATTTTCTCATGTGTTTCTCCAAAGTTGATGGTACTGAGAAGGGCATCTCGCAGAAACGACACCGGTAAACATCTTTCCCGAGCCTCCCATGGGTCTTCATGTGCCTCGTGAGCTTGGAAGACTGTGCGCAAGCGTAACTGCATAGCTCACACTTGTATGGCTTTTCCCCAGTGTGCGATCTTCTATGCACTGTGAGATTGCTGCAGTTCTTGAATACTTTTCCACAGAATTCGCAGGTGTCGTTCCTTCGCGAATCCTTTTTCATCTGGCTGTGCTGCGAGGCCGCCGCTGCAGCAGCAGCGGCTGCGGCCGCTGATGCGGCAGGGCTGGGTGCCAGGGCACCAAGGTTTAGTCCAGCTGCGGCCGCAGCGGCAGCTGCCGCAACCGCAGATGCACTAGGTCCAGGTTTAGGACCACCTAGGGCATCCCCAAGCCTCAGGCCCACGTTTTTTAGAGCGGCCTCCGCTGAAGATGAGGGCTTACCCCCCCTTGCGGCTGACAGGAGATGGTGATGGTGGTGCTCGAGTCCTAAAGCTGTTTCACCTCCCCCGAAAATATCCCTTGGTGCCATCGCGGGTAACCACAGACCAGCATAGAGACCATCCAGACGCTCGCCGGAATGCCCGGCACCTCTTCCGCCCAACGCAGCTGTTAGGTGGTGGTGATGGTGGTGGTGAAGGTGGTTGTCCAAATCTAGCTTGAGCCTCTTGCTCGTGGCATCGAAAGGATTTTCCGGGCCGAATGCAGCTCCGAATAAACCATGTGGACCAAGGGCGTCATGCAATGGAGCAGCATGCCCTAGAAGTCCTTTGGCAAATTCTTCACGAAATCTCAATGACGCCGCTTTGTCTACGCCATTTTCAGCAGCAACTGCGGCTACTGCGGCGGCCGCTGCTGACACAGATGGGGGTGGAGGGAGAGGCGGTGGTGGGCCCGTCAACTTCCCAGTGACGTTGTTATTGTCGCAAATGCTGTTAACGCCTCCCAAGCGCTGATGTGAATGCCTCATTCTTTCATCTTTCTGGTGGAGCTTGCCTCCTGATTCCTGTAGAGCCTGTTTATAAGCTTCGTGGTACTGTGAAATGTTACTTAGACCAAATTTATCCATCAATTCCCCTACTAAGGAGCTTGCAGAAGAAGCCATGGCTGCTGCGGCTGCTGCGGCAGCAGCTGCAGAATTCTTGCTTGGAAGAGGAGAAGAGGATTTTGGAGAGGTTGTGGGGCGGGAAGACGATACAGGGTCGGGTGGGGTTGAGTGGGCGCTAGAAGCGGATTTTGTGGTGAGGTCTTCCGGCGCTTCGCCTTCCCCATCTGCATCTTCGTCTTCATCCTCCGGTTCCTGCTCGTCATCTTCCTCCAGTTCCATCTCCTCCTCCTCATCTTCCAACTCGTCATCCTCAGCCATGTCCTCCTCTACGTTCTCATCGTCTTCAACGTCATCAATCTCCTCATCTGGCTCATCCTCGACGCTCTCCACTGATTCAGCGACTGAACCGTTTTCTCCACCGGCGTTGTTATTTTCCTCTGTAGGAACTTCAACTTCTCCATTGGAAGTATCCTTCTTTGTTTCCTCGGTCACTTCTTTATCTTCTGTCTCAGTGGTCGAAGAAGTAGGCTTTGAAATATCTCGCCGATGGGTCTTCATATGTTTCTTAAATTTGGAGGGCTGGTTCGTTGTATGTTTGCAAATATAACACGTGTAGGTCTTCTCTCCAGCGTGGGATCTTCGGTGACCGACTAGATTGCTTAGGAATCGGAAGCGTTTTCCGCAGAATTCGCACGTTTTCAGTCGACTTAGAGAGTTGCCACCTTTCCCTCCGGGCCCAGAAG